>NW_006399878.1:215803-229803 GCF_000299155.1 Elephantulus edwardii | reverse complement strand
AGTGGCAAGACACAATCCTGAAGGCACGCAGTTTGAATCCACCAACTGCTCCATGAGGGAAAGATGGACAGTCTCCACCTCTGCAATTAACTAGCTCCAAAAGTATGATGGAGGGTCAGCTATGGTTTGGATCTGACTTGATGATATACAACAACAACAACAGTATGAACATTACTGATGGGGACAGTTTCCCTTTATGAAGTGAGTAGAGTCAGACTTAACCACCCTCATGTTTCATCTGTTCCTTTCACAATTAATAAGCACTTATTTTTGTTGTTTTCAATTCTTATCTGTGTATTAATTTGCTTATGAAAACAACAACACCACCAATCACACACACCCTAACCCAAAAAACACCACAAGGAAACAACTAAAAAGCCCTACAGTGCTGTTCAATATACTGAGACTCATAACAAACCTGTTAGGACATAGTGGAACTGCTATTAATATTTCCAGAACTGTGAATCTTTGTAGAACTATTGATAGATTACAACCACTGACCTTTCAGTTAGCAGCTCAGTCCACTAAAACACTGTTGTAATTAGGTGCTTATAAGTGGACTACAACTCAAAGATCCTATGAATGACTCTAAATTTTATTTTATCCCACTTCATCCTCAAGATCTCTGATAAGCTCAAGTCCATTGTTACAGTCACTGAATCAATCCACCTTGTTGAGAGTCTTTCTTTCTCTAACCCACCACCTTCCGTCATTGATACCAATTGCAAAATATCAATGCAATCACTTCAGATATATTTTGGAGCTAAAATTGTCTTTGAACTGAATATGATTAACCAATCCTTTATCTATATTTATTTTATTTACTTTTAAAAAATACATAATTTATTATCAAAAAGCATTTAATATATAGTAATTTTCATCAACTACATTCTTTTTTTCCTATTATTATTATTCGGATTCAAGGCAGATTATATTTTATAATCTTGTCTGCTGATGTGTTCTCCTTGAAAATTTATAGTCCTCACAAACAAAAATTATCCTTCAATTACCTTATTCAGATTTCAAAATGAATACTGCGTACCTCTTGGGACCAGGCCTATTTGTTGGCCCTGGAGATACTGATGCATATTAATATATCAACCTGGCTTCCTTAGTTTCCTAGAGCCAACATAATAAAATACTCAAAGGGATGAGTTAAAGAACAGAAAATAGCTTTCTCAGAGCTCTCTAGGCTATAAATCCAAATTTTGGTATCAACTTTATTAGTTCTTTTTAATGTTATTGATAAAGGACATGTTATATGTTTCTTTTCTCACTTCAAGTAGTTGCAGCAATTCTCATGATCCCTTTGTAGTAGCATCTGCATCTGTCATTTCATGGCATCTGTCTTTTGAATCATGTTTGATCTATACTTTTTTTTGTTTAATAAAATACTACTCATTCACAAAGGTCATATTCATCAATGTAGAGGTTAGGACATGAATACATCTTTTGTTGAGGGCTGTGGTGGAGGCAGATGTAACTTGGTGTTGATCTCTTGCCTTCAAGAAATGCCCGTTTAAGAAGTGTCAAAAGACAACATCAAAGTGAATTCACATAACTCTTAAAATACTGAAATGTGTCAAACACAATAGCCAAAGACACAGTACAGAGGGTAATGAAGTGATGGGGCAGTGGGCTAAGGTATGGATTATTAGGATTTTTGAGGAGAATTTCTCTGAGCATGCATACCAAATGACCTATTATTTGATATATTTAAAATGAATAATTTGAGTAAAGATATAAAGAATGAAGAAAATGATGCATTTGACTACCTGAGAGAAAAAATTTTGTAGGCAGAAGCAGGAAGGAAACCTGAAATTGTGAAAAAGCAATCTAAAATCAACACACTGTTGTTGAGTAAGTTCTAACCCATAGATAACCTCCTTCAGGTTTCTGAGGCTTTAATTTTTATAGGAAGAGACTGTTCATATTTCTCTCTAGTATTAGTTGTTGCATTTGAAATGCTGATTTTGAATTCACAGCCTCATGTACCACCAGGAATCTATAACAATGATCAGAAAGGACTTTGCTGGTTTTCTTTCTATTTTAATGACTTCTCACCTCTCAAGGATAGGGCACATGACATAATATGCTTATATATTCACAGATAAGACAAAATTTTCTACTCAATGCATGTTTGTTTAAAATCTAAAGATAGGTTTGGACAACTCAGAATCATGAATCCAAATAGACATTTTAATACAAGAAAAATTAGAATAGGAAAAGTTAGAATAGAAAAAAGGAAATCCAACATAAAGATGACAGCTAAATAAGACACTATTGTTATTGTTATGAGCCATCTGTGAGTCATAGCACCCACTCTGCACAATACCTCTGAACACTGGACCAGTTTCACTGTCTCCAATACACCCAACCCCACTGGCCTGGTTACTCTGTCAATCACTCTTTTTTTTAATTAAAATTTATTAATTTTAATGAACATTTACAGAGATTTTGGGTTTCCATTCATTCATTGCTGCACTATTTTTTCTACCCTCCCCCCAAGTTCATTCCTTCCCCCCCCCTTGAAAGTCTGTTTTAATTGTCCCATTGCCACAGTGCTTCTCAAAGCTAGTTGTGGTTAATCTCCTTTGTCAGTGTGTCCTTTGCCATTCCCTATCACTCCTCCCTGAGAGAGACCTCACCCTGATTCATAAGGAAAAGGGGATGGTGTATTCTCTTAGCTACTTCCTGCTGAAAAGGGACACTGTGGTTTTCAGGGTGAATGTCTTCTCTTACTACTCTAAAGGGCCCCTTTGGCAATAGGAAACATATAGACTATTGGGGAGACTGATTTTGGAATTTAGATGCACTGTTCTGCCAATCATTCTTATCAAGGGCTTTCCTCTCTTGAGCTGTCTCTCCACCCTGCCTTCCATGATGTCTTTCTCCAAGGACTGGTACCTCCTGGCAACATAGACAAAGTATGTAAATTACTGTTGTTGTGTGCTGTCGAGTCACTTGTGACTCATAGGAACCTTATATACAATAGCCCTGAAACCTCTTCTATCCTGTGCCAAACTTACTGACTCTGACACACCTACCCTCATTACCCCAGTCACTGAATCAATCCATCTCATTGAGGGTCGTCCTCTCTTGTGCTGTCCCTCCACCCTTCCAAGCATGATGTTGCTCTCCAAGGACTGGTCCCTCCTTGCAACATGTCCAAAGTATGTCAAATGAACCCTCAGAATCCTTGCCTCCAAGGAGCAGCCTGGTTTCAACGTCTCCAAGATGAACCTCTTTTTTCCTCCTGTCATTTCATGGTATATTCAATACTCTTCTCCAGCACCATAGCTCAAAGACATCAATTTTCTTTCTATCATCTGTAGTCATTGTCAAACTCTCTGACACATAGCAAGTAAATGCAAAGATTATGGCCTGTATCAGTTGCACCTTATTCTCCAGACTGATGTCATTACTCTTAAGTACTCTGGAGAGGTCCTTTACAGCAAACTTTCCCAATGCACTCACCAAATTGTGCCAAAAAATCTGGAGAAAAACCGCCTGACCAACTGAAGAGGTCTGTATTTCTTACCATTCCAAAGGAAGGAAGGTGACCCAACAGAGTGCAGAAATTATTGAACAATATCATTAATATCACAGACAAACAAGATTCTGCTAAAATATATCCAAAAACGACTGGAGCAACATGTCGACAGAGAACTGCCAAATGGGGAAGACTGGATTTAGAAGAGGCAATGGTATTAGGATATTATATCTAATGTTAGATATTGGCTGAAAGCAGAGATTACCAGAGGAATGTCTATCTGTGTTTCATTGACTATACAAAGGCATTTGACTGTGTGGATCATAACAAACTATGGCTGACTCTGATAAGAATAGGAATCCCAGAACATTTGACTGTGTTTATGCAAAACCTATACTTGCACTAGCAGGAAGTCATCAGAACAAAGCAAGAAAACAAGTATGTAACAAGAGCTTCAAAATTCTTGCCTCCAAGGAGTAGCTTGATTTCACCCTCTCCAGAGCAAACCTATTTGTTTTCTTAGCATTTCATAGAATGTTAAACACTCTTCTCAGCACCATAACTCAAAGGCATCAATCCTTCTTCTGTAATCCTTAGTCAGTGTCCAGCTCGCTAATGCATAGCAAGTAATTCCAAAGACCATGATCTCACATCCTTGTTCTTTAGCACTCTGGAGAGTCCCTGAGAGCAAATTTTTCCAGTGCAATTCACCTTTTGATTTCCTCACTACTGGTGCCAAGAGTATTGACTGTGAAGCTGAATAAACTGAAATTGTTAATTTCAATATCCTCTCCACCTATCATGTTGCTGTCAGTTGCTTTACTGGTGAGAATCTTTGTTGTCTTCATGTTGAGCTTCAATATCTATTTTGCAACAAATACTTCAGGTCCTCCTTAGCAGGCAAGATTTTGTCATCTGTGTAATGCAGGTTGTTGATGAATCTTTCTCCAATTCTGATGTCACAATTCTCCTCATAAAGTTTAGCCTCCTCTATGATCTGTTCCACATGTGAACTGAAAAAGTATGGAGACAAGGCACATACTTGATGGACTCTTTTCCCAATTTAAACCATGTAGTGTTCCCTTGCTCTGTTCTGATGACTACTTCCTGGTCCAAGTATAGATTTTGCATGAACACAATCAGGTAGGTGGTCTTGAATTTCCATTTTTTTCAATGTTTACCACAATTTGTTGTGGTCCACACAGTGGAGAGCCTTTGGATAGTCAATGAAACATAGACATTCTTCTGGTAGTCTCTGCTCTCAGTCAAGATATTCTGACATTGGCAGTGATGTCTCCAGCATCATGACCTCTTCTAAACTTTGCTTATATTTATGGTAGTTCTCTGTCAATGTACTGTTCTGCTTATTTTATTTTTTAGGTTGGAAATTTTATTTAATTAACTTTAATGAAAGTTTAAAGAGACTTAGGGTTTCCAGTCATTCATTGTAGCACTTTTCTCCCCTGCCTACAATCCCCTTCCCCCAATTCACTCTTCTCCTTGAAGAGTAAAAGAAAAAATTTCATTGTTATGCAATCTCTTTCCCTAAGTCTACTCCACTGTACAGCCTTCATTCTGGACTCCTGTAATAACAATAATATCAATTTTTACATAATCTTCAGCAGGATTTTGCTTGAGTGTGATATTGGTGTTACTGTTTGGTAATTTCCATACTTTGTTGGATCAACGTGTGTTTTTTGTTTTGTTTTTTTTTTCAATGGGAATAAATATGAATCTTTTCCAGTCAATTGGCCAGGCAGCTGTCCTCCAGATTACTTGGCAGAATTTGGTGAGCTCGTCCAGGCCAGCATCTGTTTGATAATTTCCACACTCTGTTGGGACACCTTTTTTGGAAATGGGAATAAATACGGATCTCTTCCAGTCAGTTGGCCAAATAGTTGTCCTCCAAATTTCTTGGCACAACTCAGGGAGCACATGCAGTGCAGCATCTGTTTGCTGAAATACCTCAACTAGTATTTCGTCAATTCTTGGGGCTCTATTTTTTGACAAGTCCTACAGAGTAGCCTGAACTTCCTTCTTTATCACCATTGTCTCATAATCATATGTTGTTTCTTGAAATTTTTCTGTGTTAGCCAGTCTTTTTTGGTACAATGACTCTGTATACTCCTTCTATCTTCTTTTAATGTTTTCTGAATCATTCAATATTCTTCCCATACCATCCGTAAGCGTTGCAACTCATGGGTTGAATTTATTCTCCAGTTCTTTCAGCTTAAGAAATATTGAGTGAGTTCAGCCTTTTGATTTTCCAACTCCTGCTCCTTGTACATTTCATTATAATATTTTGCCTTGTCTTCCTGAGTGACATTTAAAATATTGTATTCAGCTCCTTAACTCCTTTATTTTTTCCCCTTTGTGTTGGCTTCTTGGTGCTCTAGTGTAGTATTCAGAGTCTCTTTTGACATCCATTTTGGTCTTTTCTTCTTTTTTCCTTTCCGTATTCTTCATGAACGATATTCTAGATATCTTCCCACAGTTTCTCTGGTCTTCATTCATTAGTGTTGAAGGCCTCAACTTATTCCTGAGTTGGCTTTTAAATTCATGAGAGATAGGCTCAAGGTCAAATTTTTATTCCTATGGATATGAGTTAGGCTTCATTAGTTTTATTTTAATTTGTATATGAACAGTTGTTAGTCAATATTTATGTGTTCCATTTTTTTCTTTAAAAAGTCCAGTTTTCCTTTATTCATACTTCTCACATTCCATATCCCAATTACTAGTATCTGCTTGCCGTTTTTCCTCCTTCTTTGTGTTTCCCAGTTCCAGAGCTCAGCCTCTGATGACATTTCTTCTAGTCTAATCTGAATGTGTATTATTGTACATAGGATTCTCAAAGTCCTGTTATTTCAGGAGTGGATAGTTAATCCTTCTTTCTTAGTATGTCTTCTTACTTAGTATGTCTCACTTTGGATGCGTAGTTTTAGATCAATATTTGACAGACCAAAATATTTTACTCAAAAGAGCAGAAGTACGTGCCTCCTTGATTCCACTGCTAAGGGATTCAATATTGGTCCCTCCTCTTTCTCTGGTGCATGTTAAGTGATCCCATCCCCTCTCGAACCCCTGCCAGCATCCCCTCTGATCATTCTTCTAAGCCCATCCACCAGCACCTTTCTCCTCCTCCCCCCAAATATCCCCAGTATGATGTCTCAGCCTTTGACCATTTCTTTCTTTTCCTAATTGCCCTTCTCCCCAGTGATGTTGGGGGTCTGCACAGGTTAAGGGCAGAGGAAGATCAGTAGAGCTGCAGATGTGTAGGGGGCAGGAACACCCTGCAGACCAGTGTGGGAGAGGGAGGAGGAGGGAGATGTAAGGCTGGAATTAAAGAGGGGTGCAAGTGAGTGGTGGTGCAGACCTCATCAGCAAGGGCAAAAATAAGACACTAGTATTATGTTATTTCATTTCATTTTTACAAAAATTATCCATATTTTAATATAAAGATTAAGCCAAGCATTAAATATTCTAGAGTTGGCAACCTATTGAATATATCATGGTTAGCTAAATGGGGGGTGATTAGTTAGTATTAGGAGTATGAGCAATCTCTTCCCATGTGATTTACTGCCTCTCAAAACTCACTGGAGGGTCAACTATAGGTCTGTTCTGGTTCTGTAATATACAACAATAGTCAGTATTAAGATGAAGTTCTAGAATCTGTTGAGCAGAGCAACTGAGTAAAATGATCACGAATATTTAAATTGTAATAAATTAGTGGTAAAACCTGTGGATTTTTAAAGACATCCTCTCCCTTTGAAACTGTCAAAAGATTGAAATTGGCAATGAGTTCATCTCACTTATATCCACAATCAACATCTTTGGTACAACAGTCAGAAGAAAATGAATCATATTGCACTGGGTAAGTCTGCATTCTCTGACTTCTCCAAATTATTGAGGAACAATGATATCAGTTTGAGGGCTAAGACACTCCTGATACAGACTATGGTTTTTAAAATCACTTGTTAAGCTTCCAAAACCTGAACAATGAATAAGGAAAACAGAAGAATTGATGCCTTTGAACTCTGGTGTTGGAGAAGAGTACTGAATATCCAGAGTCAGCGGGTTGCCAAAATGACAGATATGTCTTGAATACGGAGCAGGTAGAGTGCTCACTGGAGGCAAAGATGGTAAAGTTTAATCTCATGTACTTTGAACATGTTGCTAGGAGAGGATATTCCTTGGAGAGTGACATGAAGCTTGAAAGGTGGATTGTGAGTGGAAGAAAGACCCTCAATGAGATGGATTGACACAGTGACTGCAGCAATGGACTCACATATGTCAGAGATTATGAGGACGGCACAAAAAAAGACAGGGACCAAATAATTTGTTCATCGGATTGCTATGGGTCATGCTTGACTCAACAGCATATAACAACAATAACAATAACCCCCGTATTTGAAGATGTTACTGCTTTGTGTAGCAAATATGGAACCACTTCTTTAGCATTAGCAATTCTTGAAACTGGGAAGCTGAGGTACCATATACAGGTTAGAAAATGTACAAGTATAAAACAGAATTGATCTGTAGACTATTAATCTGTACTTTAAACCGGGCCTAAGTGTGTCTCTGAATTTGGAGAAGATCAGACAATTCAGGTAATTTATATGGGTCAGGAGACAAAGAGCCAAGTAGCTATTACTGTACAAATGGATTTCTGAGTGTTATTTATAAGCAGGAAGTACTATTTCATTGTGTTTCCTTGGAAAATAAAGAGTCTAAAGGAGAAAAAATATTGCTTGTGATATTTCAAAGTAAGCAGAATTTAGGAGAAGCAAAGTAATGACTTTAATTGATTGTATGCATTTGGATTAATTAAATCTAAGTTGTTTTTGTGGAATCTCTTTAAATGTGTTGCTATTTTAAGGACTAGCTTCACAGAGTTGAAGTGGAATGCCTGTAGATACATAGTCATTAAAATAAGTAGCGTGAGGATTGTGGCACAGTTATCTAAACGAATTTGAATGTTGAATCATGGAGGAGATGATCCTGTTTTGTTTTTTAATGAAATGACATTGGAAAGAGTCCTTCTCTTAAGTACAACATGTAACAAAACTAAGTTAACCATTTACTGTATTAGTGAAGTTGTTGAACTGGGGGAAGTGAATCCTGGACTTTCCATATTCATATACATTCTTGCAATAATTCAATTGTTTTTGATGTTGTGTCATCCGGTTGGAAACAATCCATAACATAGTTCAATTACACCTAGAATTGCCTGGGAATGTACTGAACAACCATTTGTAACAAAATAAAAAGGAAAGTAACAGAAATATGAATTCAGTAGTAATAGAAATAATAGATTCCAAATCAGTGTGCTAATTCACAGGCCAGCAGTTCAAATCCAATGCTCACTCCAAGGAAGAAAGTCTTTTGCTATAAATATTCACAACCTTGATACCTAGTGGCGGGTTATTTCCAATGAAAATCAACTCAACAGTGTTTGGTTTTTAACCTCATGACACAGTGGCTGCTCCTCTATATACTAGTAATTTCCTATTAGGTGAGTTCAGCTACCAGATTGCTCCTGTTCCCTTTGTCCTGCGACAACTGAGAATACAATTTTGTTATTACATATAAATGGATATAAAAACAAATTCAGACAGGGGTTCTGGACTCCTACCTATGGTATCCTCAAATAATAAGTTGTAGAACTATTTACAGTCTGAAAACCCTTGCTGACTTTTGGACGGAATGCACAGATAGCTGAAAGCAATGACAATAGACATGTTTCCTCTTCTCTTTTAATGGTAAAATAAAACCAAACAAAAACCACAACAACAAACAAACAAAAGTTCTAATCATATTAGTCATTAGAATAATGAGAAAATAAGTATAGACTGTGGCTCTATTCCTCACATCACCGATGGATGATTTATGATCAAAATACAAACAAGGTACCATTAAATGAAGATGTATTATTAAATTTTTCTTTTCTTTAAAAATATTTTTATTTTTTATTTTATATTAGTTTACTCACAAACTTCGTGTTTCATATGAAATACATTGTGTTTCACGCTATTCTTCAATGTAAAATAAAACTATATTTAAAGATACTTTTTATTTTATGTTGCTTTTAATTCAAAACTCCTGTTCATTGTATTTCATTCATATATGTTATGTTTTACACATTCTTTCAATAACATTGTGTTTTATAAAATCACTCCCATACAGTTTTATAAATTAATCACCTTTTCATCTATGCCCACTATCACTCCAATCTTCTCAGGTCTTCTCTAGATAATATCCTACTTCCTCACCCCCTTCTTCCACACACCAAACTTCGCAACCCTATGATTTCTCCCCTTCTCGAACCTCAGATCCCCTCTTCCCTTCCCTTCTACCTTTGGACTTTTATCTACGTCTTAATTCTTTTTCTTTACATCTTCTACTAGTTTGTTTACACAATTTGAATACACTGTTTTCAAGAACAAATTCTTTCAATATCCCTCATCCCTCACCACCCAACAAATGGTACAACCCATGATTAATTCCCCTTCCCCCTGCACATCCTCATCCCTCTGCTTCATCGTCTCCCACCCCTCTTGGATCCTTATACTCATTCTACAATAATAGTTTTACACAAATTTTATCGTTGTGGGTCTGAGTTAGTTCACTCAGCATAATGGTCACCAGTCCCTCCCAAGTTAGGTAATAATTTACAAAATCCTTGCTCCTGCGTGATGTGTAGCATTCTATTTTATGAATGTACCGTAATTTCTCAATCTATTCTTTTGTAGTTGGGCTTTTTTCCCATGTTCTTGCAATAGTAAATTATTTTGCTATTAACATTGGTGCACAAATCTCCATTTGTGTCTCAGTTATCATTTCCTCTGAGTATATTCTTAGCAGTGGAACAGCCTGGTTCACATGGAATTTTTAAGTTCAACTTTTTTTGAGGAAAGGCCAAAGTGCCTTTCAGAGTAGTTGCACCATTTTACAATTTCACCAGCAGTGTCTGAGGATTGCAATCTCTCCACATCTCGCAAACATTTATTTCTTGATGTCATGTTAAACTTTGCCATTGCTGAGAGGATAAGATGCTATCTCATTGTGGTTTTGATTTGCATTTCCCTTATTCCTAATGACTCTGAGCATTTCTTCGTGTGTGTCTTGGCCATTCAAATTTCTTCCTTTGTGACATGTCTTTCAATCTCTTTTTGCCCATTTTGTAATTTGGTTATCAGTCTTTTCCTTGTGGAGGCCTAGTAGTATTCTGTAAACTTTTGTTATGAGACCTCTGTCTGAGCTCTCATTGCCAAATATGTTTCCCTGTCTGTAGGTTTTCTTTTCAACCTACTTGTAAAAACATTTTGATGCACACAGAGAATTACTCATTAGAAGGCCCCATTCATCAGCTTCAGAGGCTCTCGTTCAGTGATGTTATCCTCTACTGGTTGTGTATTCCTGTCTGTATTTGCCACCATATTTAAACCATAGGCTCAGGCTTCTACATTTAGTTCCTTTGTATCTTTAATTATTTGTTTATCTCCTTGATGAATATCCATTAAGTAAATAAATGTCATTAGGTTATAGAATATGACTTAAAGTTTATTGTCCTCAAAATTAACACTAACGTGAGGACTTGCTAACAATAGACATTTTTAGACTTGATGCATAGAAGTTTTCAGTCAGGATGTCTATGAGCATAAGAATTTTCATTTGTAATAATCATTGAAATGATTTTGTTGCTTTTGGACAACTAACAATGCTAAAAATTTGTATTAGCATAATAAGATTACTATTCATGTAATGTAAATTACTACCTAATTTGGGAGGGACTGGAGAGAATTATACTGAGTGAATTATATCATTCCCACAGGACAAATATTGTAGAACACCATTATTGTACAATGAGTATGAGGATCCAAGTCAGGAGGCAGGGTGTAAATAGAGGAGTGTGGATGGTTGGGGAGGAGGGTGTTAATCACAGGGTTGCACAATTCGATGGGTGGGTGGGGTGAAGGAAATGGAAAGGATCTTTTGTGAAAAACAATGTATGTATTCAAACTTTGTAAATAAATCAGAGTAATATAAAAAGTTAAAAAATATTATTCATATTCAGTTTTAGTGTTATTGAGGGTATGTAGTAGACGCCATTCTAATTGTCTTGCACATATTATTTTTATGATGCTTAAACTCTCGTACAAATTTAAAAGCCTTCTTTTAGATTTCATTTTTTTAATTGTGACTTGAGTTAAAGTTTACAAAGCAAATTGGTTTTCCAGTCAACAATCCATACACTGTTGTTTGGCTTTATAATATTAATTATAATACCACAATATAACAATCTTGACTCTTTTTGTCATTCTCATTTCTACCACTCCTGTAATCCCACTACTTCTTCCCTGCTTTATAGTTGAAAAAAATACTGTCCTCTTGATCTTATATGGTGAATAGGAGATGGATATTGTTATGATCAACTTAGTGTAGTCGCTATGAAAGCCAGTTCTCACTGCTGTGACTGTATCAGAAAAAAGAATTTTAACCCTCCTCTGCCAGTGTAATGATCTGTAAAACAAAATGAAAGCAAATAATGGAAGAGTTCAAAAAGAAACATATGAAGGAGAATTAGTTAATGGAATTAAAAGATAGAAATCTATATATCAATCTATTTATTTATTCATACGTACATACAAAGCTTTGTGCTGTTAACCTAAAGACCAAGATCACACTAGCCATTCTAAAGAAGAAAAGATGTGATTTACGGCCTTTGACAACTCACTAGAGGGCTAGCTTGATAGCAATGACTGACTGACTCTCATATTATGTTTAAGTCTTTCAAATATTCTGACCTCCTGAAAAGTATGTGATACTAAAAATCTCACCATCTTTGAATAAATTCTAATCCGAAGCAACCCTTTTGGGAATTTAAACTGCTGACTCTAGGCTGGTATATAGCATAGTTATCCTTTCTGCTGAATAAAGAACCCAATCACTACCCTAGATTCTGTACATTTTCAGTGGAACAAGCAAAGAAGAGATTAACTTTAAAAAGCTCTAACTACAGGAGACCATTTTCTTTTTTGTTGCATTATTTAAATTATAATTTTAAAATAAACAGAGTCAAAACAGTACAATGATGTGGGAACCAGATCAAATGTAATGAACAAAGTGTCCAACAGGAAACAGATTTTATTGGATAGGTCTCTCATCAAAGTAAATGAAATGCTGTTTTTAATCAGGTGTTTTCCTTCCCTCTTATGGTCTTGGGATGGTTAAAAACTGTCACATATTAACAAGCCAATTGGTGATACTGGAATACACATCAATTATGGGACTCAGGGAATCTAATGAAAGAAATCAGCAGGGAAGCAGTGATGAGGGTTAAGACATACTCTGTCTTGAAGCGTCGATTAAATTTAATGTTTTGAATAAATGGACAATCTCAAAAAGATTAGCTTGACTTAAAACACTCATTTAAATGTTTCTCTTCTATGGTCTAAACCTTTGACAAATGAAACAATAACCCTTAATCTAGTTTGTAAATGTAATGTTTTTATTGATTTTTTCCCTCTCATAAAGTGTCTTCTGTTGACTATGATATTGTGTTTCACTATTACAACTTCTTCACTTATTTGCTTTTATCATTGTTAAATTTAGCTTTCTTCTTTTCGTAAAGAATATGTTAACATCTCTTCTTTTAGTTCCATGTTAGTCCATGCATCATGCATTTATTATCCATCAGTGCTCATCTCAGTCTTTTTTTTAAAAATAACTACATTTTTGTCTCCTTGTAGCAATATTTAGCCATTGAAGATTTTGTTTTCTACTACATAGAGCATAGCTATAGTTCTAGAGAAAAGCCTCATGTAGAAACATGAAATCAAATGGCAAATAAGTTTATCTTTTTCAGTAGAAGTTTTTCCAATTTAATAGTGTAGTTAAAAAATAAAATTTAAAAAAACCAAACCCAAGGTCAATGTTTATAATAATTCAAGGTTTGAATGTAGCAGATGATTGTTGCTTTGTGCCCTCAAGTCACAACCAATTTACAACTGACCCTCCAGTGGGTTTTCAGTCAGTAAACTGAATGAGAAGAAATTGTCCATCTTTTTTCTGAAGAGCAGCTGGTAATTAAAATCACATGGCTTTGGAAGTGCAGCACAGCTTTTTACTACTAGGCCATAAGAACACTATAACTGGGATATTCTGTCTGAAGCAAGAGCATGTCTAGACTAGAAAAACAATAAAACAGAAATGCCTTCTGCTTTCCAATTAGAAACTTCAATCAAGAGTGCTTCTTTCACAAATGGATACATTTGGAAGAGTTGTGAGGTTGTTGCTGTTTTTCTTATTTGTGTGATGAGTGTTCCTCATACCCAACTATCTTGTTATTCTTATGTGACATCGAGTTGTTTGCAACTCATAGCGACCCTGTGTACAACAGCCCTAAACTCCGCTCTGTCCTGTGCCAATCACACTGTCTCTGACACTCCCATCCCAATTATCCCAGTCACTGAATCAATCCACCTCATAGAGGGCCTTCCCCTCCTGC
>NW_006399878.1:202273-214813 GCF_000299155.1 Elephantulus edwardii | reverse complement strand
CCAGCCTGTACTTCTGGTAGTTCTCTGTTTATGTGCTGTTCCAGTCATTTTTTTATAATCTTCAGTAAAATCTTGCTTGCATGTGAAATCAGTAAGATTTTATCTAGCTCTAGTAAATAAAATGATGGATACTTTTTTATGATGTCTTATTCAGATTAGATATAATACCTTGTTTGTGTTCTTATATATGGATAAATGATAATTCTCAAAAGTAAAGAGTCCTGTCTTGGTTTCCAGCAGCATTTATTAAGTATCTTATAAATACTGTCCTCTTTTGTTCATAGGATTTTTAAAGACCTATCTTTCAGAAGTGGATTGCCAGTCCTGCTTTCCAGTCTGTCTTACTCTGGGAGCTCTGTTGCTGTACCCTGTCTACTACGGGTAACTCTTCCAGGGGTAGATATATGGGTGGCATAGCTTCCAGCTTCACTTCAACCCACAAGTTACACCACTACAGCAGAATGACAAGTGCTGTACTAATAAGAGCAAATAATAAACAAATGAGTATACACCCATTCATAAATTACCAGCATGCAAATTAGTCCTTGATATAGTGAACTGACAAATAGGTGTTGTAACTCTAACAGCAAACTGTGAAAACAATCTAACATGTAAGTATCATTGCCCAGCACACCTTTGTCTGGCCCCATGTGAGGTCTGTGGTGGCGCACAAGGATGGGGTTCTAGATAGGGGTCTTTGACCCAGATAGTGACTCAGCTGAGTCTTTGGTGCTGGTGCTTGGAATGAGGAGAGAGGTCTGCCAGACTTGAGGATCCTTCAGAAACGGAATGTGATGAGACTGCCTTCCTAGATGCCTACGAAGAAGATCTGCTTCTTGCCTACTCAGTATTCAGTACCCAGTTTCACCAGGCTGTGATGGGGCTGTCAACAGAGAAAATTCGTAGCTACAATATTAGAGGTAGAACTCAGATGTGAAATCACTAAAATATGAGGGGAAATAGATACAACCAGCCATTAATAATTAGAACATGGAATATACACAGTATAAATGTAGGAAAATTGGTAGTTGTAAAACATGAAGTGGAACATATAAAGATTGACATTGTAGACATTAATGAACTGAAATTGACTGGCATAGGTTGCTTTGAATCAATCATATGATCTGCTATGCCAGGAATAAAAAACTGACAAAGAATGATGTTACATTTATAATTAAAAGGACAATTTCAAGGTCTATCCTAAAGTACAATATTGTGAGTGATAAGATAGTACTCATACACATTCATAGCAGACCTTTCAGCATGAATGTTATTCAAATATATGCACTGACAGCTAAAGCCAAAGTGGAGGAAATTGAGGATTTCAACCAGCCTTTAAGGTAAGAAATAATCAAATACATAATTAAGATGCATTAATAACTATTAGTAACTGTAATACAAATGTTGGAAACAATGAGGAAGGAATGGAAGACAGGAAGTATGGACTTTGTGACAAAAATTAGGTTGGAGAGGAAATGATTGAATTTTGTATATTCAATGGTTTATTCATAGCAAATAAGAAACACAAAATGTAACTTTACACCTTCACCTGACTTGACAGATTACACAGGAATTAGACCGACTACATTTGCAGAAAGAATTTTTGGAGAAGATCAATATCGGCAGTCAGAATAAGAGTATGTACTGGCTATGGAACATATCATCAATTACTTATGTTATTGATGGTCAAATTGAAACTCAAAAAGAATAAAGCAAGTCAACAAGACTGAAATTTATCTTGAGTCTATCCCACTGGAATTAAAATATCATCTTAAGAAGTTATTTGATGCATTGATAGAATGATAGAACAATGGTAGAAACAAGAAGCTAAAAAATGAAATCATGGATATCATCAACAAAGCCAGCAAAAGGTGATCACAAAGACAGAGAAGGTGGGGGGAAGAATAACAGAAGAAACTAAGAAAACTCAGAGCATCAAGAACACAAAACAAAGGGAAGCTGAAGTAAGAGTTGTAAAAAAGATTTCAAAGGGCAAACCAAGAAGGAAAAACAGAGTATTATACCAAAGTATGCAAAGAACTATAGTCAAGAAATACAAAGTGAAGAATTCTCTCAACATGTTGAAAGAAGTGAAAAATAAATTCAAGCCTCAAGTTGTCATACTGACAAATCCCAAAGGCATAATGTTGAATGATCCAGGAAATATCAAAGAAAATGGAAGGAATAAGACGTACTGTACTAAAAAGAATGATCAACAGTGAAAAAATTTCACTAAGTATCAAAAGAACAAGAGCCAATGTTACACAAGAAAGAAGTTCAACCTATGTTGAAGACACTGTCAAAAATTAAGGCCCCAGGATCAGAAGGGAAACAGATAGGCATGTTTCAACAAATGCAAACCTGGGAATACTCACCAGTTTATGCCAGGAAATTGGAAGGAAAGCTGTCTGGTCAACTGACTGGAAGAGATTCACATTTGTTCTCATTCCCAAGAAAAGTGATCCAACACAATGTGGACATTATTAAGTAATATCATTAATATTATCATTAATACCACATGCAAGCAAAACATTGCTGATGGTCATCTAAAAATGACAAGCAAAGTATATTTACAGGGAACAGCCAGAGGTTCAATATGAGTTTAAAAGAGGCCGTGCCACCAGGGATTTCATTGCTGATATCAAATGGGTTCTGACTGAAAGCAGAGTATACCAGGAGAATGTCTATATGCTTTTTCTTGACTATGCAGATAATCTGTTGTGTGGATCACAACAAACTATACCTAGCATTGGGAAGAATAGGCATGTAACGAAATCTATACTTAGTCCAAGAAGCTGCTATCGAAATGGAACAAAGGAATATTGTATGGTTTAAAATCAGGAAGGATGTGCAGGGAATGTATCATTTCTCCATACCTACCCATTCTGTATGCTGAGTAGATAATTTGTGAAGTTGGACCTTATGATGATGAATGTGGCATCAGAATAAGAGGAAGACATAGCAACAACCTATGTTATGCAGATGACATAATTTTGCTTGCTTGCTGAAAGTGAATAAGAACTGAAATGCTTTCTGTAAATGATCAAAGATCATAGGCTTCATTATGGGTTACCTCTCCATATCAAGCAAACAAAATTTCTTACCACCTATCCAATAGGCAAAATCATGGTAGATGAAGGAAAAAAATGAAACTGTCAATGGTTTCATCTTACTTGTATCCATAACCAACACTCTTCGTACTAGCAGTCAGAGGAGATTAGAAGATCCAAGTTTTGGTCAAGTCTGCTGTTACGGTACTCTCCAAAATGCTGAAGAACAATGATGTCAGTTTGAAGAGTAAAATGTCTGTGATTCAGGCCATGGTCTTTTCAATCACCATGCATATGCAAGCTGGACAACAAATGAATGACAGAAAAGAATTGATTTATTTGAGTTGTTGCATTGAAGAAGAGTACTGAATATATCATGGACTTTCAAAAACACAAACATGTATGTCAAATATAGGGTCATACAATTTGGTAGGTGGAGGGAGGGAGGATAAAGAAAAATGGAAAAGATCTAGAGGGGATCTGAAAAGACAAGGTAATGAAGGGCATGGTTTAATGGTGATTGATATTTTTTCTTTTCTAGAGTTCAGGACTGCAGCCTTCAGTATGGACTAAGGCTCAACGTCAAGAAGACAAAGATTCTCACCACTGGACCAATTGGCAGCGTCAGGATGGATGATGAAGAGATTGAGTGTTCAGAGCTTCAGTTTGCTTGGCTCCACAGTCAACACTCTTGGTACCAGCAGTCAGGAAATCAAAAAGCATATCGCGATGGGAAAGTCTGCCGTTAGGGACCTCTCAAACGTACTCAGGAGCAACAGTGTCTCTCTGGAGACTAAGGTGCTCCTGATACAGGTCATGGTATTTGCAATCGTTTGTTATGCATCAGAGAGTTGGACAATGACTAGGGAGGACAGAAGGAGAGTGGATGCTTTTGAACTGTGGTGCTGGAGAAGGGTACTGAATGTACCATGGACTGCCAGGAAAACAAACAGATTCATCTTGGAGAGGATTAAACCAAGCTGCTCCTTGGAGGCAAGGATTCTGGAGCTTCGTCTGACATACTTTGGACATGTTGCCATGAGGGACGGGTCCTTGGAGAGGGACATCATGCTTGGGAGGGTGGAGGGACAGCGCAGGAGGGGAAGACCCTCTATGAGATGGATTGATTCGGTGACTGGGGTAATCGGGATGGGTGTGTCAGAGGCGGTGCGGTTGGCGCAGGATAGAGCAGGGTTTAGAGCTGTTGTGCATAGGGTCGCTATGAGTCGGAAACGACTCGATGGCACATAACAACAACAACAACAAAGAGTTCAGGAATCAGTTTATTTGTAAATTACATTAATAATGGGTGGACACTGGATAATACTGGATACAACATTTTGTGACACAAATTTTCTTACTCTCGTACATTGAGTGACAATTTTGTATAATATCCTGAATATGTTGAAATTTGGATATAAAATATGACATATAAAAGTAAAAATCCCTGTGAATGAATTATTATTAGAAGTCTAGAATACATCTATGCTTTTCTTCAATATCATAAGATACAATTACTTTTATTTTGTACTGATTTATTTACAAAGTTCAAGTACATTGTTGCTCATACAAGATCTTTCCTATTTTCTTCACCCATCAAATTGTGCAATCTTGTTATTAACATCCAACCCCACTGCCTAACTTCACTATAAAACATTTTAAAAATGTCACTGTATGAAACATTTTAAGATATAATGAATGAGGATAATTGTATAAAAACAACGTGTGTGAAGGATAGCGTTAAATACAATGTATACAAACTGTATGAAAACCAATGTTTGTATGTTTGTTTGTTTTTAAGTAATGCTGGCTGGGTTCAGAAGAGGCAATGGTACTAGAGGTATTATAGCTAATGTTAGATGGATCTTGGCTGAAAGCAGAGAGTACCAGAGGAATGTTTGTCTGTGTTTCATTGAGTATGCAAAGGCATTTTACTGTGTGGATCACAACAAATAGTGGCTAACTGTGAGAAGAATAGGGATCCCAGAATATTTGTTTGTGCTTATGTGAAACCTATTATTTGGACCATGACGCAGTCATGAGAACAGAGCAAATGGCTGAAAATAGGGAATGGTGAAGCATGTGTCCTATAGCCATACCTTTTCAATCTATATGGAAAACAGATCATCTGAGAGGCTGGGCTCTATGAGGAGGAATGTGGCATAGGGATTAGAGGAAGACTCATCAACAACCTGCGTTATGCATATGACACAACCTTGATTGCTGAAAATGAGAAGGACCAGAACCTCTTGCTACAATGGGCCAAGAACTGCAACCTTGAATATGAATTGAAGCTCAACATCAAGAAAACAAAGATTCTCACGACTGGGCCAATTGACAGTATCATGAGAGACGGTGAAGAGATTTAGATTGTTAATAGCTTCAATTTGATTGGTTCTACAATGAATACTCTTTGTATGAGAAGCGAAGAAATCAAAAGACAAAGTGCTTTTGAAAATTTGCTGTCAGGGACATCTCCAGAGTACTGAAGAGCAACAATATCAATCTAGAGACTAAGACACATCTGATCTAGGCCATGGTCTTCACAATTACTTGGTATACATCAGAAAGATGGACAATCACTGGGGATGAAAGAAGGAGAATTGATGCCTTTGAGTCATGGTGCTGGAGAACAGTATTGAATATACCATGGACTGCTAGGAGAACAAACTGGATCATCCTAGAAAGGGTGAAATCGGGCTGTTCTTTGGAGGTAAGAATTCTGAGCTCTTCCCCATAGGCAAGGATCCCAGTATTTCTATTTAAATAGAATCATACTTTTAGCATTAAGTCTCAGAAATGGGATACGGATTTATGTGTTTGGATTTATTTGTCTAATTCATTAATTTAATTTTGCATTAAATACTTTTCCCCTTTACTAATATTAACTATCCATTCCTAACTAACCTCCCTTTTATTCAATTTAATATGTCTGTTATTAATCATAGGGAGCTCTTAAAGTTGAGTGTTTAAGGAATTGGGCTTCCAACCCAAAGGAAAGTAGTTTGAATCTATCTTTAGTTCAATAGGCAAAAGATTGTCAAACTCCTCTTATGCAATCTGCAATTTCTGAAAATATGCTGGAGGTCATATATGCATAGTTTCTGATTTAATTTTATGGCAAAGAGTTGAGCTTTTAATGATAAATAATATTTATGACATTATAGTTAATTTTATTTCATATTATACAAATTATATAAAAATGTGCAAGTTCATTACTTAAAGATAACTATCAGTCTTTTTCTATATTTTACAATGTGATGAGTAGATGGAAAAGACTTGGCGGGATGTAATTAACCACAAAACAGATCTTTTATGGTTCTCTAATTTCATAATTTTCAGTCCATCAATTTTTTCTGGTAAAGTGACTCTATTCTCTCCATTTTCTTTTGATGCTTTCTGTGTCATTTGACAGATTTCTCATAACATCTTTCAATATAACAACAAACAAATTTGTTTTTCAGTTCTTTCTCAGCTTGAGAAATACAGAGCGTGTTCTTCCCTTTTTATCTAATTCCAGTTCTCTGCACATTCCATTATAATACTTTGCTTTGTCTTCTGATCTACCCTTTCAAATTGTCTGTTCAGCTCTTTTATTTTGACATGTTTTCCTTTATATTTGGCTTCTTGACACTCCAGTGAAGTCTTTAAAATCTCTTCTAACATCCATTTGATTTTTACCTTTCTCCCCTGTTTTTGTAATGACCTTTTGCCTTCTTCATGGATGATATTGTTGATAACATTCCACAACTCATATAGTCTTCTATCATCGGTCTTCAATGCCCCAAAACTATTTTTAAGATGATCATGATATTCACATGGAATTGATTTAAGATTGTATCTTGGTTCCTGAGAGTTATTTTACTTTCCTTTGGCCTTAATTTGAACTTGCATATGAGTAATTTACTATCTGGCCCACAGTCTGCCCCTAGCCTAGTTTTGTCTACTGATATTGAGCTTCTCCAATGATTTCTTCCATATATGTAGTCAATCTGAATCCTATATAGCTCAACAGGTGAAATTCACATGTAATGTTTTATTTTGTGTCTTTTAGAAAGAGTATTTTTAGTTAATAAATCATTATAAATATAGAATTCAGTAATTTTATTTCCAGCTTCATTTCTATCACCAAGCCCATATTTTTCCAACTACTGTTCCTTCTTCATTGTTCCTACTTTTGCATTTAAGTCTCCAATTATCATTAACACATCCTGATTACATGTTTGGAAAATTTCAGGCTACAAAATTTTATAAAAATCATATGAACAGTAGCCAATGGTAATGGAAGAGGAAGTGGAAGCTGCATCTAAGGCATTAGCAAAAATAAGACTCCAGGAATCAACAGGACACCAATTGACTTGTTTCAATTAACAGTTGCCTTCCTGGATGCACTCACCAGTCTATGCCAGGAAATTTGGAGGACAGATGTCTGGCCAAAGGATTGGAAGGGGTCCATATTTGTTCCCATCCCTAAGAAGCGTGATCCAACTGAATGTGAAAATTATCAAACAATATCATTGATATCACATGCAAGCAAAATACTGCTGAATATCATGTAAAAAATGGCTGGAACAGTACATAGATAGGACATTTCCAGAAGTTCAAGCAGGATTTAGAAGAGGCTATGGCACCAGAGATATCATTGCTGGTGTCAGATGGATCTTGCCCCAAAGTAAGGAATACCAGGAGAATGACTATTTGTGCTTTATTGACTATGCATAGGCATTTGACTGTGTGGATCATGACAAGTTGTGGCTGACATTGAGAAGAATGGGAATTCCAGAGCACTTGATACTTGGATCAGGAGGCTGTTGTGCAAAGGAGCAGGAGAGTACAGCATGGTTTGGAATTGGAAAGGAAGTGTGTCAGGGTTATATTCTATTTTCATACCTGTTAAATCTATATGTTGAGCAAATTATCTGAGAAGCTGGACTCTATGTAGAGGAATGTGGCATCAGGATTGAAGGGAGACTCATCAATATGCTGCATTATGCAGATGACACAATCTTTCTTGCTGAAAGTGAGGATGACATAAATCACTTGTAGCAGAAGATCAAGGAATGCAGACTTTACTATGGATTGTATTTCAATATCAAGAAAACAAAGATTCTTACCACTGGACCAATAGGTAGTGTCATGATGAATGGAGAGGAGATTAAAACTGTTAACAATTTCTTCTTGCTTAGATCTACAACTAACACCCTTGGTACATGCAATCAGGAAATAAGAAAACGTGTTATACTTGAAAAATATGCAATTAAGAAACTTACCAAATTATTGAGGAGTAGTGATGTCAGTTTGAAGACTAAGGTGCACCTGATTCAGACCATAATCTTTCTGATTACTAGCTATGCATGAGACCTGGAAAATTAATAAGATTGACAGGAAGATAATTCGTGCTTTTGAGCTATTGTACTGGAGAAGAGCACTGAACATCTCATAGCCAAGAAAATGAATAGATATATCTTGGAGAGGGTGCAGATGGAGTGCTCTTTAGAGACAAAAATGCTGAGAATTTGCTTCACTAACTTTGGACATGTTGCTACGAGGTGCTATTCCTCAAAGAGGGACTTGATGTTGGGAAAGGTGGAGGGCTGCCTAAGGAGAGGAAGACCCTCATCTAGGTGTATTGACATGGTGCATGGTGACTGTGGCAATGGTTTCATGTGTGTCAGGTAGTGTGAGGATGGCATAGGACAGGACTGGGTTCAGATCTTTTGTTCATGGGGTCACTAGGAGTCATACTTGACTCAACAGCTTCTAACAACAACAACAAAAAGAATTTAATATTGAGTTCACTATGGCTGAAATCAGTTTGGAAGTTGTCTGCAGCAGCCAGATTTGACAGAGGCTTGTTTGCTGGTTCTGGTGAGGATTAGGATGGAGTACTAACTTGCAAATGGGGGTGAGATTGTGTGGTTCAGCCTCCTATTTAAAGTGCAGTACACCTCATTTTTAATCTGTGGCTCTCAGGCCTGGTGTTAATTGTTTTTGGTCAAACATTCTTCTAAGTGGAAAGCACTGGTATGCCCATTTGCTAAACAGAGGTAACTTGTGGTTGCTGTGATGCTAAACACTTTGACACTTATGAGTCAAATGTGAAAAGGGTTATCCATGGTAGACAGTGTTTGGTGGAGTTTCCTGATTAAAACAAAGTTGGAAACAGGAGTGGCATCCACTTCTGAAATGGCTTGCCTCCAGAAATTCTATTAACATGGAGAAATGAGAAAAGTTGTACAAAAGTTCAGGTCTTTCTTTCATAGGGTCACTATGAGTTGTTTATGACTCGAGAACACTTAATTACAACAACTTGTATATATATATGATTTTACAGGGTCATTAAGTTTTAAAGAACTCACTCATTCATTCTTGTCAACTTGACACTGACAATCAGCAAACCGTCCAGATAATTTCTGAGGCTATAAATACAGTACAACAGATTGTGTATGCCTGCAGAGAATGATGAATTCAAGTCACCAGAAATGCATTGACTTAAGTTTAGCAGCACACTTCACCTTGACAATGAATAGAAGAGAAAAAATTTGAAAACTTTAGGGTCACTATGAGTCCTGCTGGACTTGATAGCACCTACCAACAACATGAACTGGTCTGCTCTTCCTTTAAATTAAAGAATTGTTTGTTTTTTTTTTTAAATTAAAGAATTGAAGGTTGGTAATTATACAGTAAAGTAAAAGAAAACTGCTTCAAAGAGTTGTTTAAGTATGTGTAATTCTTGTGCAAGTTATTCACGGTTTGCATTCTTTAGCAGACAAGCATGGATGCCTGAAAATACTATCTACTAGAATTTGAAGCTGTTTATTTTGAGACTTTTTAATTTGGCTGCAGCACTTTCTCTGTGCATTCATTCCATCTTCCACATTTTTTTCAGATCTCTATTTTATTTTGAACAGCTAGAACAGTTGGTTTCTAATACGTTGTTATCTTTTTTTTAGTCAATTTACTGCAATTAATCACACTTCTTGTGTGACTATAATGCTCAGTTCTCAACTTCAGTTAGGATTTTTATAGTTCCGTGCTCATTTTACTTTATTTCTCTAAAGACTGAATGAATGTTGGTTACAGGCAGGGTTTTCCATTACCTTTAAGTGCACACTACTATTGATTAGGTGGTAATGGTTGTCTCAGAATTTCAGGCAGAAGGAAGGTTGAAATGACTATTTCCTACTTAAAAGTATACTACGATGTGGGTTATTTTGAACTATACCAATTTTGGTTATAGTATAGTATAGTATAGTATATAACTATAATAATTTTGGTAAGAATTTTTCCTCTATCTTGCTACCTGAATTTTTTTTTATATATGAGTAACACAAATTATTTCTAGATTATTTAAGTGTCTCTAAAGGGAGTCGTGCTGGCCTAGTGGTAAATAGCTGCAGTGCATTCCCCAAAACAGGCAGTTTAAATCTACCAGTTACTCCATGGGAGAAATGTGGACAATCTCCTCCTGAGTAACTTAGTGTCCCTTGAAACCCACTGAAAGGTCAGCTATTGACTGATTTTGAATCAACAACAACAAACAAAATACATTTCTGCCTGATTCTTTCCTCATTAAAAGATTAAATTATCCATATCTTTTCACCATCCACCTTTGGGTTTGTTTCACTTATTAATTTGTAGAAACATGTCAAATGTTGTTTTTTTTATTCTAGCATATTATTCCATTACATTAAAAATATGTATAGAAAGAAATTCAATATGGGTATGAAGCAGAGAAATATGATTATATTATATTCTCCACTCTGCTTTTTTGTATTTCTACCTCCGTAGACAAGCTTGTGAGAAGCTGAAGAGTTTGTACTTTTACTCACACATAGACAATGTGTTAACTACAGATGCGCCTTAAAACAGATCAATCATCTTTCTCTAACAAATTATGCCAATAGACATGGTTCTTTATGTTTAATTACTTTGTATTAAAAACAGAATTTAAAATTGTCTAGCTTTGAAAATTTTATTTTAAAAACAAAAGAATAGATTTTGTTGTGAGACAGCATAATAAAAGTCAAGCTTTTCTGCAAGTACCTTTCTTAGAACGATGTCTCACTGGCCTCACACTCTGTATTCTGTGTCACACAGCACTGTAAGCCTCAAGTTAAAGAGGTACAAAAGCTTCCATGTGAGAAGCTCTGGAGACTATTAAAAAATACTACAGAATTATGGCACTGAAAATTCTCCCAGAAATTATCTTTTGTCTTGACATCTCTAGATCTCTAGACATTAATTTTTGGTTACAAATTATGTTCTGAACAAAGTTTACAAAGAGGATATTTAGGCATCTGTGGGAGAAGAGTTAACTCAAATCTAGTACTTTATATGTAGATAATACATTACACACATTTCTGAATTTATAAGAAAATACATATTAAAATAAAACCTCAACTTTAATTCACTTTTGTCAAGAGGCATGAGCTGATGCAAATTGAGTTTCTGAGACTAAATTGCAAGGGAGGAGATTTCCATATTTTCCCAAAAAGACACTAGTGTATTGAAACCACCACAGAGACATATCTTTGGGGTTAACAGCATAATTTCCAAGGAATTATGTATTCCTCAAATACATATGGTATAGTATTGTTGTTATTGTTAGGTGCCATTAAGTTATGAAAAACCGTTAAGAATTATTTTCCTCTTGTGTCATCTTCATAATTTCTCATACACTTGAACTCATTGCTTTAGTCGCTGTGTTAATTCATCTTGTTAGAGGTTTTCCTCTCTTTCACTGACACTCCATCTTTCCAAACATGCAGTCCATCTCCAAGGAATAGCATCTATTAGTAACATCTTCAAAGTATGTGAGACTTCCCCATCCTTGCATATAGGGAGTGCTTTGGTTACACTTTTTCCAAGACATACCTGTTTGGATATTTGGTAGTCCATTGGACATTCAGTACTCTTTGTCAGGATCACAACTCAAAGCCATCAATAGTTTTCTTGTCATCTGTAGTCATTGTCCAGCTCTCAGATACATAGTCCCACAGATTTCAGTGATTTGCAAGACCATGTGTCTACAGTTAAGGTAGCTGGAAATTGTTATTTGTTGTTGTTGTTAAGTACCATCAAATTGTAGACGAACTCATAGCAACCCTATGAATGAAAGACCTGAACAGTTATATAACTTTCATAGTTTCTCCAATTTCATATGATTTCTGGAGGCAAACTATTTTGGAAGTGGATGCCACTCCTGCTTCCAAGCTTGTTTTAGTCAGGGAGCTCCACCAAACACTGTCCACCATGGGTAACCATTATTACATATGACACATCATTAAGAGAGGATTAATTTTAGTGACTAAAAAAGCCAACTTTTACCTCAATACATTAGTCCCTAACTGAAAACTTTCCTAATGCAGTACATCTCTTGATATCTGGACTGCTGGTACCAAAAGTGTTGATTATAAATTCAAGAAAGATAAAATTATTGACAGTTTAAATCTTTTCTCCATGTATTATGATGTCGCTTAAGGTCCAG
>NW_006399878.1:170153-202173 GCF_000299155.1 Elephantulus edwardii | reverse complement strand
GAGAGAGAGAGAGAGTGTTTGCGTGTGTGTGTGCTTAAAGTAAGAACAGACTGAAAGCTGACCATCCAGTGGGTTTTTAGAGGCAATTAATCACATGTGAGGAGATTGTCTATTCTTCAAACACCTCAACATATGGCTTAAATTTATGACCCTATTTCCTTCTTTGTTTTGAACTACTTCCATATTATTTTCAATAAATAATAGAAATGTAAATATCAAGTTTTAATTTCTAAAAGGTAATTGTATAATACTAATATTACATATGAAAATAAAATTACTAATCTGTTTATATTTTAAAATATGCAACTAACATTAGAATTTCTATGTGTCATATGTGTATCATAATTTCATTTTCAAAATTTGTTTAAGGGACTGTATATTTTAACTGGTTGCTAATTTAAAAATATTTAATCTATTAAATCTTTAATCTGTTACTACTCTTGGAAATTGATTGTCTGATAAATATGATCCATGTCCTGCAAAGTTTTTATAGGTCTACACTCTACAGTGTGGACACAAACATTTTCTCATTTCTCAGTATTTCTTGCGTGGTCCTTACCGGCAAGGATGGTGAAACTTTATATCATGTATTTTGTGTATGTTGCGAGGCCAGTCATTGGAGAAAGAAATACTGCTTGGAAAGGTGGAGAGTCAGCAAAGGAGAGGAAGACCCTCAATGAGATAGATTGACATACTGACTGTATCAATAGGCTGAAGTATGTCAGAGATGATGAGGATGACACAGGCTAGAACAAGACTCAGACATTGTATTCTGTGTCACTGTGAGTCATGATCAACTCCACACAACCATCAGCAACAAAGAGATGATTATTAAATCATGCTCCATAATTAAATGTTGATGCAAATTTAATGACATTGTACATAGAGAATTTTGCCTTGAAATTATCAGAATGATTTCTTCTAGTTCATAATGTTTTCTTTTCTAATAAAGTTTTCCTGACAGAAGAGTCACCTAAGAATACATTGCATCTTTTGTTTATTAGTTTATTCATGATTCATTCATCTACTACCTACACTCTTGATTTTTTTTTTATATAATGTGGGTAGTTTCTGGTGACTGTAATCATGTGACTTACAAATATTAATATAGTTATAGCTCAATAGGTTTTATAAGGAGAATATTTACCTAATTTATACAAAGTTATGATTAATTAAAATGCATAAGAAACTTCTAATCATTAGATAGCTGAACTAACCAATTGTATGCTATTCTTTCTCCCAGTTGTTATATAACAATTTAAAAGTACTGAGTACTGTCACACTTCATCTGGAAAAACCACATACCCTTTGAATTTATCTCCTATTAAAATGTCTCTGATGATGAATAATGCTTTTCTTCATTTCATTAACTTACATCTCTTCTTTGTCATTATAAATGTATCTACTTATAAATAACATTGATGATGATAGTGTAAATTTTTTTTTCCGATATTGAGTTTTTGTGGATCACTTTTCAAGGCAAAGTTGTAAGTCTTTGTGGGAAGGTTAAAATATATGGCTCATTGGTATAGTCATAAACATAGAAAACTCTCACAAATTGAAGGAATTATATGGAAAAGAAGCTGATATACCACTTTTAAGAGGAGGTGATCTGATTGGTTGTTGCTTTTGGCCTCCAGAATTATTGTAGTGTGGATGAGTTTCAGCCCCTCACTAACCGAGGGGTTTATAAACTCAGTTCTTATCTGTCACAGCCCAGCCCTTTCATAAACAAATGTTGATCTTACTAAGCATTAAGTGAATTACTTTCTTGGCTTTTTAATTAGCCACAGACTTAGTATCCATATGCTTTCTCATTTGTGAGGAGAAACTGAGTCAGAGCTCAGATGCTTTCTTGCTGAGCTTCTTACTCTCTTTTGTACAGTCTATTTTATTGTAATAAAACAGAGAATACAGAACAGTTAGAATTATTATTCAATGTCCCCATTGCATGAGTGTTTTTTTTTATGTTCAAGTTGACAATGATTCTTAGCAATCCTCTAGACAACAGAACTGAACCTTGCCCTGTTTTGCCCCATCCTCCTTATCTCTATAAACTTATCAGTAGCAAGTGATTATTTGTACATTTAAATCCAGGGACAAATGTTGACTGATTCTGAAACAGAAACTGGATTTTTTTGTGTTTCACCATTCCATTTTTCTTCAAAAAACCAGTTATACATTTACATTTCTTCTGTAAAATTTAGGCAGCAACATCAATGTTTATATCTGCAAATTATTGTTGATTTAATTCAAACAATACAAGTTAAATTATCATTTGCCATGCACAAACTCTTCAGCTATTTTTTTTATCATTGTTATCCTTTATTCTATAAAAAGGAACTAATCTGTTAATTGTTAGCTTAGTATTTTTAAGGAACCCTGGTAACATAGTGATCAAAATATTGCCCTACCAGTATTAAAAGCCGCAGAAGCTCTATAGGAGAAAGAGGAGGCATTCTAAACCATAAATATTACTGCCTCAGAAACTCGATGAGGTAGGTTTATTTTGTCATATAGCATGACTGTGATTCACAATTGACTATATCAGTTTGGTAAGTGTATTTTTGCTAGCAGTGTTCTAATTTTAGAAGGAATGAATTTTGATATATATCAAATCAAGATGTGTTATTTTTTTACTCAATAAAAATCTGCTCTTTTTTTTTTTTAAGAGACTATCTAAGAAAGATGAAGTGGATATTTCCAATACTTATATAGTCAGGACAGCTAAATTTTACCATTCAAAATGTTTTTCCTAGTCAATAATTTACTGTTCATTTTGTATTGAAGTATTTATTGTAGTAAGGAGATAAGATTAGGATGGGATACAAGGCCCATCATTCTAGAAGCTTTTATAAGCTCATGGAACCTCAATGCTAGCTCTCTCTTTTGTGCTGCTCACTTTTCTTGGAACATAGCATCAAGCTGACAATCTACAGGATTCTTGCCCATCATTCACCAGTTTCAGCAAAACTAGCTGGCGTATACCTACAGTTATATGAGTAATTCCTCTGATGAGTTTGAATTTGTGAGAGACCTTCCAGCAAACCACCGAATCCAAGGGACATAGAAGAGGTAGGGAACTGAACAAAGGAGGAGCTATTCATGTCAGAAGTCAAGGTCTTACACAGCAAGTCAAGCATTTGGGACAAACTTGACTCAACGTTTCTTATAACTGATCTGATAATAATCTTCTTGTTGATTGCCATTGAGTTGAGCACAACTCATAGCAACCCTATAAACAAAAGACCTGAAGCCTTTCAAAATTATCCTTTCTCAAAGTTCATAATGTTTACAGACGCATATTATTTAGGAAGTAGATACCACTCCTGCTTCCAAGATAATAATTTTAGCACAACAGATTATAAAATAATTAGTGTTGGAGCAGTGAGGTTCACTACAAAGGACCAGACTCTCTGTAACATGTGTCTTTGGAGAAAAAGAGGTAAGCAGAAAATAAATAAATAAATAAATAAATAAATAAATAAATAACCCTTTGATTTCTGGATGGGCTAAAGAATACTCATGGATTAATGCAGCTATTATGTTGCAGTCAGTTACCTAAGGCAAAATTTGCTAATGGAACATGAAGTTAGTGAACCTAACTCCTGAGACACACTGCTTAGTTGGATACCTACAGAAATGCAAGAAGATAAGGAAAGAGTGAAACTTACAGTCTCTTGGAATTTGCTACCAGTACTGGTAACATACAAGCAAAAGGAATGTAGGAACTAAAATGGTGGATATCAGAACTGAACAAAGTCCTATAAGGACAGAGTTATGCCCCTTAATCTCAGGCTTTACTTGGAAAAACAAAACAAAACACCAAACACGTGGGAGCAACCAGAAATGCTTCTCTGACCTGTGATCACAAAAACAGTAGTCCTTGAGGTAGAACGCAGAATCAAGCAACTATTGTAACCAGGAGATAAGACATAGAGGAAATGTGTATACTTGTGGATCATTATCTAAAGCTTCCTGAAGAATCATTACTGAAATGGATTGTAAGAAGGACAAAATTAAGGGTAGCATCTGTGGTTCTGATTGATGCAGAATGGAGGAGCATGTTTAGGTTAATGCTAGACCCACAGTTATCTATACAACCATCACAAATGACATTACAGGATGCAGTCATACTTAGGTATGTGATTAAGTTTGTTTATCCATCCAAGGGAAACTGCCCCTCTCCTCCTCTAAGTAACAAATGGAACACTCCAGAGGAAGCAGTTGATGTTCTACATATGCAAGCCATATCGAAATGGCTTTATGGCACTGACGAAATTCAACCAATAATTATGTCTCTTACAGAGTTCATGGAAGAGGTGCTAATCAAGGGAGAATTTCCTACAAGGGCAACTCATGTAGCTTTGCTACTAGAGAAAAAGAATAACCCAGGAATTTGTGTCAGCTCTATTGGAAAGATTCCCTCTTAAAAGCTCTACAGATTCAAGGAGCATCAATCAAGCTGATTCATAGACAAACTGGGGGGCATTATGAGTAAAATATTTACCCTAGCAGGGTGGATATTTCTAGATAAGATGTTCAGGAATGGGTTGAATGTAGTGGACATTGGTGGAGCTCAGACAAAGGTTCTAAGGCAGCGCTACAGGATATGAGCTGGACAAATGAAGGTTTCCTTTGTTCCCTCAACACCAAGAAGGCCTAAACAAGTTGATATTGTTGTTGTTGTTAAATGTCATTGATTTGTAGGCGATTCACAGTGATCATATGAATGAAAGACCTAAACACTTGTATAACTTTCATCATTTCTCCAAGTTTATAGGGTTTATAGAGGCAATCTATTTTGGAAGTGGTTGCCACTCCAGCTTCCAACCTTGTTTTCATCGGGGAGCTCCACCAAATACTATCCACCAGGGGTAACCATTATCACAATTGACACAACAGTGTCACAGTGTTCAGGAGTTACCTCTGTACAGCAAATGGAAGAACCAGTGTTATATAACCAGAAGAATGTTTGACCCAAAACAACTAAAACCAGGCCTGAGGGCCGCAGATTAAAGTCACCCACCTTTGGCTTGGTTGCATCACTTTCTGTCCATGAGGCCAATTGAGCTCTCTATAAACAAACAAGTTAGTTTTTGTTCTTTGGGGTTCTTTTAAGTCCAATCATGAGGTAATTAATGTTTAGGGAACTGACTCAAAATAGCTCAGCTAGTTGATGAAAACATGGATTGATGGAGGAAGCCCATTCATTGTCTTCTGATCTAATCCCCAGCAGGGTACCTAAAATCCTATGCATATGTATGTTTAAATGCCCTGGGGGTAAAAAAGAAGCATTCTTTGAGCTTCTACACATAGAATCCCAATGTACTGTATTTCTCAAAACTGTTTATGAAACCTTGAAGAGATTAAAAGATGCATTATGAGGATATTAGAATGCAGAAATTAATGGGACTAAAGTGACAGAATGAGAATTTGAAAATATAAACATGTTTCATGAAGAAGTTGCATCTCTTTTATCGTCATGAATTACCAGTGTGGATATTATGTCTGTTTGGGGAATGCTCACTCTACCAGGTATTATAAATCTAAGGATGTGCAAGTCTTTCTGGAGGCCATTGGTGACAGGACATGATAAATGGGAATCATTATAATTGTCTGAGCTCACTCAGGTTGTTCGTATCAGCAATATAGGATTCCTGATGAACAAAAATAAGATAACTGCCTTGATTAAAGACATACTTGAGGCTGGAGTGTTGGTGCCGACAAATTCTTTGTTAAACAGCCCTATGTGACATGTAAAAGAGGCAGACAGCTTGTGGAGGTTAACTCTACACTCTGGAGGCTTAAATAAATTAGTGCCACTTATGGCTTCCATAGCCCCACACATGATATCAAATGTGTAAAAAAAATACAGCAGAACAAAGGAGACTGGTACTTTGTAATATATCTTACAATTTTTTTTTCTCCATTTCAATTTCTGAAGAGTCAACCACAGATTATTTTGATATGGTAAGGATCTCAGAACACCTTTACTGTCTTACCACAGGGTTACCTGAATTAATCAGCCTACTGCCATGATCAGGTTAGAGGAGACTTGCACTTGGTCCAGATATCCAGTATAATTATATATTGCTGTTGTGTTGTTGATTGCCATCAAGTCAAGCACGACTCATAGTGACCCTATGATCAAAAGACCTGAAGCCTTTCTATAACTATCATCATTTCTCCAAGTTCGTAGAGTTTCCAGAGGCATGTGGTTGAGGAAGTGGATGCCATTAGCTTCTAAACTTGTCTTAAACTGGGAGCTTCACCAAAAAACTTTTCACCATAGGCAGCCATTATGGTACTTGACACCCCAAATAACATGAGGTTCAGAATCACAGCAAACCCAGATTACCTCAGTGCAGCAAATTCAGAGTATTGTTGTACAACTTAGAAAAATGTTCTTCCAAAATAAAATAACACTAAATGCTCAGGCTTAACTGACTTTATTATATCCTGTTAATATAAAACTGAAAAATAGGGTGGGGGTGGTTTGAAATGTTGCCCACAAGATCAACAGAGTTTGGTTGGTAAATCCAGGTACTGTACAAACAGTAGCATTCTTGGGAATAACTTGAGCAGGAGATACCCATAACATTCCACAGGCAACTAATAATAAGCTACTCCAAAGAATAAACAGAAGGCCCAACATTTAATTGATATATTTGGATTTTAGAGGATTCCAATCTCACATCTTGGAATATTGTTAGCTCCCATCCATAAACTTAATCAAAAGAATATTGTGTTTGAATTGAGACCCAAGTAATAGCAGGCTATGGCTGAAGTGTAGAAAGCAGTCTCACTCACTTGAGTCTAGGTCCTATAATCTACCTTCAAATGTGATTCCCCAGGTATCTACCACCTGTGCTTATGTAGATTGGAGCTTATGGTAAAAACTTGAGAAGGCTGCCATGTGGTGGCCAATGGAATTCTGAACAATGAAATTTCCTGGTTCTGATGCATGGTACAACCATTTGAAAGACAATTAATTGCCATTTTTTGGGCATTAGTTGAGACTGTTTCAATGACAGAAGGACATAAAATTATTATGAAAACTAAAATATCCATCATGTTGTGGGTAATGTTGGAAAAACACTCTAATAAAGAAAGTAGTACCCAAAGCAGTTCTGTGATAAAATGAAAATGGCTTACCCAAAAACAAGATACTGGAAGAATACAGGGAGTAATCCACCATATCCATGAAAAAGTAGCCTCTTGTTTTCATTGATTCTACCCTGGAACCTCCCCAGAGGCTTCCAGAGCCCATTACCACATATATAATGCCCTATGATCAACTTCCTGCTAATCAGCTAAGGGCTACTTGGTTCACAGATTTGATTTAAAAAATTTGATGTGAAATGCCACTACATTAGAAATAGTAGTTGGCAAGACATTGCTTGAAGAACCCAAGAACAGCTATGCACGATAGGATGGACTACATACTGTCTTTCCAGCAGTCATTGAGAAGTTGCTCAATGGATTTTTACTGATTCATAAATAGTGGTTAATAGCTTAACTGTATGATCAGGCAAATAGGCCATGGAAAATTTGACTATTAAAGGGAAACCAGTGTGAGACATGTACCAATGGAAAACACTTTGGGAATTTAGGAGACACATCAGGGTTGGACATCTCAATGCTCATCAAAGGAACCAATTGCCAGGATCAGAGGGTAACTGGAATCCACAAGCGGACATTTTGATGCACATCCTGGAGGTGGTCAACAAAGTCCATGAAATGAGTGGACATGGAATTGCAACAGCAATACAGACATGTTCCTAGACATAGTCTTTCTCGCTCTGAAGCACAAAAATATTGTTCTGCTTGCCAGCAAGACAGAGATTACAGATGGCTATGGGATAGAAACCCAGAGGGGAAAGCCCTGTATGTAGATGGTACATCGATTATATCAGACCAGTGGCCATTATACCAGTGGCACCAAGTGGATACAAATGAGTCCTCACAGGAATAGATACTTACTCTAGACTGGGTTTTGCATGTTCTGTAACTGAGAAAAATGCCAAAAATACCATTAAAGAACAGGAACAAAATATACTGTTTGGGCCACCAAGTTAGATTTCCTCAGACCAAGGAACATAATTTCCTGCTTACAGACTGCAGCAATGAGCCAAGAAACATCATATTAGGTTGACATACCATGGTGCTTACCACTTTCAAATTAATTCAGAGAGAATTGGAAGGGGCAATTGAAACATTAGTTATCTAAAATAGAGGGGAGTAAGGGCATAAAGGGCTGGATCACACACCTTCAAAGTTTGTGCTCACTCTCAATATGAAAGGAGCTAAAGGGGATTCATTACTGGTCAGACTCTTGCACATTCCTCAGGGATACCTGGAGAAGGCAGAGTAGCAGAAGATGCTGGTGCTGCTATACAATTATTCTCCACATCATCTAAAATTGTTTTTTTCTTTCCATATGCTGCAGTGCCAGGTCCAGGCATGCAATTATATGCAGACTATTAAAGAGACATCCTGAAGCAGGTATGACTCCTGAGAAAACAGCTGTTAACAACACCCTCAAACTTGCATGCAAGAATTCCCAACAGTCTGAGAAGATGGATTGTATGTTCATAATATCTTGCAAAAGTAGGGTTACTAGCAAACACTACTATCCTTCCTAGTAGTTGAGACAGTCCACTGGTGGTATATCCATATGACCCTATCCAACATGAATGAGAATGGATTAAAGGGGAAGCACTTGTCAGACTCATCTTGCTAGCTGGAATTTGGACTGGCACAGTAGCTGATCCTGATGTACCTTCCCAAGGTGGAAAAGTTTGTGTCAAAGTAAATGACAAATGGGAGGAAGGAACAATTATAGCTAAGGGTAAAGAAAGTAATAACTGAGTCATGCATTGAGGGGAAGAAAACGTGATAATAGTCAGCCTCAAGAGAGACTCAGAGCAAGGAAATAACTTTATCCAGCTAAATTTCAGAGGTCATAAAAGCAAAGCAAGGTGCATATAATGGTGTAAGATAAAATGTGTTAAATTTTATGTGCTTATTTTGATGTATTTGATGATTAGAAATGCTTTTTCTATGTTGTAATAATTGTTGTTTGTTGTTGTTACGTGCCGTCGAGTCGTTTGTGACTCATAGCGACCCTATGCACAACAGCCCTAAACCCTGCTCTATCCTGCGCCAACTGCACTGCCTCTGACACACCCATCCCTATTACCCCAGTCACCGGGTCTTCCCCTCCTGCGCTGTCCCTCCACCCTCCCAAGCATGATGTCCCTCTCCAAGGACCCGTCCCTCCTGGAAACATGTCCAAAGTATGTCAGACGAAGCCCCAGAATCCTTGCCTCCAAGTAGTAGCTTGGTTTAATCCTCTCCAAGATGAATCTGTTTGTTTTCCTGGCAGTCCAGGGGACATTCAGTACTCTTCTCCAGCACCACAGCTCAAAAGCATCCACTCTCCTTCTGTCCTCCCTAGTCATTGTCCAACTCTCTGATGCATAACAAGCGATTGCAAATACCATGGCCTGTATCAGGGGCACCTTAGTCTCCAGAGAGACACCGTTGCTCCTGAATACTTTAGAGAGGTCCCTAACAGCAGACTTTCCCATCGTGATATGCTTTTTGATTTCCTGACTGCTGGTGCCAAGAGTGTTGACTGTGGAGCCGAGCAAACTGAAGCTGTGAACAATCTCAATCTCTTCACCATCCATCCTGACGTTGCCAATTGGTCCAGTGGTGAGAATCTTTGTCTTCTTGACATTGAGCCTCAGTCCATACTGAAGGCTGCAGTCCTTGACCCTCCGCAGCAAGTGCATGAGGTCCTCCTCAGTTTCCGCAAGCAGGGTTGTGTCATCTGCATAATACAGATTGTTAATAGATCTTCCACCAATCCAGATGCCACAATTCTCCTCATAAAGCCCAGCCTCTCGGCTAATCTGCTCTGCATACATGTTGAAAAGGTATGGAGACAGGATGCATCAATGGCGTACACCCTTTCCAATTTTGAACCATGCAGTGTTACCCTGCTCTGTTCTGACTACTGCATCTTGGTCCAAGTATAGGTTTCGTATTAGCACAATTAAATGTTCTGGGATTCCCATTCTTCTCAGAGTCAGCCACAGTTTGTTATGATCCACACAGTCAAATGCCTTTGCATAATCAATGAAACACAGATAGGCATTCTTTTGATATTCTCTGCTATCAGCCAAGATCCATTGTTAAAATGAATGTTATATGTTATAATGATGAAATACTGTGTTTAGAGAATATATATAAGCTTACCAGCTGTTATCAGAAATACTAAAAGGGAAAGATTTGCCCTGAAGAAATGCTTGTTGAAAGCAGTAGAAAAGTAGAGGGCATGGAGCTTATCCTGGAGGAAGATTAAGCTTATCAGTACTCTGAGGGGATTCATTTCTGAATGGATTGGTGGGTTCACCTGAACCTTTGATTGAAGATATTTACATATGGAGTCATCCATCAATAAAGAAATGGCTGAGTTTGGGCATGTTTTACCAACACTATTCACCTAGCATCTACAGATTTATGGATAATTGAAAAATTGTTTCTGTCTTGAAGAGGAGGGAGTCACGAGAATTCCCATCTTGTTGACTTGATCTTATGTGGGTACTAAGACTCAGTGAAGAAGATGGTTTGATTGAAAAACAGGAAGAAGGATGGACTTCAGAGTTTGTAGCTCATGCTCTTAGGGACCTAGCAACTGATAATTGGAAATGAGTTGACCAGAACCCATGCATAAGAAATTGTTTCGTACTCGAAGCTAGTGTTGATTGTTGCAGATGGTATGTTTTACTTTGCTTGTGGATGCTGATGCTAAATGTTCTAACTGGAACCAAAGATTCTTCAGAGAAAGAGACATGCTTGTTTTTGTTTTGTTTTGTTTTGTTTTTTATCAGAATAGTGGTTTGATAAAAATGAGAAAATTAGAAATTGGCTATCTAAAATGGGGGAGATTAAAGCATGAGGTCTGAAATAGCTTGCCTGCACACTTTCATGAATATAGTTCTTATCATGATTGTAAGGAGAAATCTAATTCTTCAAATGTGAATGTGATGGCTAGAAAAGCCAAGTGGTGGTCTCTCTCTGCTTATGGGTTTTATGAAAAATTTCTTTCCTAGAAAATAAACTGTTTATTTTGTGTTGAAGTATTTATTGCATTAAGGATGGGATATAAATCACATCCTACTAGAGACTTATGTAAGCTTTTAGGACCTCAGTGTCAGGTCTCTCTTTTGGGATGCTCACTTTTCCTAGGACACAGCACCTTGATGTGCTACAACCTACAGTCTACAGGATCATGGCCCATCACTCTCTAGTTCCTGCAAATCCATGCTGCATACCTAAGGTCTTATGAGTCATTCTCCTGATGTGTCTGAGTCTCTTGGTGACCTTCAAGTACACCACTGAACCCAAGGTACCTAGAGAAGCTAGAGGATTAAAAAAAAGGAGGGGCTTCTGATATCATAAATTAAGCAGGAGCGGCATCCACTTCCAAAATGGCTTGCCTCCGGAAACTCTATGTACGAACAGTGCTCAGGCCGTTCGTTCATAGGGTCACTATGAGTCGTCTACAACTCGACGGCATCAAACAACAACAACAACATGTCGCTGTCTGTTCACTGGCAACTTGACAGCGGCTCCCTGATGGAGGTAAGCATGACAGAGATATACCACTCCAGGAGAGGATCAGAGAGTCAATCTAGCTCAATTTTACTGGGGTCTCCAGCACACTTGGTTAGGAGAACCTCAGCCTCGTGCAGACCACTCCAAGCTCAACAGATGCAGCAGCCATCTTCCCAGGTGGTGAGCTTTCTCAAACTGATACAGCCAAACACAGAGGAGCTTTCTCTACCCCATATTAAAGGCCATTGGAAGGCTTGCACTTCTCTGGAGCCAAGGAGATCTGTCCTGGCCAGAGGCCCTCCCTCCCTCTCCAACATTCCATAACACTATACAACAAGTCAAGGATTTGGGACAATATTGTTATTGTTGTTATGTGCTATCAAGTCACTCATGACTCATAGCAACCTTATGTCCAACAGCCAAGAACTCTGTTCTATGTGGTCAATTTCATTGTCTCTGATACACCCACCCCTACTATCTCAGTCACCAAGTCAATTTAGCTCATCCAGGTCTTTCTCTCCTAAGTCTCCACCCTTCCAAGGATGATGTCCTCTCCAAGAATTGTACCCTCCTGGCAACATGCCCCAAGTATTTGAGACAGAGTTTCAAAATACTTGCCTCCAAGGAGCAGTCTGGCAGACCTGTTTTGAACTAACCTTAGCAGAATTAATTATAAAAATGCATATTCATACTGTTGCTTACATTATGAGACTTGAGAAAGTATATCAAATTATGTCATTATTACTCTTTGTATAATCAAATGATGGAACCTTTAGGTATTTTTATTGTTGTTGTATTCAGTCGAGTTTGAACTGACTCATAGCTGACCGTCTGGTGGATTTTTAAAGGCAATCAATTGCACGGGAGGAGATGGCCCATCCTTCTCTTGTGGAGCACATGGTGGATTTGAACTGCGTGCCTTCAGGATTGCAGCACAGGTTCTTCCCACGTAACTGTATCAATCTATATAGATAAATAGAAAATAGAAATAGATGTACTTTAGTTTTACCAAACTGTGTGATATATTTATTTCTATTCCATTCAAGCAGTAGTAATAGAGGCCCATATAATCCCATTTCAAGTACTACTATATTTGAGGCAGATATCCTCAATGATTGGTCCTACAATAATCATCTATAGGTTGTTATTATGTGATTCTTTTTAAATTGCCCATATTCAATTGTAGAAATTATATAGTGATATATTTGCTCACTTAATGCCACAGTCTGCTGCACCCACAGACCTCACTCCTGCTGCACTCATTAGTTAGCCAACATATCCTGTCTGACCAGTAGTTCCTGTTCAATGCTGTGCATGATGGTGCAGAAAGAGTAGAGCCTGGACATTCTCATTCATTCATTTATTTACTTATTTAGGGTTTTTTTTTAAGGTCATTTTATTATTTTTTTTTAAATAGCATTCTGTTTACTACAAAAGAAATTATTTTTCCTGAATATAATCTTTCAGAAGGGAAGGGCCTAGATTTAAGAAACCAAAACCAAATGCCAAAAAAGCTATGCCAATTTACCTTGTCTTCTTGGTTTTACCTGTTTACGTGTATGGTGGATTCCTGTCTCAAGCCATTCTATTGACTGTTATTGTTGTTGTGTACCATCAAATCAGAATGGATTCATAGCTGACCTTCCAGTGGGTTTTCAGAGGCTGTTAATCACACAAGAAGAGATTATCCATCTTTTGCCCATGGAGCAGCTGATGATGGATTCAAACCACATACTTTTGGGATTACAGAGCAGCTTCTTGCCACTAGGCTCCCAGAGCCATTCTTTCCGGAGAATTTTTATGTGAAACAATCTAGAAAGAGCAATCAGAAAATGTACTGTAATAATATAAAATTGACACCAAAGCAAGTCAGCATTACATAGAAATAAATGTTGTAGGCAGAAAGAAGCCAGAGTGTAGAGTGATACTGTGCAAAGAAAAGCAGAAGAGATGCTAATACAGGAAAAAAGGAAAAAGGAACGTGACTCAGAGATATGAAAATATACACGGGTCCTCTTTTTAAGTGCATGGTGTCTCTTCTCTTTAGCCATATTAAATGCTTTGCTGTTCCTCATTTCTGCATGTGCCTGTGTAGATGTCCTTCTTTTGATAAGGTTAGATAATTTCTCTCTCTGCACTTTCTTCACGTATTCTCTTCTTGTAACTATACTATTTCTTTTTATTTTGATATTTTTAAACTTATAGATAATAAAGTTAAGCAAATATAAAATACAAGACTGATGAGGAGGTAGTGAAATCATATGTCTAGAAAATCAAAATGTATTTTTTCTGCAGATTACATTTGTTTATGTGTCAAAAAACTCATGATACATCCAAATGTAAATTAGTGTTGGGGTGCACATACGTTATTGAGAAGTCTTATACAAATGAATGAATGTCTGCTAGATCTGATGACCCAGAGAAAATCAATCCCAAGAGAACATTTAGTCAGAATGGAAAATGATGATAATGAGCTCTAACGAATAGACAAAAAAAAAACTGGTAGAATGAAGATACTTGCAATAATAATGAATGAAGATTATGTAAAATATTTATTTGAAATTTTAATTTACCTATTTGCATGCCTGGTGTACCGCTGTGTCAGAATATCACTTACCTGGCTGGTGGGCTTTTAGAAGCAATTAATCACATGGGAGGAGATTGCCCATTCTTCTCCTGCAGAGGAGCTGGTAGCATTAGGGATATTATAGCTAATGTCAGATGGATTTTGGCTGAAAGCAGAGAGTATCAGGGGAATGTCTATCTGTGCTTCATTCACTATGCAAAGGCTGTGGGGATCACAACAAATTATGGCTGACACTGAGAAGAGTGGGAATCCCAGAACAATTGATTGTGTTTATGGGAAACCTGTACTTGAATCAGAAGGCAGTTGTCAGAACAGAGCAAGGAGTCACTGATGGTTCAAAATTGATAAGGGCATATGCCAGGGATGTATGCTGTCTCCATACCTTTTCAATCTACATGCAGAACAGATCATCCAAGAGGCTGGGCTGTATGAGGAGGAATGTAGCATCAGGATTGGAGGAAGATTCATTAATGAACTTCATTATGTAAATGACGCAACCCTGCTTGCTGAAACTGAAGAGGACCCAAAGTAGTTGCTGCTAAAGGTTGAAGACTACAAGCTTCAAAACAGATTAAAGCTCAACATCAAGAAAACAAAGATTCTCACCAATGGGCCAATTGGCAGCATCATTATGGATGGTGAAGAGATTGAGATTGTTAACAGCTTTCCTTTGCTTGACTCCATAATCAACAATCTTGGTACTAGCAGCCAGGAAATCAAGAGGCCAATTCATCTAGGAATATCAGATGTCAGGGACCTCACCAGAGTACTGAAGAGAAATGACGTCAGTCTGGAGACTATGGTGTGGTATACCTGATCCAGGCCCTTGTCTTCGGAACTGTTTGCTATGCTTCAGAAAGCTGGACAATGACTAGGGACGATAGAAAGATAATTGATGTCTTTGAGCTGTGGTGCTGCAGAAGAGTGTTGAATATACCATGAAATGCTAAGAGACCAAAGAGGTTCATCCTGGAGAAGGTGAAACCAGGCTACCGCTTAGAGGCAAGCATTCTGAAGCTTCTTCTTGACATACTTTTTACATGCTACAAGGAGGAACTGATCCTTGGAGAGGGACAGCACAGGAGAGAAAGACCCTTGATTAGATGGTTTGATTCAGTCACCGCAGCAATGACGTTAGAGATAATAAGGTTGACACAGGATAGAGCAGAGTTTAGGGCTCTTGAACATAGGGTCACTATGTGCTGCAAGCAACTCAATGCCACATAACAACAACAACAACAACAACAACAAAAAATGCCTTGTATTTTATGAACTCTAGTGATATCGTGGTGGAGTGCTCAGTTGCAAACTGAAAGGCTAGTGTTGTATCTACCATAAACTCTAATGGAGGATGATGTTTCAATCTTCTTCCATAAAGATCTACAGTTTATTATACCTTATAGGGTCATTGCAAATTGAAATTGAATCAGCAGTAAGGTAATAGTGGCTTAGTGGGCTACCAACCTAAAGATATATGTTTGATTCAACCAGATGCTCCATGAGAGAGAGATAGGTAATCAATTCCAATGACAGTAAACACCTCTGAAAACCTGCTGATGGGTCAGCAATGGCCAGTTCTAATTCCAAGGTACATAGTAACAATAACAGATATTCATCACAAGATTTTAATATTAAGTAAAAGCTCTTATCAGCCTTATCACTGCAAATTAAAAAAATAGTAGCTGCTTTTAAAAATTAAAAGAACACCAAGTATTTTTCTGATTATGTTATTAAATACTCAATTTAATTTTCCTAAAAATAATTTTTTTAGATGTTGGAATAGAGTAGGAAATATTTTGTCATTTGTGTTTGCAAAGAAGCTCTCTTAAGTCATGTAAGGACTAAGTAATAATTAACTGAATCTTTCTAGTAAGTTTTCAACTATGGCTCAATTGTGGCTATGGGACACAGTAAAAGTTTTGTTTCTTTTTAAAAAACACCCAGAACTAAAATATTAAAACCAGTGACAGGAGCAAATACTATTATTATTGTTGCTCAGTAGTATAATATTGAGGGTTTTTTCAGGGTTTTGTGGTCCTGCAATTAATTTCTATTGATTTAATAGATTACATATTTGGTTTGTCAGAAGACAACAGATAAGACAATTTCTCTAATTAGATAATGTATCCAGAAATATTAGAATGCTAAAGCAATCTTTAAAGGCACTGTGGAGAGTAAATATGTATATTTACTTAATAGGATTGGTGTAGTCTGCAAATTGAGGCTCCACGCAGGCTAATTAAAATAGAAAAGCTAAACTTGATTTCTGTTTTGTTCTTTTCCTATCCAGTGGTTCATTTGTTTTACTTGTTCAGTGTGGAAATCTCACTTAAGTGTGATATACTTTAGAAATAGCAAAAGCAATCCTATGATCATAAAAGGAAATACAAAGAGACTGATAAAGTGTAAAATTGCACTTTCATAGTAATGACTTTTCAGGATGATGCAAGTTTGAGAACACTTGACAGATTTGCTGCCTGTGACTCTATAAAATGATGTTCTACATGTTCAGTTTTTTATGTGCTATTAAAGGTAATAATTGGAGCCCTCATACTTTAACTCATCCCCAAGGTCATGTTAGAATCATATCTTCCTTGGATATTTCGGTAATAGTGATAGCTGTCTTACATTTATTTCTAAAATGGAAAATCAGTTGGCTCTGATGAACTGTATTCACCTTCAGGCAAGCAAGCCCCTTGAAGCTCAATGGCTTTAATGCAAAAGCTTTTACATTTGTGCTGTGGATTTTCTGTTTCTACTAAACAAGACACCCTGATCAAATCTTAAGGAAAAAGATTGAAGAAATGAAAATGAAAGTGTTTTGACAGAGATTAGACAGAACACAACTACCTTTTAAACTCTAGAATGAAGAACAAAAGCATAGTGCGGATTGAATTACATTTATTTTTATGGGTTAAGGAATATGCTTATTTAATTATGCAATTAAAATTGATGTTAAACACATAGAAAAGAAAAATAAGGCAGGGTTAGTTAAATTACCCATTATGTACTGTGGTTGGATTAGCTTCCAGATTGATTAATGTTGGGAAGCAGGAGTGGTATCCACTTCCTAAACCTCTGGAAACTCTACAAACACTCTCATAAATGTACAGAAATTATATTAATCATAGAATTGAGTTCATGTCTTTTTTTGTGCAAACCTTACTCTGGATCATATTAGACTCGACAACACTTATCCACTGTTAAATGAGACTAGTGCTGTTATATCTGGAGGAACATTCTTCCACTTAGCACATCACTCTTTGTCAATGTGCTATATGAGGTAACTTGGGTTTGCTACTATGCTGAACCTTGTGCAATGGGGATATCAAAGCACAGAATGGTCTCCCATTGTGGACAGTATATGGTGGAGCTCCCAGTAGTAAAACAGTTTGGGAAGCAGGAGTGGCATCCAGTTCCTAAACCACATGCCTCTGGAAACTATGAACTCGGAGAAACAGTGGTATCTATGGAACAGCATTAGATCTTTTGTTCATAGAGTCACTATGACTCGACCTCGATTTGATGGAAATCAACAACAATCACCAACAGTTAAATTACAGGCACGCATACGTTTTACGTTTTTATTTTTAAAGTTGCAAGTTTTCTTTATTTTTAAATAGCAAATATATATTTATTGTTGTTGTTACATGCCATTGAATCAACTCTTACTCATAGTGATCCTATGAACAATAGCTCTGAAGCCTGACCTATCCTGAGCCAATTTTACTGTTTGACACACTTAGCCTTATAACCTCAGTTACCGTGTTGATCCATCTTATCCAGGGTCTTCCCCTTCACTGACTCTCCCCTCCACTGACTTTCCACCCTTCCGAGCATGATGTCCTTCTCCAAGGACTAGTCCCTCCTGGAAACTTACCCAAAGTATGTGGGACCAAGCTTCAAGTCCTTGCCTCCAAGGAGGAACCTGGCTTCACCCTCTCCAAGGACAAACCTGTTTGTTCTCTTGGCAGTCCATGATATATTAGGGAGCTCTGATAACCTAGTAGTGACTAGCTGCACTGCAGTATGAAGGTATGTGGTTCAAATACACCAAATACTCCATAGAAGCATGAGCATTTTCCTCTCGTGTTAATTTACTCCTTCTAAAAACTCACTAGAGGGTCAGCAATGGGTAAGTTCTGAATTGATGGCACACAAAAATATATGTTTATATAGTTACACGTGTGTGTGTATGCATATCTCACAACTATATATATATATTTATAATTATGTTGTTGTTAAATGCCTTTGAGTCATAGATGACTCATAGTGATCCTATGAAAGAAAGGCCTCAACAATTGCATAACTTCCATCCTTTCTCCAGGTTCATAGGGTTTCCGGAGGCAAGCTATTTACGGAAGTGGATGCCACTCCTGTTTTCAAGCTTGTTTTAATCAGGGAGCTCCACCAAACACTGTCCACCATATATAATAGCTTATTCGAATTTTGTAAATAATATATTTTTAAATAATTTTATACTGGTTTACATGCAAAGTTCATAATGTTGATACAACAATATCTATTTATAGAATTATTATTTATATACAATATATAGTAATATGATTATTATAATAAATTTATACAAATATATTCATTAATACAACTTTTACATAAAATTTATATGTTGTTACTATGTATTGTTGAGTTAGTATGACTCATGGCTGACCTTCCAGTGGATTTTCAGAGGCAGGATTGTCAGGCTTTACTAAATAAGAATGAGATTTAAAAAAAAAAGAGCAGTTACAAGGTTTGGGGGGAAAAAAGAGATACTTATGAGATATTTTTAGGACATCTTTTAAATTGATGTTAAAATTATTTTTGTTGAAAAATAAATAAACAAAATAATCCCGTGCTACTTAGATGTCCAATGTCAATACACAAAGCTTTCTTAAAAAAAAAAACAAAACAAGAAACAAAAACAGTCAGGCCTGACAATATGATGAAAGCATGCAAAACATTTATTTTCTTATAGCATTAGGTGTTGTTATATTTTTTAGTATCAGGTGTCATTTACATGATAAATAAAGGATTCTAGTCTTCTAAAACAAAATGTTCAAGAACAGTGAAACATTTTTTCTTCATTGAAATTGCTACTGGTTTGATTTGCTCCTTATATTTTTTAAATTTTTTTAAACATTTTTTTGTAGTGTTGGTTATATCTCACAACCAGTCAAAAAAGGAGAGAAAGTGATAAAAGTTTCATGAGTTCATTAAAGTTTTATAGACACTGCAGGGCCTGGAAAAATAGTTGTTGTGATAATCCCCTGCAGTAGTTCTGGTTGGGCAGAATCATATTCATTACGGGATAAGGGACTCAGGATGAGGATTGGAAAGGGACAAAAGAGGTTTCAAAGCCAAATGCTGCTGATATGGTATTTGGACTTGGAGCTTTCTGTGCTCCCATGTGTAACTTGACAAATGCTATTGAGAAGAAAATGAGGCTGTGGAAATTTAACACCAAATCATAACAGTTCATATGGAGTCATTCCGTGCTAACTCTATTAAAGGAGAAGCTTTCTTTAAAGAGCTATTTGCTGCTTTGAGGATAAAGGTTAAAACTGATGGATATCATTTTCTTCATTTAATCTTGAAAAAGTTATTTTACATCAAGTTGATTTTATCCTTCTGTGATTAATTACACTTATGAAATACATACTAAATCTAGTAACTTCCACCAAAAAAAATAGTGACACTTATTTTTAGAATATAAACATAAACTTTCCTAAACCTTACAGGATAGATCCAGTGTTTGTTTTGAAATCTTCATGTTATATGTCTTGGAAATATTGAATAATAAGTCATGGAAAACAAGTAATGAATGATTAACTGAAAATCTTATTTTTATTTTGTGTCTAGGAGAAGTAGGTTTGGGAAACTCAATAACATTAATAACTAAGAAAGTGTTTGTTAACGTTAAATAATGAAGGATAAACAGTTTAACAACAATGAAAAATTAATAAAACATTGTATGTAGTTAAGATGGTCCTTAAGTGGAGTAATTTTTCTAGTGTGCCAAATTTTAACCTAAGAGGTCATCCATATAAACCCAATTCTGGACATTTTCAATACTTAAAGTCAAGATAGTGAAAAGCATTCAGAGAAAAGAACAAATGATTGATCACTGAAAGAAAAGAATTCTGAGATAGCATTGTTCAAGAGTTAAATGGAGCTTCAAGAAAGAAGAAATGATAGATTAAATAAAATATAACAGTTAATATTGAAAATGAAAATTACTGGGGCAGATCATGAATGACTTGGCTAGAATCATTTTAATGGAGTGTGAAGATATATTCATGTCCAAAGTAAATACAAGAATGAATGGAATGAAAATAAATGTCCAGAGTAGAAAAAGAATGAATGTGATTAGATATTATTGTTAGTTATCACAGGAGTCCAGAACAAAGGCAGCATAGTAGAGTTCACTTAGGAGGGAAGGATTGAATAACAATGAAATAATTTTTTCTTTCACTTTTTAAAAAGAAAAGCAAATTGGGGGAGGGGTGGACAGGAAGAAAAGTACAACAATGAATGAATGGAAATCCAAAGTCTCTGTAAACTTTCATAAAAAAAAATTAAAAAAAGAATAGATGCAGAAAAAAAAAATAAAAAGAATGGCTGGAAGGACAGTAAACCAAAACAAAATTTTGATTTTTTTTTGGTGGTGTTTTTTTTTGTTTATTTTTTCTCAATTATAACACATATGCTACAGAGTAGATTTATTTTCTTTTTGCTGTATGTAACCTTTACAGAAACATCATCAGGCATTCCACCCCTCCGCGCATGTGCAGCCATGGTGGTTGAAATTGTCAGTCATTAAGGTTAGGTACTTGCAAAAGGCTTTTTCTAGTGAGCAATGTTTTTGCTATCGAAGGATAAATAAATAAAGCTATTTTTTAATTAAGATTTAAAGTTAAAATACACCTTTTACAAAATGAGAGGCAGCCTACTTACTTGCTGAGTAAAGGAGTACGCAGTAGAAAGGAAAAAATAATAGATGGTTGAGAGAGGAAGAGGAAATCAGTGTTTGGACAGCTCAGCATCCTTTAACATACTTATTTGAGTTCTCTTACCTTCTTTGCTATGTTGTTGGTGGTATGTGCCCTCAAGTCAATGATGCCTCATAGTGACTCTTTGAACAATAGCTCTGAAATCTGCTTTATCTTGAGCCAATCTCGCTGTTCTCTCACATACCTGCCCCCATTGCCACAATCACCATTTCAATCCGTCTCATCTGGGGTCTTCCTCTCCTGAGCTGACTCTTCACTCCTCTGAGCATGTCCTTCTCCAAGCTCTGGGCTTTCATGGAAACATACCCAAAGTATGTCAGATAGAGCTTCAAAAATCCTTGCCTCCAAGGAGCAACAGGATTCACTCTCTCCAGAACAGACCTCTTCTCTTGGCAGTCCATGTTATGTTCAGTAGTCTTCTCCAGTACCACAACTCACAGGCATTGATTCTTTTTCTGTCATCCTTAGTCATTGTCCAATTGATGGGTTAAATCAATTACTCCTCGGTCTTTAGAATGACATTTTGGCATCATTGCTCTTTAGTACTCTGGACATGTCGTTGACAACAGACTTTTCTAAGCAATTAATCTTTTCATTTCCTGACTGCTGATGTCAAGAGTTGATTGTGGAACTGAGCAAGCTGAAATTGTGAACAATCTCAATCTTTTCTCCATCTCTCATGATGTTGCCATTTGGCCCAATGATAAAAATCTTTGTAATAGCTTATTCATTTTTTATAGTTTCTTTATTGAGTTTTACAAGCTTTATATATAATCTGGATGCAAATCTTTTACCAGATATATAATTGATAAATATAGTTCTCATTCTGAAGTTTGTATTTTTCCTTTTTAAAACACAGTGTTTTGAAGACCACAAAATTTATTAATTTTAAAGAAAACAAAATTATCAACTTTTTCTTTTAGAGCAATATGTTAGTGTCATTTATAAAAAATCTTTTGTCTATTCCAAGGTTTCAAATTTTCTTTTTTTATTTCTCTCTACATTTTACAGATGGAGTTTTATATTTTATTCTCAATCCAATTCTTCGTACAATGGCAAACATGTGTAAAGGTTCATAATTTTTGTAAATGGATAGCCTGTGTTTTTTCACATTTATTTGAAAATATTACTTTCATCTTCCACTAATTTGCTTCAGCAGTTAAGATAAAATGGTAACCATATGCATATGGGACGGTTCTTACTTCTTTAATTCCATTGGTTTACATTTTCCCCAAAAAAACCATATATTATCAAATACTAAAGCTTTAAACTAAGTCTAGAAAGTAAAAGAAATGAATCTTCTTAGTTCTTTTTAAAATATATTTTTACTATTTTAATTCCTTTATTTTTTCAGTAAAGTTTTAGAAATAATTTGTGAATTTCTACGGAAATCATGTTAGGATCTATCCACGAGTTGCAGAAAAATAATATCTTAATAATATTGTAGTTTAATCTATGAACAAACATAACTTTCAATTATTTTCATGATGTAATTTTTATCAATGTTTTATAATTTCATATCTCTTGTACACATTTTTAAATACACATATGCATTTAGTATTTTGTTGTATTTTACAGTGTTACATTACTCTTTTTCCTTTCATATATCTCTGGTTTGGGGTTTGTTTGTTTTCTTTTTCTTATCTAATTTCCCTAACGGGAGCAGCCACTCTGGGAGTTTGACTGCTGGACAGCACCTTGATGGCAGTCACCTTGGACACGTAGGAACGTTTTTTAGGGTCGGGTTTGATGTGTGTTATTACTCTTTTTCCTTCCAGAGTGGGTATCCTTGAGTCTTTGGCCAAGGGTGGAGGTCTGCTTGAGGGAGTGGCTTTAAAATCCTGCAGAGATTAATGACAGAGCAATCTTTTATCTATTTGCTGAACTGAACAACTTGGTGTTGTTATGATGCTGCACACTCTTCCATAGTCTTGTCAAATACCATAATGATTACCCATTATGTACAATGTTTGGATGAACTTCCAGATTGATTTATTCTGGGAATCAAGAGTGGCATCCACTTTCTAAACTAGATGCCTCTGGAAACTCTATAAACTCTAAATGTACAGAAGTAATGTTAGTTCTAGAACAGAGTTCAGGTGTTTTGTGCAAAGCTTACCATCAGTCATATTTGACCTGGCGATACTTAACTACTGCTAAAAGAGACTAGTACTGTTATATCTGGAGGAACATTTTTCCACTTTGTACATCACTCTTTGTTAATGTGCTGTATTAAGTAACCTGGGTTTACTGTGATGCTGAACCTTGTGGCATTGGGATATTCAAATACCAGAATGGTTTTCCAGTGTGGACACTGTTTTATGGAGCTCCCAGTTGTAAAACAGGTTTGGAAGCAGGAGTGGCATCCACTTCCTAAACCACATGCCTCTGGAAACTCTATGAACTTGGAGAAATGACAATAGTTATGGAAAGTCATTAGGTCTTATGTTCATAGAGTCGTTGTGAGTTGTAATCCACTTGACGGCAATAAAAAACAACAATTTCCCTAACTGGAATCTTCGGTGGAATAGAATGAATATATATATCTTATGAATAATTATTTTAATTAAAATAAGTTCATTATTTTACCATTAATATACATATACTAACTTTTGGTTATTCAGAGATTTTTTTTATCAAATTAAATACATTTTTAAAATTTCATAATTGTGGAGTGTTTTCACCATGAAAATCCTTTGTTGTTTGTTAAAAGAGTTTTCTGCCTTGATTGAGAAGATAAGAAAATTGTTATTCAATATTATAAAATTTGTTCTATTACATTGGTTAATTGTATTACAATACAGATCCACACCTTACTTACCAACATAAGTAGGTTCCAAAGATGAGTTTGCTATGTGAAAAATTCGCATTATGGAAACATGGAGGGTGACTATATTAGATAGAAAAATAAAGGCTAAGTATATCACTCCAAAAATGTCAAATGCATCATATGGAACAACAGTCAACATGAGAATCACAATCCAGTAATGCTACTAAATGAAATTCACCATGATAGCCAACACTAATCTGTGTGACACCTGAGCATGTATTACTGTTGTGTGTTTTCTTTTTCATTTGTGTTGATTTGCTTACAAAATTTATATACATTTTGTTTCACATTATTTACTATTCATATTGTGTTTCATACAGTCATTTTAATGCATTATGCTTTATAAAATTAATCACTATTAGACCTCAGATACTTGCCATTTCTTTCTCCCCCTTCCTCCACCCACCAAATTGTGCAACCCACTTGTTTTGCCTCTTCCCATCCTCACCCTCCCACCTCTTCCCTCCTTGGATTCCCATACATGTATTACTAGTTATCCTTCTATTTTAAAACAATAGTCTTAAGTATCCACTTCCAAAATGGCATGCCTCCAGATACCCTATGAACAATGCTCAGGCCTTTCCTTCATAGGGTCACTATGAGTCATCTATGACTCGACGGCACCAAACAACAATAACAATGAAGACATAGAGAGAGCTATGTTGGCCTAGTAGACAGAAAGCTATGCTACCAAGCCGAAGGTGGGTGATTTTATTCTGTGACCCTCAGGCCGGATTAAAATTGTTTTCCTGTCAAACATTCTTCCAGGTGGTATAGCACTGGTCTGTGTGTTGCTGTACAGAGGTAACTCGTGGTTGCTATGATGCTGACCACTGTGACATTATGTGCCAAAAGTGGTAATGTGTACCCATGGTGGACAGTGTTTGCTGGAGCAAACAAACCTGGAAGCAGGAACGGCATCCACTTCCGAAATGGCTTGCCTCTGGAAACCCTATGAACAGTGCTCAAGCCTTTCACTCACAGGCTCACTAGGAGTTGTTTACGACTCAATGGCACCAAACAACAACAGTCTTATGCAATAATTGTCTTTTTGAGACTGAGTTAGTTCACTCCCCAGTCTTTCCCAAGTTATCTATTGTTTTAAATTGTTGCTCCTGAGTGCTGAGTACCATTCTATTGTGAAAATGTACCACAAATTCTCAATCTATTCAGTTGTGGTTGGGCTGTTTCCGTGTTCTTCTGGTGGTAAATAATGCTGCTATGAGCATGTTTATTTTTTTAATTTAAAAAGTGTAGCACATTGTTATTTCTGTAGATATGAAATATTATATGAGAGAGTTGATAGTGAGGAGTAAGTGCACTGATATTATAACCCTGGTTACAAATTGTATTTGGTCATGGTACTAGATGGGCTCCTACTTTGTTGAGGAATTTTAACATCCATAAAAGATATCAAACTTATATTCCACTTACTTGTGACAACATATTCCATATTCAAATATATTGTTGATACTGTTAATTTCTATCTCAAAGAAACACTGTGAATAACAGCTATGAACCTTGTCCTATCCTGTACCTTCTTCACAATCTCTGGTATGCTCAAGTCAATTGTTAGAGTTACTGCATCAGTCTATCTTGTGGACGTCTTCCCCTTTTGCTCTAACCCTCTACTTTTCTCAGTCTGATGTGTTTTTCCAAGGACTGTTTATAGTATGCAAGACAGAGTTTCACCATTCTTGTCTCTACGGAGTACCTGGATTGCACTTTCTCCCAAAATGTACTTGTATGTCTTTTTTTGTATCTTAACTGCTGTTACCATGGGTCTTGATTGTGGATCCAAGTAAAATCAATTTCTGACAGTTTTTTTTTCATCTATGAGGATGATGCCTATTAGTCCAATGCTGATGATTTTGGGTTTCTTGATGTTTCAATGTAATCTATATTGAAGGCTAGAATTTTTCATTTTCTAGTAAGTACTTCAAGTATTCTTCAGTTTTTGCAAGTAAGGTTGTATCAGCTGCATAATGTGGGTTTTTGATGAATCTTCTCCCAATCCCAATGCCACATTATTCTTCATCTAGAACAGATTCTTTACTGATTTACTTAACATACAGATTGAACAGGTATAAAGTTAAGATACAAACCTGAAGCACATGTTTCCTGATTTTAAACCATGCAGTGGTTCCATTGTACTTTTCGGACAGCTTCTTTTTTGGTCTATGTATGGACTTTTCATGAACACAAGTGTTCTGGGATTCCCATTCTTCTCAAAGTTATATGTATTTTGTTCTGAACAATGCAGTCAAATATCTTTGCACAGTTTATGAAATAGAGTAAATATTTTTCTGGTAGTCTCTACTTTGACACCCAAGCGTTAAGGACTCTCCTTCATAGGGTCGCTATCAGTCACCTGTGACTCAACGGCACTTAACAACAACAACAACGGTCTCTACTTTAGCCAAGATCCATCTTACAACAACAGTGGCATCCCTCATTCCATGGTCTCTTCTAAATCCAGCTAGAATTTCCAAGAGTTTCCCATTGCTGTACTGTTCCAGCTATTTTTAAAAAATATTTTCAGCAAGTTTTTAATTGCCTCTGATATTAATTATGTTATTTTATAATTTCCACATTCTATTAGATTACCTTTGTGAGGAGGAATGAGGCACTAGGATTGGAGAAAGACTCAGTAACAATGCATTATGCAAATGACACAACCTTGCTTGCTGAACTGAGGAAGACCTGAGGTATTTGCTGCAGAAGGTCAAGGACTGCTGTCTTCAATATAAATTGATGATCAAAATCAAGAAAACAACTATCCTCACCATTGGGCCAGTTGGAAGCATCGTGAGAGAAAGAGAAGAGATTGAGATTGTTATTAATTTCAGCTTCCTTGGTTTCACCATCAGCACTTGTCGCACCAGCAGTCAGGAAATCAAAAGATGCATGGGGGAAACCTGCTGTCAGGGATTCCTCTAGAGTACTGAAGAGCAACAATGTCAGTCTAGGGACTAATGTGCATGGTCATATAGTAGGAGTAAAATTTCTCATTCCATAGTAGTTATAAATCCAGCAAGAATTTCCAGGGGTTTGCTGTTTATGTATTATGCCAACTGTTTTTTTAATTTAAATAATCTTCAGCAAAATTTTCATTGTATCTGATATTAATATTTTCTCAATATTTCTTTCATACATTTCAGGAATCTATTGTTAAGTGAATATATGTTTTAATTATAATTTTGCTTTTTAATTTTGATACACTTTTCCATTATTATAAAATGTTTCATTATTATAAGCATATTTTCCCTATTTCTAGTAATACATTTTGTTTTAAATTAAGGAGTTCTGGTAGTCTATTGGTAAGAAACTGTGTTGAAATCCCAAAAGCATGTTGTTCAAATCCACCAGCTGCTCAGCAGGAGAAGGATGGGCAGTCTTCTCCTGTGTGATTAACTGTCTCTGAAAACTCACTGAAGGGTCAGATCTGACTCAACAATATACAACAATAACATTAGAAACACCAATCTTACTACCTTTTATTTACTGTTTGAGAGAATATCAATTCTACTCTCTTGTGTTCTCCTTTTGAATTCATTTTTAATCTACAGTTTATGTAATATATTCATGTATTTCTGTGTGGTTTTTATGTGTGTTATTTTTAAATGCATTTTTCCATTCTATCTTTTTTTATGGGAAACGTTAATCTTATTTTTGTGCTATGTAATTATTTATAAGGTTAGACATATATCTACTAGCTTTCTATATGTTTTGTAGGTGTTTTATCTTTTTTCCTCTCCTCTGTTGATATTTTTTCTTACGTTAGATGGACATTGCATATCACGAAAGAAGCAAAACAATGTGGATAAAGTGTGAAAGGCCAAGTTCAAACTCTACTAGCTTCACAAAGAGGAATTGTCCCCATCAAAAACATCTACAGTACAAAGCTAATCCCTGTACAGTCAAGTATGGCCCTCTCATTCCTGTACCCACTTCTAATCACTCAGTGAAAATTCATTTCGAGGACTCACAGATTTGATTTTACCCACCTTTCTGGTGTTTATTAAAGAAATAAGTACAAGAGTAGGGAAGCAGAGGATAGCACACAGTGAAATTCCAGATTTAGTGAACAGTTCCAAGGCAGGTTAGTAGCGAGAAACCATTTCTCAGTTAGTTCAGACAGTTTCTCAGTCAATAAGTGGAAGTCCAGATTCCATCAAGCAATACAAATGCAAGAAGCCTCTGATTTCTTCAATTGTCTGGCAAGCTTTGTCTTATAGTAGTCGGGAAAACCCTCAACTCTGGCTCTGTTTCCATGGCTCAATCAGGCTATGACTTGCAGTCTCCCTATAATCTAGTCAGCTCTTTCTTTTCTGTTGGCCTCAAATCTGTGATACTGTAGAAGACGCTGATTAATGGTGACCATATGTTTGATGTTGAGGCAATTGGAGAGCACAATGCCAGAGGAGCTAAGAGTGGTGAGTGGACCCTCAAAAGTTCATTTTACATTTATATTCTCAAGTGCTCATGTGGTCAAATTTAAGGCAGTGGATAAAAAAGTAAAAAAAAAATAAAAAAAATCCTAAAACCACACATAGTTTATAATTTTAAATCACAGTTTTTCTATTATACAATGTTGTTTTTATTATGTGCTATTGAGTTTACTGCAATCGTAGAGCCCCATGAATAGCAAATTTGTGTCATCCTCACCATCTATTATATATTTGAGATTATTTTTACAGTCACTGTGCCAATTTATCTTTTTTGTGAATCTTCCTCTCTTACACTGACCCTCCAACTTTCCAAGCATGATATCTTTTGGCAAGGACTTGTCTTTCCTAAAAAAAGTCTTAAGTATGTGAAACAAAATTTTAATATCCTTGTCTTTAAGGGAACCCTTGATTCAATATCTGTAAGACAAATTTTAAATTTAAGATCAAGGAAGAAGGATTTAGAGTAAAAAATATACTGTGTTATTTTTTTGTGCCTTCAAGTCACTTGGAACCCATAGCGACCCTATGTACAACAGTTCTGACCCCGCCCAGCCAATCTCATTAATTCCGACACACCAACCCCGCTGGCCCCAGTAACTATGTCAAACCAGCTCATCCAGGGTCTTCCTCTCCTGCGCTGCCTCTCCACCTTTCCAAGCATGGTGTCCTTCTGAAAGGACCAATCTATCCTGGACACGTGTCCAAAGTATGTGAGATGGAGCTTCAAAATTCTAGACTTGAAAGAGAAACTTGATTTCACTCTCTCTAAGACAGATCTATTTGTTTCCTTGGCAGTCCATGGTATGTTCAAGACTCTTCACCAGCACCACAATATGAAAGCATTGATTCTTCTTCTGTTATTCTAAGTCATTATCAAGCTCTAGATGAATAGGAAGTAATTGCAAAAATCATGGCCTGGATTAGGCACATTTTAGTCTCTATACTCACATAGCTTTCCAGTATTGGAGAGGTCCCTTACAGCAGATTTTTCCAATGCAATTTGTGTTTTAATTTGCTAACTGCTGGTGTTAAGAGTGTTGATTGTGGAGCCAAGCAAACCAAACCAGAATTCTTAACAACCTCAATCTCTTCTCCATCTATCATGGTGATGCCAATTGGCCCAGTGGTAAGAACCTTTGTCTTCTTGATGTTTAGTTTCAATCAATATTGAAGATTACAGCTTGACCTTCTGTAGCAAGCACTTCAAATCTTTTTCAGTTTCAGCAAGCAAGGTTGTGCATCGGCATATGTAGGTTGCTGATGAGTCTTTCTCCAATTCTGATGCCACATTCCTTCTCATAAAGCCATGCTTCCCAAATGATCTGTTCTGCATATAGAATGAAAAAGTACAGAGAAAGGATGTATACCTGACACACTTCTTTCTTGATTTTGAACTATGCAGAGTTTCTCTGTTCTGTTATGAGGACTACTTTCTGGTCAAAGTATAGGTTTCAGATTAAAATAATACATTATAACAGAATAATTTGGTGGAATGTCATCGTCATTACAAGAATGTGTATAATGTTTACTACTATGTTGCTCTGTTCTCTTCCTATGCTGTTTTGCCAAAAAGTCTCACCTTGTATTTTGTGCACTTATCAACACAAATTTAGAATTATTGGTTCATGTTGTTGTCTTTTTAATAGTCATATGAAAAATTATATTTTATACTGGCATGTATATTTTATGAAATAGTGATGATACTGTTCATTTTTTAAAATATTGTTAATCATAGGGCTTTTGTATTCATTTTTATTGCCTCAAATATTGTATTAATGTATTATTTATCTATATTGCTTAATTTTTAGCAACTTCTTAAATTTTATGTCCTAGAAGTACTTCAACTATCTTATTCTCTGTATTCAGTACTTCACTATGCAGAATTGAGATATACAAAATCTGATGAGTAAATGTAAAGCACAGTAGTCAACCACTTTGTGACATTGAAATATGCTACTGATATGTGATGAATCTTGACTGATAACAGAAAATATCAGAAGAATATATATTTGAGTTTTATTGATTTTGCAAATAAAGTTGATTTTTGTGGGTCATAACCAAATTTGGTTAACATTGAGAAGAATGAGTATCCCATAACAATTAATTGTGCTCATATGGAATATAAATCTAGTCTAAGAAGCCGTTCACATAAAATAAGAGAACACCACATGGTTTAAAGGCAGGAAGAGTATGTATCATGGTTGTACCCTTTCTCCATATTTATTCAATCTGTATGCTGACCAAATGATTTGTAAAGTCAATATCTATAAAGAAGAATCTGGCATCAGGATTAGAGGAAGTTTCATCAACAACCTATGCTATGCAGATGACACAATTTTACTTGCTGAAAGTGAGGAGGATATGAAATGCTTGCTGCAGAACATCAAGGACTACAGCCTTCAATTTGGATAGCTTATATCTTCATATGTTATCTCAACAGATGACAAAAGTCCTCACCACAGGATCAACATTATCATAGATTGAGAAAGGATTGAAGCCAACAATGTTTTCTTTTTGCTTGGATCAGCAATCGACACCCTTGGTACCACCAGTCAGGAAATCAGGAGATATATTGCACAGGGCAAGTCCACTGTCAAAGTCCTCTTCAAAATGTTAAAGAGCAAAGATAGCAGTTTGAAGACTAAGATGTGCCTGATTCTGACCATGGTCTTCACAATCACCTGCTACTCATCATATAGCTGGACAACAAATAAGGATTAGAGAAGATTTGATGCTTTTGAACTGTGGTGTTGGAGAAAAGTACTGAATATTCCATAGACTCCCAGAAGAACAGATATACCTTGTAGAAAGTGCTGTGGGAGTGCACGTTGAAGGCAAAGATGGTAAAGCTTAATCTTACATGCTTTGGACATAATTCTAGGAGAGGCTATTCCTTTGAATGAGACATCATTCTTGGAAAGATGGAGAGTCAAAGAAGGAGAGGATCATACTTAATGAGGTGGATTGACATGTTGACTTCAACAATGTGTCAGAGAAAATAGGGATGGTACTGTAGAGGGCAAGGTTTAGGTTGAGTGTTTATAGGGTTGTTATGGGTCATGGTTAACTCGACAGCAACTAACAGCAGCTATGATAATAAAGTACTTACACAGATGTTTATTAAAGATGTATTTATTACAGAGTCAAGATGGGTCAAGAGATATCATTTAAAGTCAGATGGTGTGCATGCACTGTGGATCAAGATCCTGTAGCTATATTCCATTCATGAGTGGTGTTTCTGTGTTGCTCCACTAATTGACTTCAACTGCTTTCACTTCTTTTTTTTTCTTTTAAAAATGGCTTTTAATGAAAAATATAAAAATACTCTTATAACATGAGTCATGTTTGGCAAGTTTTAGTTTCTTAGTGTAAATTAATAATGAAAAATATAAAAATTCCTTGAAACATGATTTCTTTGTTTTTCAAGCCTTAGAGCTTTCTTAATGTAATTTATCTTTTTACAAATTCAATGAAGTGTCTTATTTGATGGTAATATTTATGATGCTGACAT
>NW_006399878.1:129820-168763 GCF_000299155.1 Elephantulus edwardii | reverse complement strand
CCAAGCTTCAGCATATTGATCATGTCAAAGTTCACTACATCAAACACCTTCATTGCTTTGTCATCACCCACAGAACAGAGTAAAGCTCCCTCAGAGCTAACTGCGATACTCTCAATAACTCTTGGTGCAGACCACATGGGTAATAACATCTCTATGCATGTAACTGCGCTCAAACATGGATGCACTGGGAAGATTGTCAAGATAAACTCTTTCAAACTCTAGAAATTTCCTTTTCTTGGCCAGTGTTGCCTCCACAGGTAAAGGCCCAACCCAGCATTCTTCATTCTCTTCATCGTTCTCTTGGGCCACAGACACTGCAACTGCTTTCACTTCTGATCAGATTTTACAAAAGTTAATCTACAGAGAACAATGTCTTATACCAAGAAGGTTGAAAGTTAATATATATTAACAGAGTAAAAGGCAATAACAGGATATTGGGAGAGGCTGAGGAGTAAAATCCCAAGCTATGTCCTATTCTTCTCTCTCAATACATGTTAAATGTTCAAATAATACTTAAATATTCTAAGACATAAAATATTTACCATAAATGAAACTGAACTTGTCTGTGGAGGTGGAAGTCTGGGTTCTCTCAACTGGCCATCTTTTCTGGCTTGTTTGTGAAAGAAAAAAAAAATAGAAAAAGAGTTACACAAAAGACAAACATCAAAAATAAGCAGAGAACAGAGCAAAAAATATCACATAGCTGAGAAATTTGGAAATTAACAGAAGGAAGAACAGGGAGCCACAAAGTCTACAAGAAAAGTGACAGCTTATGGGATTTCGTGTTGTGATGGATTGAGAGTTGCAATGTCAAATCAGATACAGTCATTACAGCCAGAGGATATCTGTGTAGTTCATTTCCTTAGGTTCAGCTGGATGTTATTTAACACAGTCATTCATTATTTCTCACGGATGAAATGACACTAAATAAAAGCAGAAAGTTATACCAAATTCAGCCAAATCTATCTGACACTGGCTATGATATTCCTAGTGTCATGGCCTCTTTTAAACCCACCGTATATTTCTGGTAGTTCTCTGTCTGTGTACCTCTCCAGTAATTTTTGGGTAATCTTCAGCAGGATTTTTCTTGTGTGTGATATTAGTGATATTTTGTTCAATACTTTCCACTTTCTCAGATAACCTATTTAGAATTTAGAATAAATATGGACCTTTTCCAGCCAATTGATCAGATAGCTTTCCTCCAGATTGCTTGGCACAGTCTGGTGAGCATGTCAAGAGCAGCATTAATTCATTGAAATATGTCAATTGATATGACATCAATTCCTGCAACTTTGTTTTTTGCCAATTCCTTCAAAGCAGTTTGAACTTCCTACTTCATCTCTATTGTCTCCTAATCATATGTTGTTTCATTAAATTCTTCTGTGTCTGTTGGTTCTTTTTGGTACAGAGATGTGTACTCATTCCATCTTATTTTGCTGCTTCCTGGATCATTAAATATTCTGCCTATAACATTCTAAAGTATTGTCACTCAAGGCTTAAATTTGCTCTTTCCTTCACCTTAAGAAATGCAGAGTAAGTTTTTCCCTTTTGATTTTTAGACTTCACTCTTTGTACATTTTATTATAATACTTTGTTTTCCCAAGCTACCCTTTGAAATCTTCCATTCAGTTTCTTAACTTCCTATTTTTTTTTCTCCTTGCTTTGGCTTCTTGGTGATCTAGTCCAATTTCAGAGTCTCTTCTCACATACATTTCATTCTTTTATTCCTCTTCTGTCTTTATAATGAGTGCACCAAGGATGTGTCTTGTCTCCATATCTTTTCAATATGTATACGGAACAGATCATTTTGAAAGTCGGGCTATATGAGGAAGAATATGGAATCAGAATTGGGGAAAGATTCATCAACCATCTTTGATACACAGATGGCACAACCTTGATTGCTGAAAATGAGGAGGGCCTGAAATGTTTGCTGCAGAAGTTCAAGGACTATAGACTTAAATATGGATTGAAACTCAAAATTAAGAAGACAAAGATTCTCAGGACTGGGAAATTGGCAGCACTATGAAAGATGGAGAGGAGCTTGAGATGGAGAGAAGCTTGAGATAGTCAATAGCAACATAACAGCTTACTTGGCTCCACAATCAACACTCTTGAAACTAGCAGTCAGAAAATCAAAAGACAAATTGTTTTGAGAAGATCTGTTGTCAGTGTCCTCCCCAGAATACTAAAGAGCAATGAGCAACATCAGTATAGAAACTGAGGTATACCTGATTCAGGTTTTGAAATTACTCACTATGCATTAGAAAGCTGTACAATGACTAAGGATGACAGAAAAAGGATTGATGCCTTTGAGTTGTGGTGTTGGAGAAGAGTATTGAACATTCCGTGAGCACCAAGAGAACAAACAGGTTTGTTCTAGAGAGGGTGAAATCAAGTTTCTCCTTAGAAGCAAGGATTTTGAAGCTCTACCTCACATACTTTGGGCATATTGTCAGAATGGACCAGTACTTGGAGTAGGACATCATGCTTGGAAGGGTGGAGGGATAGCACAGGAGGGGAAGACGCTGGATAAGATGGATTGACACAGTAATTGGGGTGGATGTGTTGGAGAGTTAGATTGGCAGAATTCAGCACTATTGTGCATAGAGTTGCTATGAGTTGCAGATAACTGGACAGTCATAACAACAACATGCTCAATTGTCTCTTAATGTGTTATCCGTGCTAAGACTATATTACATTTAAAAAAATATTATAGCAAAACTAATAATGTGTTGTGCCCCATGGGAAGGGAATGATTTGATGCTAAGGTTGCCATGAACTAAGAAAGTTTGAGAAGCTTTACCAAAATTAAGGTAATGCAATACCTAGACTTACACTTTATCTATTATAAATTTCCTAGCCTAATTTATTTCCATATTGTAACTCTAATAAACTTTTCAAAATTAATTTATAATTTAATATTTGTTTTTGTAATGAAATTTGCTTAAAACAAGATAGAGACCAAACCATTTGATACTATTTACTATACAATAGTACTATCTCACCCTAGATATTTACATAAGCATGCCATGCCAATTTTCTGCCAGCAGCAAGCTAGTGTCGTTACTTCTTTTATTACACTAATGTGACATTGGTCTTTGTAGTTTTACACAAAGCTCCAAGTTTAACATTTGTTTTTGCTCACTTAGTTTGTATCCATCTATCTCTTTTTCAATTCAAGCATCACAAGGATAGGACCCATCCCTACTTGTTTTATTAATCATTCATTATCCAGAATTAAGAACAGAGATAAACATATTGAAGGAATTAAAACACTCTTCTGCTTTTCTCTGCTGTTTGCAGACTTTTATTGCTCATTGTTGACGTTGTTGTTATTGTTATGAACCATCAAATCTCAGCAGACTCATAACTAACTCTTCAGAGAATCTTCAGAAGCTGTAAATCACATAGAAAGAGAGTATCCTAAAGCAGATGTGGCTTGAACCATGAGTCTGTAGGTTGGCAATAAAACTCCTTACTCGTAAGCCACCAGAGTTGGTCATAGGGATTCTTAAAATAACATTTAAAACATAACATATACTTTCAGAAAAATGTAACATATACTTTAAGAAATATATGTTGATTATACACCATACATAACATTTATTATTTATTCCGGAGTGATTTTTCCCATATGAAATTCAGGTTTATAGATAAGTAATTAATGCAACTATATGTTTTATATAATTGTATCATGTTGGTTTTAAGTTCCTTTTGGTATTTGAAATATAAAAAATATATTTTTCATCAGGAGCTGATGTTTACTTTTACTAAAGGACAAATGATATATAGTCCAATGTGGTTTTTAATATTGCATTTTAAGAAAAACAGAGTAAACTACTGTTTTCTTTCAGAAAAATCAATGCTATCTTATAATTGTGACACAATCTTCTTTTTTGTGATTTTAAAAATAAAATAGTGCTTAATTTGTTCACCTACACATATGTTTCATAAAATAATTTTGCAAGAAAGTGGGTCTTATAATTGCTATTAACAATTAAAGAGATATTAGATTTTACATTTGAAAATATATCTGGTAATTTAACAATTTAATATACTGAAAATCTGATGGAGAGTCAGTTATGGGTCGGTTCCAGCTTTTTGGTGAACAACAATATACTTGATGAAAAAAGGCAGAGTGTTCTTTTAATAATTTGTTGATAAAAAATTACTGCCCATTTCCTTTTATACTATATGAATCTTCCTAGTATTTTCCAATTCTGATAATGAGTTGTTTATGTTTCACTCTGTCTTGTTGGACAGAAACAAGATTTCAATGTTTTTCATGGGCCATTGGTAGCTATGATGGGATACATATCATGGTCATTGTATTACTGTTATTGTGATCAATGGTCTCTGACTCATAGTGGCCATACACATAATGTTGTTGTGGTCATACACATAATGTTGTTGTGGTCATGTGCTGTCGAGTCCCCTGCAACTCATAGTGACCCTACGTACAACAGCCCTAAATCCTGCTCTATTCTTTGCCAATCTTATTGTCTCTGATATCCCTACCCCCATTACTAAATCAATCCATCTCATAGAGGGTCTTCCTCTCTTGTGCTGGCCCTTGACCCTCCCAAGTTTGATGTCTCTCTCCAATGGCTGTCCCACCTTGCAACATGTCCGAAATGTGTCAGATGAATCTTCAGCATCCTTACCTCCAAGGAGTAGCTTAGTCTCACCCTCTCCAGGATGAACCTGTTTGTTCGCCTAGCAGGCTATGGTATATTCCGTATTATTCTCCAGCACCACTGCTCAAAGACAGCAATTCTTCTTTTATCATCCATAGTCGTTGTCTAGCTTTCTGATCTATGGCAATTAATTGCAAAGGCTATGGCCTGGATCAGGCATGCCTTAGTCTCCAGACTGACATCATTGCTTTTCAGTACTTTGGAGAGGTCTCTGACAGCAGACTTTCCCAGTGCAATTTGCCTTTTAATTACATGGCTGCTGGTACCAAGAGTGTTGATTGTAGAGCCAAGCAAACTAAAGCTGTTAACAATCTCAGTCTCTTCACCATCTATTATGATGCTGCCAATCGGTCCAGTAATGAGATTCTTTGTTTTCTTGATGTTGAGCTTCAATTAATATTTAAAGCTACAGTCCTTGACCTGCTGTAAGTGCTTCAGTTTCTCCTCAGTTTCAATAAGCAGAGTTGTGTCATATGCATTATGCAGATGACACATAATGTTGATGAGTTTTCCTCCAGTCCAGATGCCACATTTCTCCTCACAGAGCCCAGCCTCCCAGATAATCTGTTCTGTGTATAGATTGAAAAAGTATGAATATAGGACTCATCCCTGGCATATTATTGTTGTTAAGTGCTGTTGAGTCGCAGGCAACTCATAGCGACCCTATGAAGGAGAGTCCTCAACACTTGTGTGTCTTTCATCCTCTCTCCGGGTTGATAGGGTTTCTGGAGGCAAGCTATTTTACAGAAGCAGATGCCACTCCTGCTTCCAAGCTTGTTTTAATCAGGGGGCTCCAGCCCACACTGTCCGCATTGGGTAACCAACCATTAACACATTTGACAAATCAGTGTTTCAGTGCTCAGCCTCACAGCAAGCACAGGTTACCTCTGTACATCAAGTGGACACACCAGGACTATACGACCTAGAGGAATGTCTGAACAAAAACAATGGAAGACAGGCCTGAGGGCCGTGGATTAAAAGTCACCCACCTTTGGCTTGGTAGCACCATTTTCAGTCCACTGGGCCAAGAGACCTCTCTCTATCTTGATGTTATTGTTGTTAATTGCTGTTGAGTCACAGGCGACTCCTAATGACCCTATGAAGGAGAGTCCTCAACGCTCCCTGGAATATACCCTTCCTAGTTTTGAACCATGCATTGTTTCCTTGCTCTGTTCTGAAGTTGAAGTAAAGGTTTTGCATAAACCTATTCTTCTCAAAGTAAGACACAATTTGTTGTGATGCACACTATCAAACACCTTTGCATAATCAGTGAACTATAGATAGACATCCCTCTGGTAGTCTCTGCTTTTAGCCAAAATCCATCTAACATGAGCTATAATATCCCTAAGTACCACAGCCTCTTTGAATTCCAGCCTGCACTTGAGGCAGTTCTCTGTTCATGTGCTGCTCCAACTGCTTTTGGATAATCTTCAGAAGCAGCTTGCTTGCACGTGATACCAAGGATATTGTTCGATAATTTTTGCACTGTCAGGTCACCCTTCTTTGGAATGGGAACAAATATAGATCTCTTCCAGTCAGTTGGCCAGCTGGTTGTCCTCCAGATTTCTTGGCACAAGTTGGTGAGCACATTCAGGGATGGGTCTGTTTATTGAAATATGTCAATTAATGTGCCATCAATTCCTGAGGCTTTGTTACATGCTTGTTCTTTCAAAGCAGCTTGAAGTTCTCCCATTGTTTCATGGAATTCTTCTGTGTCAGCCAATTTCTTTTGGTACAATAATTCTGTATATTCTTTCCATCTTCTTTCAGTGCTTCCTGGATCATTAATATTCTGCCTGAATCATCCTTAACTATTGCAACTTGAGGCTTGAATTTGTTTTTCAATTCCTTCAGCTTAAGAAATACTGAGTGAGTTTGGCCCCTTTGGTTTTCTGACTCCAGCTCTGAATATTTCATTAAAATACACATAGTAGAACAAAGAATTGTTTGGTTGTACACCATTGTCATCTTCGAAACATTGCAAAACAATGAATAAATGATCATTCATAGTGCTACTTTCTCTCTCAGAAGCCAAATCTTTATCTCTATTTTTTACCAGACACCATCCCATCGATAAAATATTTCTGTTGCTGAACAGAAATGTCCCTCTCCAAGGACCAGTCCCCTCCTTACAACATGTCCAAAGTCTGTCAGACGAAGCCTCAGAATCCTTGCCTCCAAGTAGCAGCCCAGTTTAACCCTCTCCAGGATGAATCTGTTTGTTTTCTTAGCAGTCCATGGTACCCTCAATACTCTTCTCCAGCACCACAGGTTAAAGGTATAAGATGCACCTTAGTCTTCTGTACTTTGCTCTTCAGTACTTTGGAGAGGTCCCTAACAGCAGCAGGCTTTCCCATTGCAATATGTCCTAACAGAAATACATTGAAATAATATCTGCATTTTTACAGCCTTCTCATTTCTATTTTACATTGAACTATTTTCTGACTATGAAATAAATAGTAAATGGCACATAAAACAGAGAAACAAAGCATAGCCCTAAAATTAAAGTTCAGTCATCATTGTGAGACTCTTCAGCCATATATTCTGGTAATGACATGGAACCTGGGTTTTGGGCCCTATGAACTCAGTGGATGCACCCAGAAGAAAAGTGGAGAATAAGTCATCTTTGTTGTGCTTAACTAAATAATAGCATTGTTTTTGTGTTTTTTTAACTATTGAAATAATGAAAGAATTTAATAAAACCTCAATAATAAAGTGCCTAATCAGAGCAAAAAATAATGGTACTGAATAATAATAAAAAATACGTTGAGTACTTTTTGTGTAGTTAATAACTTAATTCTCTCAAGTTGAACCTATTAAATAATTTCCCTATCGTCACACTATTAACTGGTAAGCGTGAAAATTATGCTTCAGAAAATATATATGTGCTTCTCAATGATACCATATTTTTATAGGAAATACTCATTATATTGTTCATAATAAAAATTCAACTTTATTCAAAAGAAAATCTCGGAACTGGATTTTTAAAAAAAATAACCATGTAGATTTCAACATATGCATCTCAATCTACAGCTATAGTTGGATACAATAGAAAATGACCTCCACTTTTCAATAGCTAAAATTTAATGTCGTATTTATGCACCAGATTCCACCAGATGGCATGTATAAATTATCAATTGAGAACTTCCTATCCTTCAAGGTGGTTTACATGGTGCCAAGGCACAGAAAGTAAAGAGCACAGAAGGTATCAGTTTCGCAGTGTAGCCATCTATTCACACTGTAATATCTGTGTTACCATCTGGTCATTTTGTTCAAGTAGGCCACAGCTATATACTGTCTAAGTCTGACTTTCTTTCTTTCAGCTATGTTTGAACACATCTGGCTCAGAAAAAAAAATCGCTTTTTTTCTTTATCATTCTTTGGCTATGAAAACTCAGTGTGGTCTCTTTAACCCACAGAACAAAGTTATTCCTTTCATTCTGAGGAATTCTACCACTGGCCTTCCTTCCTTGTGTTTTGTCTGAGTAAGAACAAACTGCAAGGCTTTTCGATAGAGACCTGGCTTCAAAATTTCCTTCTGTTTTGTCTCATTTGTTTTTTTATTTGCTTATGATACATATACATAAAATATTACATTCTGAACTTTAAAAGAATGTTTGAAATATTCTAAAACTTTCATGGCACTATAATGATGACTTAATATAGTTTCCTATATAAAGTCCAAGTTTATTAAAATAATATTTTTTTAAAAACTCCAAAACAGCCCTTATTTTAAAAACTCTATCCTCATTGTTGTTGTTTACTGTTGAGTCCACCCATAGATGACACTCCAGTGAGTTTTCAGAAGCAGTTAATCTCACAGAAGGAGATTGCCCATCTTTGTCTCCTGGTGGATTCAAACTGCAAGCCTTTGGGATTTCAGCACAGCTTCTTGCAACTAGGCCAACAGAGCTTGCATGTAATTTTTAAATACATATCTTTCCTTTTTTGGTAGAGAGCTCTGGTGGGGAGGTCAATGCACTACTAGCACTGTGTTGGTTATTTTAATCCACCAACACCTGCAGAGGTAAAGATGGGATATCGCCTTTTTTGTTACCAGAAGCATCTTATAATAGACTTACATTTTCAGGGATTTTTTTTTTAAATCTGACTTCAGGAGTCCTAGGACTTCATTTCAACTTATGTCTATTGGCGAGTAATGTATGAAGGTCAGGTTAAATCTAACAAGGGTCAAGTTCAGTTGTATCTCTTAATCCAAAGGCAGCTTTGAAGGGAGCAGCTAGTCCTACTCTGTAGGAAGTTTCACTGTCAATTCAAAGGTGGTGATTCTCTGGAAGTTTAAGTCCACTAGCAACTCTGTGAGAGAAAGACAGACAATCTCATCTCATAGAATTTACACCTTCTGAAAATCTGCTGGGAAATCTGCTATAAGTTAGTTTTGTCTTGATAGCACATAAAAGAGCAACAACAATGATAGAAGGCATAATTTTCATTTAGAAATTCCAAGACTCTAATCTTTAAAGAAGAGACTCTGAAAATTGTGTTGGAGTGCAGAGAAGCCAAAGCACAAGGAAGAATTCAAGATACTAAAGAGTTGAATTAGAAGATTTCAAAAGACAGCACGGGATGACCAAGTAAAATACTACAATGAAATGTACAAGGAGTTGGAGTCAGAAGATCAAAAGGGCAGAACTTGCTCAGCATTGCTTAAGCTCAAGGAACTGAACAACAATTTAAAACCTCAATTTGCTATAATCAAGGATGCTTTCGGCAGAATATTAAATGATCCAGGGAGTATTAAAAGAAGATGGAAGAATATACTGAGTCACTGTATCGAAAGGAATAGGCAGACACAGAAGAATTTAATGAAACACATATGAGCAAGAGCCTATGGTGATGAAGGAAGACGTTCAAGCTGCTTTGAAGGAAATAGTGAAAATAAGGCCCCAGGAATAGATGGTATCCCAATTGAGATATTTCAGCTAATAGATGCTGCCCTGGATGTGCTCACCAATTTGTGCCAAGAAATCTGGAGAACAACCACTTGGCCAACTGACTGGAAGAGATCGATATTTGGTCCCCCAACAGAGTCTGGAAACTATAGAGCAATATCATTAATTTCATATGAAAGCAAGATTCTACTGAAGATTATCCAAAATCAACTGGAACAGCACATCAGCAGACAACTGCCAGAAGTCCAGGCTGGGTTTAGAAGGGGTCGTGGTACTAGGGATATTGTAGCTACTGTTAGATGGATCTTAGCTGAAAGCAAGGAATACCAGCGGAATGTATATCTGTGTTTCATTGACTATGCAAAGGCATTTGACTGTGTATATCATAACAAAGTGTGGCTGACTCTGAGAAGAATGGGAATCCCAGAACACTTGATCATGCTGATGCGAAATTTATACTTGAACCAAGAGGCAGTCATCAGAACAGAGCAAGGAAACACTGCATGGTTCAAAATTAGGAAGGGTGTACGCCAGGGATGTGTCCTGTCTCCATTCCTTTTCAACCTGGATGGAGACCAGATTATCCAGGAGGCTGGGCTCTATGAGGAGAAATGTGCAATCATGAATGGTGGAAGATCTATCAACAATCCATGATATGCAGATGACAAAACCCTGCTTGCTGAAACTGAGGAGGACCTGAAGTGCTTGCTGCAGAGGGTCAAGGACTGCAGTCTCCAATATGGATTGATGCTCAATGTCAAGAAGACAAAGATTCTCACCACTGGGCCAATTATTAGCATCAGGATGGATGGTGAAGAGATTAAGATTGTTCACAGCTTTAGTTTGCTTGGCTCTATAGTCAACATTCTTGGCACCAGAGACCAGGAAATTAAAAGATGTATTGCCATGGGAAAGTCTGCTGTTAGGGAGCTCTCCAATGTACTGAAGAGCAATGGTGTCTCTCTGGAGATTAACGTGTGTCTGATACAGGCCATGGTCTTTGCGATCACTTGTTTTGCATTAGAGCATTGGACAATGACTAGGAAGTATAGAAGGAGAATTGATGCCTTTGAGCTATGGTGCTGGAGAAGAGTATTGAGTGTACCATGGACTGCTAGGAAAACAAACAGATTCATCCTGGAAAGGGTTAAACCGGGCTGCTCCTTTGAGGTGAGGATTCTGAGGCTCCATCTAACATACTGTGGACATGTTGTAAGGAGGGACTGGTCCTTTGAGAGGGACATCATGCTTGGGATGGTGGAGGGACAGCGCAGGAGGGGAAGGTCCTCTACGAGGTGGATTGATTCAGTGACTGGGGTAATCAGGATGGGTGTATCGGAGACGGTGCAATTGTCACAGGACAGAGCAGAATTTAGGGCTGTTGTACATAGCATCGCTATGAGTCGCAAATAACTCGACAGCACACAACAACAACAACAACAACAATCTTTAAAGAAGTATATATTCCTTCCAAACAGTATGCAAGGTTCAATATACCTATATTCTGGTTAGCAAATGTTACTAGTTCATAAATCATAGACCACAAGGCTAAATTATACATAGATGGTGGTGGTGGTTATTATGTGTCGTAGAGTCACCTGTGATCCTATGCACAATATTTCTGAAGTTTGCTTTATCCTGGGCCAATCTCAATGTCTCTAAAATACCTACCCTGGTTACTGTATCATTAATCTATTTTATCCAAGGTCTTCCTCTCCTATGCCGTCACTTCATCCTTCCAAGCTTGGTGTCCTTCTCCAAGGACTGATTGGTCCCGGCTATATGCCCAAAGTGTTACATGCAGCTTCAAAATTCTTGCGCGTAAGGAGCAACTTGGTTTCGTTTTCTCCAAGACAGACCTGTTTGTTCTCTTGTTAGTCCGTTGTATATTCAATACTCCTCTCCAGTAACTTAACTCAAAGGTATTGATTTTTCTTCTGTAATTTTTAGTCATTTTTCAGATCTATGATGCATAGCAAGTAATTGCAAAGACTATGGCTTGGATAAAGCATACCTTAGTCCCTAGACTGAAATTATTGCTCTTCAGAACTCTGGAGAGGCTCCTGACAGCAGATTTTCCTAATTAAATTTGTCTTTTGATTTTCTGACTATTGGGGCCAAGAGTGTTTTTTTTTTTGTGGAGCTGAGTAAACTGAAATTGTTAGCAATCTCAATCTCTTCTCCATAGATTATAGTGCTACTAGTTGACCCAGTGGTGAGAATCTTTATTTTCTTGATATTGAGCTTCAAACCACTTGGGTTCTAACTCTAATAGTGTAACTACCTATGTTCATATATTGACAGCAGTCCTTGACTTTAAGTAGCAAATGCTTCAGGTTTTTCTCACTTTATGCAAACAAGTTTGTGTCATCTTCATAACAGGTTTTTGATGACTCTTTCTCCAATCCTGACTCCACATTCCTCTTCATACAGTGCAAGTGCTTAAATGATCTGATCTGCATACAGAATTGAAAAGATATGGAGACAAGACATACACTTCTTTCCTGATGTTGAACCATGCAGTATTTCTTTGGTGTGTCTGACAACTACTTCCTGATCTGAGTAAAGGTTTTGCATGAGCAAAATCAAGGGTTCTGGGACTTCCATTCTTTCAAGATTAGCCACAATTTTCTGTGATCTTCATGGTCAAATACTTTTGCATAGTCAAAGAAACACAAATTGACATTCCTCTGTATTCTCTGTTTTTAGCCAAGATCCATTTGATATTGACTTTGATGTCCTTTGAGCCATGGCTTATTCTAAACCTAGCTTGCACACCTGGAAGTCCACTATCAATGTACTACAGTTCCAGTCATTTTTTAAATGATTTTCAGAAATATTTTGATTGCTTGTGTTATTGATGATATTGTTTGATAATTTCCACATTCTGAGTGATCACCTTTTCTTGGGAATAGAAATAAATATTAATTTCTTCTAATCAATCGTCCAGGCCATTATCATCCAGATCTTGGCACAACCTGGTGAGTACATCCAGGACTGCATCTGTTGAAATATGTCAATTGGTATGCCATCAATTCTGGGGGTCTTGTTCTTTTTTGTCAAAGATGATAATTGCACAGTATAGGACAAGGTTCATATCTTTTGTTCATAGGATTGTTATAAGTTGTGCTTGCCTCCCTCCATAGCACCTAAGAATAACAATTATAGGTGATGTCTTTTTTAAAATCTGTACTATTCTTATCTATCTATCTATCTATCTATCTATCTATCTATCTACCTATCTACCTATCTATCATCTATCCAGTTGTATAAAAGAATATTAAAAAAATAGGCTCCTGAGAACCTCCAAGGTGAAAACCTTAGTGTTATAATATAGCTAAACTGGCAACTCATTCCTAAAAGAAGAAAATAAGATTATTTGGACTATCATAATAGTTAGGTTTATCTATTTTACCATCATTCCAAGATGTACCACTGCAAGTGTTGCAAACACATTTATAAAGCAAAATAAAACAATCTATGTGATTTGTCAGAGGTCCCAGAAGGAAACCTATGTCTAAAGCAATCGAAATCAAAATATGTACTTCTAGTAAGTAAGTTATGTCAACTTAATGTCTCTAAAAATTTAACACGGACTTCTCTGTGGAATTTTCTGCTGATTACCATTAAAGCACTTGATCTAGTTTCCATTACTTCAGGTGGAATAATTCAGCAATGAATAGCAACAGGGGCACAGGGGACAAGGTTGGAGATTGGACCTTCTCAGCTGTGTTATCACCATTGCTACTACTCCCTCACTGTGACCCCTGGGATCCCACACCGTGTGGCTGGCTATTCAAGAAGGCCATGCTGTGCTGTACAGCATTCTGTGTTCTGTTGTTCTTCATACTGTCTAGTTTAAAGCAGAGTGTGATGTTAAGAGTTTATTGTTGAAAACAGCTTTCAAAGCCAATTTGACCTTGCCATGTGGACAGGTGGGGATATTAGGATAGGGTGTATTTGTCTATCCACAAAGAGATTGACTAGTGTTTCCACTAAATTGGGCATATTAAAATGCATATTTTGAGAAACTGAACACCAGCAAAGAACCAGAGAATGCAGTAAGCCCTTAGAGACCAGAGATTTTTGTGCTTCTTAGACCTATTGGTCTTCCTTATATGTATATGGGTAGTATCCCATAACACACAGCACTGCACTGGAGGAACTAACTTAGCCAATGGGAGTGCATCTCATCTCACTAAGGCCTGAAATGTTCATATGTTCCATTTTATTTTTTACAACAGTTAGCTTTCCTGTGATCATATTTGTACATTCTACATTCCGTGAATTAAAGGATGTTCCAGATGTTTCTTCTTATTTTGACTGACTCTCACTTAGTTTCTAACTCTAATAGTATAACTACCTGTGTTCATATATTGTTCATAGTGTTTTCCAAGGCCTGATATTTCTGAAGTGAAGAGCCAGTCCTGCTACCTACTTTATCTTTGTGTGTCTGTGCATTTTATTATTATTTGGATTTCCATTCATTCATTGTTGCTCTTTTCTCCCTGCCCAGTCTTCCTCCCAATTCTCTCTTCTCTTCGAAAAGTAAAAGAAAAATTCTTTCATTGTTATACAATCTCTCCCCCCAAGTCCACTCCATTATGCAGCCTTCATTTTGGACTCTTGTCATGACAATACCTAATCATATATCCCTTTTAAACAGTTCTCTCCCTCATTTGTGCAGTATACATAATTTATGCCATCTTTCTCAGTCTCCCCACAACCCAAATGCCAGTACCCTTTTACAACAGTGGCACTATTCAGTATTTGTCCTTTTGTAACTAAGATATTTCGTTCGGCATAATGTCCTTCATAATCACCCATTTTGTACAATAGTTCATAAGTTCCTTGTTTTTCAATGCAGCATAGTATTCCATTGTGTGAATATACTACAGCTTCTCTATCCATTTGTTTGTTGATGAGCACTTGGGTTGTTTCTAACTCCTTGCTATTCTGAACAAAGTCGTGATAAACTTGGTCGCGCATATATCTGCATGGGTGGCAGTTATGGTTTCTTTGGGGTATATTCCCAGTAGTGGAATTGCTGGGTCAAATGGTATATGTTTTTGCAACTTTTTGAGAAAGCGCCATACTGCCTTCCATAATGGCTGCACCATTTTATACTCCCACCAACAGTGAATAAGTGTTCCAGTTTCTCCACAACCTCGCCAGCATTTGTTATTTGCTGAATATTTGTAAAGATGACCAAAAAAAGCACCTAATTTTTTAAATATATTGTTCCAATCTCTCCACATCCTCTCCAACATGACTGCTTGCTGTCCTGTTAAACTTTGCCACTGCTACTAGGGTGAGATGGTATCTCATTGTGGTTTTGATTTACATCTCTCTTATCGTCAATGACTTTGAGCATTTCTTCATTTGTCTGTTGGCAATCCATAAGTCTTCCTCTGTGAAAAGTCTTTCTATGTCTTTTGTCCATTTTGTAATTGTGTCTTAAATCTTTTTCTTGTAAAGGCCGGGTAACATTCTGTAAACTTTTGTTATGAGACCCTTTTCTCAAATATCATTGCCAAATGTTTTTTCCCCAGTTTGGATGTTTCCTTTTGATAAAACAAATTTTGATGCACACAGAGATTTAATTTTTAGCATGTCCCATTAATCAAGCTCGTCCGCTCCTGGTTGTGCGTGTCTGGCTGTATTTGCCAGAATTTTTTATATTATAGGCTAGGCCTTCCAAGCATGGTTACATTTTTTTTGTTGGTTTAGAAGAGACCGTGGTACTAGGGATATTAGAACTAATCTTAGATGGATCTTGGCAGAAACAAAGAGTACCAGAGGAATATCTGTTTACTATACAAAGGCTTTTGACCATGTAGATCACAACAAATTGTGGATGTCTTTGAGAAGAAAGGGAATACCAAAACCCTTGGTTGCGCTTATGTAAAACTTGTACTCAAACCAAGAGACAGTCATCAGAACAGAGCAAGGAGACACTGCATGGTCCAAAATCAGGAATTGTGTCTGGCAGGGATGTATTCTGTCTCCATACCTTTTCAATCTGTATACAGATCAGATCTTCTGAGACACTGGGCTGTACGAGGAGGAATGCGGCATCAGGATTGGAGGAAGATTCATCAACAACCTGTGTTACGCAGATGGCACAACCCTGCTGCTGAAACTGAGGAGAACCTGAAGTACTTGCTGCAGAAGGTCAAAGACTGTAGCTTTCAATATGGATTGAAGCTCAACATCAAAACAAAGATTCTCACCACTGGGCCAATTGGCAGAATCATGATGGTGAAGAGATTGAGATTATTAAGTTTTATTTTGTTTGGTTCCACAATCAACACTCTTGGTACCAAGAGCCAGGAAATCAAGAGACAAATTGCATTGAGAAAGCTAGCTCTCAGGGATCTCTCCAGAGTATTGAAGGGTAATGATATCTGGCTGGAGAATAAGGTGAGCCTGATTTGGGCCATAGTCTTCATAACTGCATTCTAATGTCAGAGAGCTGGACAGTGACTAGGGATGAGAAGAAGATAATTGATGACTTTGAGCTGTGTTGCTAGAGAAGAGTGTTAGATTCTGACATACTTTGGGCATGTTACAAGGAGAGATCAGTCCCTGGAGAGGAACATCATGCTTGGGAAGGACAGCACAAGAGACGAAGGTCCTCAATGAAATGGATCAATTCAGTGATGGGGTAATGGGAGTAGGTGTGTCAGAGACCATGAGGTTGACACAGGCTAGAGCAGGGTTTAGGGCTCTTGTACATGGGATTGCTATGAATCACAAGTGGCTCAGTGGCACATAACAACAACAACAACAACAACAACATGATCGTTATGGTTTTTGGCTTTAACCCCAGGTCTCTGATCCAACTTGATTTGATTGTTGCATATGGTATGAAATGTGTATTCTGGTTCAGTTTTCTGTAGATAGCAGTCCAATTTTGCCAGCACTATTTTTTGAGGAGATTGTCATCTCCCCATTTGATAGGTTTCGTTTCCTTGATGAATATTAATGAGTTCATTTCTGGGTTCTTGATTCCATTTTATTGGTCTTTGTGTCTTTCATTGTACCAGAACCACACTGTTCTGGTTATTTTTGTAGTAGATTTTCAGATCAGGAAGTGCTATGCCTCTCACTTCATTTTTATTTTTCAAAGGTGTTTTTTATCATACATTGTTGGTTGAAATGGAAAAAAAATGGTACAACCACTGTGGAAAGCAGTTTGACCTTTCCTCTAAAAAGGTGAATATAGAAACTCCTTATGACCAGTTATTGCACTGTTAGGAATATACTGCAAGGAAATTAGAGCTGAGACACAAATAGAATATATACACACCAATGTTCATAGCAGTGTTATTTACCATCCAAAGAAGATGGGAACTGCCCAGACATCCAATAACAACTGAATGGATTAAGTAATTGTAGTATATTCACATACTACACAGTACTTAGGAACAACAATTTTGAAAAATACTATGTTATCTTCAGAGAGATTAGAGAGCTTTCTGCTGAGTGAACTAACTCAGTATTATAAAGACAAAAGCTGCAAAAGACCATTATTGTAAAACTAAAAGGATAACTAGTATTATGTGTATAGGGGTTCAAGTTGGGAAGAAATGGGAGCAAAGGGTGAATGTGGAGAATCACAGGATCAATTTCATGAGTGGAGGGAGGAGGTAAAGGAAAGGGGAAAATTTAGTGAGAACCTGAAAGACCGGTTAATGTTGGTCATAGTTAAATGGGGATTAATTTTATAAAACAATGTTTGAGAATGATTATATGTATCTCCATACCTTTTCAACCTGTATGCAGAGCAGATTATCTGAGAGGCTGGGCTCTATGAGGAGAAGCGTGGCATTAGGATTGGTGGAAAATCTATCAACATTCTGCATTATGCAGATGACACAACCCTGCTCGCTGAAACTGAGGAAGACCTCATGCACTTACTGCAGAGTGTCAAGGACTGCAGCCTTCAGTATGGACCGAAGCTCAATGTCAAGAAGACAAAGATTCTCACCACTGGACCAATCAGTAGTGTCAGGATGGATGGAGAAGAGATTGAGATTGTTCGCAGCTTCAGTTTGCTCGGCTCCACAGTCAACACTCTCTGCACCAGCAGCCAGGAAATAAAAAAACGTATTGCGATGGGAAAGTCTGCTGTTAGGGACCTCTCTAAAGTACTCAAGAGCAACGGTGTCTCTCTGGAGACTAAGGTGTGCCTGATACAGGCCATAGTCTTTGTAATCACTTGTTATGCATCAGAGAGTTGGACAACGACTAGGGAGGATAGAAGTAGAATTGACGCCTTTGAGCTGTGGTGCTGGAGAAGAGTATTAAATGTTCCATGGACTGCCAAAAAACAAACAGATTCATCCTAGAGAGGGTTAAACCAGGCTACTCCTTGGAGGCAAGGATTCTGTGGCTTCATCTGACATACTTTGGACATGTTGTAAGGGGAGACAGGTCCTTGGAGAGGGACATCATGCTTGGTAAGGTAGAGGGACAGCGCAGGAGGGGATGACCCTCTATGAGGTGGATTCATTCAGTGACTGGGGTAATCAGGATGGGTGTGTCAGAGGCAATGAGATTGGCACAGAATAGAGCAGGGTTTAGTGCTGTTGTACATAAGGTCGCTATGAGTTGCAAATGACTCGACGGCACATAACAATAACAACAACATATGTATGAGACATAATGATAATGAACGAAAGTGTGAAACACAATGTATACAAATTATGAAAAAAGATTAGGATATAGTTCAATGATGATTAATTATCAAGTATAATATATAGGAATGATTGTATGAAATACAATGTGAATGAAAGATAGTGTGGAACATAATGTATTTGATTTTGTATGCAAAGAGATGTGAAATAATTTTTTAAAAAATACATTGTATATGACAGTTTTATTAATTACTTTTTTATTCTTGGAATTTAATTTCTCAGTTTCTTTTTCATTCTAGTTTCTCAGACAGTTCCTGGAGTCCTGAGACATTCTCTTTTTTGAGCTTTTTCTCTGCACAGAAAGTGTAAATTACCATCTTTTTTTCAATCTCAGTATCACCCAACTCTGTTCTCCAGCATCAGGGTTCAATGCTTCAATCAGATTGCACTTGCCTTTAGTTGATAATTTCACGGCAGTTCTGTCACACCTGGGTGCTGATCAGATCCAATCCCATCTCCCATTTATCCTGTATCTGTGTCTTCCACATGGCTATTAAATGCTGCTCTTTTCCTACAGGGTAACTATTTAGAGTTACACTGACTGTGTCTCCTAGAGAAATTTCTGAAATGTTTAGCCTTTTTCAAAAGAAGCGACTGACTAAATCACAGTTATTTTCTTAACTGAGAAGATTCATACTTAGGAATATATAGTTTATGTTTGGGCTTGAGGTCAAGCAATTTTTTTTCTACCAAACTTCTAAAAGAAATGTGGTTGTATTTTCTCAAGGAGAATCTGTGACTTACAGCTAGATGTATAATAGAAAATAAAAATATAGGTATAAACTTATTATTTGAAGGCATTAGAATATTAAGTAAAATGCATTTGAAACAATTCTCCCTCAATTTATTTACGATGCATTGGTTTTATTAATATATCCAAGTTAGCACTGTAGTGATATAACTGTGTTAGAAAATCTCTCTCAGATTTATAACACTTTGAAGATGTACATGTATATTTGACTTGTATACACTTTCACTCTTTAATTTTCACAAGTCAGTAGAGGCCAAGCATGGAATTTTTTTAAAGTCCCTATGACCTTTACTTTGGAATTGGCTGCATTGACACACTTTGTAAGTCTTCATAATTCTTTGGACAATTTTACTCTATTTATGTGCAGGATTTTTATTGTTGTGAATCTAAGTCTTCTCATTTCTGAGAATATTAAAACAGTTTAGCTAAGGGTGTTAGAAATATAAATACTTATATTGAAATATTTTTCCATAGCTCGGGAGATAATAGTGACTAAGGAAAAATGTTTAATTTTAGTTTTCTTGGTTCCACAATCAACAGTCCTGGTACTAGCAGCCAGGAAATCAAGATACGAATTGCATTGGGAAAGTCAGCTGTTAGGATCCTCTCCAGAGTACTGAAGAGCAATGATATCAGGCTGGAGAATAAGGTGCATCTGATCCAGGTGATAGTCTTCGCCATTGTGTGCAATGGGTCAGAAAGCTGGACAGTGACTAGAGATGAAATAAAGAGAAGTGATGTCTTTGAGCTATGTTGCTGGAAAAGAGTGTTGAATATATCATGGACTGCTAGGAGAACAAACAAGTTCATTCTAGAGAGGATGAAACTGGGCTGCTGCTTGGAGGCAAGGATCCTGCAGCTTCATCTGATATACTTTGGGCATTTTGCAAGAAGGGACCAGTTTTTGCAAAGGGACATCGTTTTGGGGAGAGTGGTAGGACAGCACAAGAGAGGAAGACCCTCAATGAGATGGACTGATTCAGTGATTGAGGTAATGGGTATAGGTGTGTCAGAGACAGTGAGGTTGGCACAGTATAGAGCAGGGTTTAGGGTTCTTGCACCTAGTGTCACTATGAGTCACAAGCAACTCAATGGCACATAACAACAATAATAACAACGGAAGATGACATAGGCTGTTAAAGTCGTTTCCCTATGTCATGACATATTTGTTGTTGTTGTTGATTGCCTTCTAGTCGAAAGTGACTCATAGCAACTCTAGGAACAAAAGGCCTGAAGCCCCTCTACAACTATCAACATTTATAAAACTTCATAGAGTTTCCAGAGGCATGTTGTTTAGGAAGTGGATGCTGCTCCTGCTTCCAAACCTATCATAGTATATTTTGTGCCATTGAGTTGCCTCTGATGTCTAGCGACCCTGTGTACAGCAACTCTGAATCCTTCCCTGTCCTGAATCAGTCTCACTAATTCAGACACACCAACCATTGTGTGCATTCAGACACATCAGCCATTGCCCCAGTTGCTGCATCAATCCATCTCATCCTGAATCTTCCTCTCCTGTGCTCTCTGTCCACCTTTCTGAGCATGATGTCATTCTCCAAGGACTTATGTCTCCTGGCCACATGCCTAAAGTAAGTGAGGCGGCACTTCACAATCCTAGCCTCCAAAGAGAGACTATCTTTACAGTTTAAAAAAAAAATTCACAAAGTGAATTAAAAATTGAATGCTATTTGTGTCAAAGAGCATTTTGCAAACTGTTAAGTATTATGCAAGGTATATTTTACCAGTACATTTTTTTAAACTTTGGAAAGTTACTAGATTATACAATAAGGAATTACGAGTAATAAATTTTCCTTTTTCCTGAGAAGGTTTTCCCAGTATAGATATCTTTCCTTGCCTTCATTTTTTGTTTAATGTAAGACTTAAACCTTGCCCTATGTATTATGAAGATACATTTCTTAACATTAGAGTAACTTTTATCTCTGGACATAGTAATTGTATTTTTATGCTGAATAACATTAGTACATAATTTATATTATTTAATTTTACATATGGAACTATGTAATAAACAACTAAGTTTGTAAATGTGTGTGTGTGTGTGTGTGTGTGTTTGTTTGATAATATACACCTTCTGAAACCAGGTGAGTCTATTAACATATATCTACTAAAATATTACTATCATACATTTATGAATGAGTTCTTCATTGCATGCTGCTGTGATGCTGGAGACTATGTACTAGCTATGTTCTTCAAAGAGCATAAAAGTCACTGTTCATAGAAAGATTTCAGTGGAGTTTCCAGACTCAAACAAATTAAGAAACAAGACTAGTAAACTACACTGAAATAATGCTGTTGTTGTTATTGCATACCATGGAGTTGGAAATGACTCATAACTGACCATCAGATTGTTAGATGCTGTTAACTGCATGGGATATTGCCCATCCTTCTACTGAGCTACTGGCAGATTCAAACAATTTCCCTTGAGATTACAGTTTCGCTTCTTATCACTAGACCACCAGAGTTCCCTTTTGCAATAATGCTGTTATGTTGCTGTGTACCATAAAGTCAGGACTGACTTATAGAGTTTACAATGTGGTAAATACGTGAGAGTTTATTGCCGATCTTTCTCTCATCAAACAATTTGTGGTGGAATTGAACTGCATACCTTTGTGGGTTTTTTTTAATTTAATAATTTTAATGAACATTTACAGAGATTTTGGATTTCCATTCATTCATTGCTGCACTTCTCTCCCCGCCCAGCCCTCCGGCCCACGCCAGTTCCCTCCTCTCTTTCAAAAGTAAAAGAAACACTCCTTCCCTGGTACACAATCCCCCCACATCCTTCCACCGCCCCAAGTACATTCCACTATGAACTGCATACCTTTGTAACGGTAGCAAAAACCCAATGAGTAGCAGTGAAGCATTTTCAGACATTGTGCATGAAGATTAGTAACTCAATTTGGAAGACTCTTAAATTATTATTATTATAAATTAATGAGCTGACTCCTCACAATGAAACTAGCATGACACATAGCGATCCTATGACCAACAGATCTGTATCCTATCCTATCTTGTGCCATCCTCATACTTTCTGACACACTAGAACTCACGGTGGCAGTCACTGTGTCAATCCACGTGGCCAAAATATTCCTCTCCTTTGCCAATCCTCCATCCTTCAAAGCATCATGTCTCTCTCCAAGGAATATCCCCTCCTAATAACATGCCAGAAGTATGTGAGGCGAAGCCTCATCATCCTTGTCTCCAAAGAGTGCCCTGGCTGCACCCTTTCCAAGATACGTTCATTCTTTTGATAGTCTGTGGATGTTCAATGATCTTCTCCAACACCATAGTTCAAAGGTACCAGGTTTCTTCTGTCATCCTTTTTTCTGTTGTCTAACTTTTAGATGCATAGCAATTGATCAGAGAGACTATGGCCTGAATCAGATGCACCTTAGTCCTCAAACTGACATAATTATTTTTCAATAATTTTGAAAGGTCCCTAACTGCAGATTTTGCTAGTTAAATGTGTCTTCTTATTTCCTGGTAGCTGATACCAAGGGTGTTAATTATGGATCCAAGTAATATGAAGCTGTTGGATTTCTGTCTTCTTTTTATCCATCATGATGCTGCCTATCCATCCAGTGGTAAGAATCTTTGGTTTTGGGGTTTTTGTTTTTGTTTTGATTTGTTTGTTGTGGTTTGTTTTTGGTTTTTGTTTTTATATTTAGATGCAATCCATACCAAAGGCTACATTCCTTGATCTTGAACAAGTGCTTCAAGTTCTCCTCACTTTCATCAAGCAAGGTGGTGTTATCTGTATATTGTAGGTTATTGATGAGTCTCCCTCTGATCTGAATGCCATATTCCTCTTCACAGAGTCCATCTTCTTGAATTATTTACTCAGCGTACAGATCGGATAGGTTATAGAGAGAATACAACTCTGCCAAACTCCTTTCTTAATTTTAAACAATGCAATGTTTCCTAACTCTGCTCACACAACAGCCTCTTGGTCTAGGAACATGTTTCACATGAGCACAGTTAAGTTCTCTGTGACTCCCATTCTTCTCAATGTCAGCTAACTTATAATTACACAGTAATATGCCTTTACACAGCCAATAAAACACAAATAGGCATGCTTCTTCTCTTTAACTTTCTTTACTTTCATCCAGGATCCATCTACTTGTATCCCTTGTATCCCAATTATATCTCTGGTGCCACGGCCTCTTCGAAATCCTTCTTGGACTTCTGGAACTTTCCTAACTATGTACTGTTCATTATGCAGATGACACAACCCTGCTTGCTGAAACTGAGGAGGACCTGAAGCACTTGCTGCAGAAGGTCAAGGACTGTAGCCTTCATTATGGATTAAAGCTCAACATCAGGAAAACAAATACTCCTGCCACTGGGTCAGTTGGCATCATTATGGTAGATGGTGAAGAGATTGATATTGTTTACAGCTTCAATTTACTTGGCTCTATAATCAACACTCTTGGTATCAGCAGCCAGGTAATTAAAAGACAAATTGCATTGGGAAAATCTGATGTCAGAGACCTCTCCAAGATATTGAGAAGCAAAACGTTAATCTGGAGACTAAGATGCACCTGATATAGTCCATGGTCTTTGTCATTACTTTCTATGCATCAGAGAGCTGGACAATGACCAGGGATGATAGAAGGAGGGTTAATGCCTTTGAGCTTTGGTGCTGGTATATATTGAATATATCTTGGACTGCTAGAAGAACAAACAAGTTTGTCCTGGAGACAGTGAAGCTAGGCTGTTCCTTGGAGGCAAGTATTCTGAAGCTTCATCTGACATAGTTTGGACAACTTGCAAGGAGAGACCAGCCCTTGGAGACGGATGTCATGCTTAGAAAGGTGGAGGGACAGCACAGGAGAGAAAGACCCTAGATAAGATGGACTGATTCCATCACTGACATAATGGGGATGGGCATGTTGGAGACTATAAGATTGGCAAGGGTTAGAGCAGGATTTAGGGTTATTGTACATAGAGTTGCTATGAGTTGAATGCTACTTGATGGCACATAACAACAACAACAACAACAGCAGCAATAATGTACTGTTCTAGCCATTTTTTAATTATCTCCAGCAGTATTTTGCTTTGAGAATATTTTGAAGGCCCGCTATCTAGCTAACAGATTGGAAGAGGTCCATATTTGTTCCCATTCCCAAGAAAAGTAATCCAACAGAATGTGGAAACTATTGAACAATAACGTTGATATCACATGCAACAAAATACTGTTGAAGAACATTCAAAAACCTTTTGAACAAAACAGAGATAGTGGAATGCCAGAAGTTAAAACAGGATTTAGAAGAGAACTCACTGACTAGAATAAAGATTTCAGCCAATGAAAGATTTTTATTTGTTAAGGTAGTATGATTTAAAATGAAAAGCACCAGCTAGAAACAACTATTAACATTGGAAGATGCAATATAGGAAGGATGAATCTAGGAAAACTAGAAGTTATCAAGAATGCACAAGGATCAATATCTCAAGTTTTAGTGAAGACTAGTATTGGCCATTTGTAATGAGGCAATCACATTATCTACTACGTCGGGAGTGATAAATTGAAGTTAAAGAGTACTGCCTTCATCATCATCAATAAGAACATTTCAAGATCTATGATGAAGTGTTGCATATCCTATCACTACCAGTAGTAGAATAAAATTCATGTGCATAAATTAAAGACTTGTTAATACAAGTATTATTCATATATACACACCAATCACTAAAATTAAACATGAAGAAATTTACAATGTGAAAGTTATACTTGGACCAGGAAGTAGTGGTCAGAACAGAGCAAGGAAATACTGCATGGTTCAAAATCGGGAAAGGAATGTGTCAGGAATGCATCCTGTCACCATATATTTTCATTCTGTATGTGGAACAGATCATTCAGAAGTCTGGGCATATGAAAAGGAGTGTGGCATCAGAATTGGAGGAAGATTCAACAACAACCTACATCGTGTAAATGAGAGAACCTTGCTTACTGAAACTGTGGAGAGTCTGAAGCATTTACTGCAGAGGATCAATGACTATAGCTTTCAATATGGATTGAAGTGCAATATCAAGGAAAAGTAGATTCTCACTATGAGACACTGATAGATGGAGAAGATATTTTCGATCATGATAAATGGGGAAAGGTTTGAGATTGTTAGCAATTTCAGCTTGATTGGTTACACAATCAATATGCTTAGCACCAGCATTCAGGAAACCAATAGATGAATTCCATTAGGAAGATCTGTTGTCAGGGTCCTCTCTAGAGTGCTAAAGGACAGTGATTAGAGACTGAGGTGTACCTGATCCAGGTCATGGGCTTTGAAATTACATGTTCTGCATCTGATAACTGGACAATAACTGAAGGGGACAGAAGAAGAATTGATGCCTTTGAGTTGTAGTGCTGGAGAAGAGTATTGAGCATATCATGAATTTCCAAGAGAACTAAGAAGTCTGTCCTAGAAAGACCGAATCCAAATTGTTCTTGAAGACAAGAATTTTAAAGCTCTATGTCACCTATTTTGAGCATATTGCCAGGAGGGACCGCTCCTTGGAGGAGGATATCTCTCTTGGAAGGATGGAGGGACAGCACAGGAGAAGAAGACCCGAGATGAGATGGATTGACACAGTAAATGGGTAATGAAGGTAGGTATGTCATAGACAGTAAGATTGGCCCAGGATAGTATGGTTCAGAACTATTATGCAAAGGTTCCTTATGAGTTGCAGGCTACTCGATGGCACACAACAACAGACTTTTTTAGGGTTTGTTTTTAATTATATATTGGTTTGCTTATAAAATTTGTATATATTTTGTTTCACGCTATTCTCCATTCACATTGTTTCACACAATCATTTCCATTCATTATGTTTTATAAAATTGATCACAAAAAAAAGATCATCATTGGACTATGCCCATTACGCTGTCTTTTCAGGTCCCCACTGGATCTTTCCCATGTCCTTTTACCTCTCCCTCCACCCACCAAATTGTTTAAACCTATGATTTCACCCTTACCCATCCTCATCCCTCTGTTAGCACTCTTTCTCCCTTGGATCCCCAGACATGTTTGTACACTAATGTTAAAAACAATATTATTCACAATTGAAAGAATGTGGAAACAGCACAAATGTCTAACCACAACTGAATGGATTGAGAAATTATGGTACATTCATATAATGAAATACTACGCAACGCTTAGGAACAAAAATTGGGAAAAATGCTACATGACTTGCGCCAGACTGGAGAGTATTATACTAAGTGAACTAACTCAGTATCATAAGGACAAATATGTCATAAGATCATTATTGTAACAATAAAAGGATAATTAGCAAACTTTTAAAGTCTGAAATTCATTCAATATGCAGCCAAGATTCATGAGTAATAATGGTGGTCTGGAAAGTAAAAGTTGGAAATGTAGATAGACTGGAAGTGACAGAAATGAGGTCAGAATTCTAATGACCAATTTTTGTACATTTAGTAGTCTATTAGTGGAAAATATCTTAATTTCTTTTGTTAGATATACACACACAATCTCTGCTTGATGGAAAACAAAGGAATCAGTTGATTACATCTATGAAGAGACAATGAAATAATTCAATCTTAACAGTCAGAACAAGGACAGAGGTCAACTGTAAACTAGAGTATATTTATTCATATGCAAGTTCAAATTGAGGAAGAAAAACAAGTCCACAGGAGTCAAAATGCTACCTCTTGTATATCATAAACTGAGCTAAAAACAAACTTTTAAAAATCAATGTTTGCTGAATTGAGTATTAGCCACTAAGACCAGATGAGTTGTGATATAATATCAACAGCATCATATATGAATAAGGTAAAATTTGTTTAATATGAAGGGAAGAAAATGCCAAAATGTATATAAGAAGAGACTTCGTATGTTGTTCTTGAATGTAGAAAAGCTAACACTAAAAGTAGAAATTATGAAATAAGAAATCAGAACAAATTTTAATTGGCAGCTTGAGAAAAACCAAAGGCGTTATAAGGAAATATGCAGACCTACAGTTAGAAAATAAAAAAGGAACAGCACACTCAGTATTTCTCAAGCTGAAAGAACTGAAGAAAAAGATCAAGTCCTTAGTGCTAATACTTATTGAACAGTCAAAATGCTGAATGATTTCAGAGCATCAGGAGGTGGAAAGAATACTCAATTACTGCAACAAAAATAATTAGTTGACAGTGAACCAATTTAAGAAGTGGTTTGCTGTTGAGTATCATAAAATTGTAACCAACTCACAGCAGACCCTCCAGTGGGTTCTGAAAGGCAGTTAATCACAGGGAAGGAGATTGCCCATTCTTCTCCCACAGAGCAGTTGATGGATTCGAATGGCATGACTTCAGGAGTGCAGTGGCCTACTTGCAAAGAGCTGTGTTGCAATCTCAAAAGTATGTGGTTTAAATCCACCAGCTGCTCTGCATGAAAAAGATGACATTCTCCTTCCATGCAATTAACTGCCTCTAAAAACCTGCCTGACATTTAGCTATGGGTTGGTTCTGACTCAATTATGTAACAAAAACAACAACAACAACAATAAAGAAAGAAGTTGAAGTTGCATTGAAGGCATTGGAAAAGAATAAAGCCACGGGATTAACATAATACTTTTTGAGATTTTCAACAAATTAGTACACTCTTGGACATGATCATCCATCTATACTAAGAAATTTGAAAGATAGTAACCTGGTCAAACGACTTGAAACAAATGTCCATTATTAAAAAAAGGTGTTTCAACACAATTTAGAAATTACAGGGTAGTATTACAAGTGGTATCAAATGAAGGTTTATTAAAAATATCTGAAGCAATACATCAGTAGGGAAATGCCAACAATTCTAGCTGGATTCAGATAAGAATTCAGAATTAAGGATATCATCGCTAAAGTCAAGTGAACGTTGGCTCAAAGCAGAGAACATTGGAAAGATATTTACATCTATTTTACTGACTATGCAAAGGCATTTAGTTGTTAGGGAAATAATAAATTATAGAGAACTTGGATAAGAATATGAATTCTAGAACACTTAATAGTTCCTGTGAGCAACTTGTACATTGAAGAAGAAACAGTTACTTGAACAGAACAAGGAGACACTGCATGGTTTAGATTCAGCAAAAGGAATTCTTTTCTTCGAAGTTTTAAACTTCCTTTAAATAAATAACCAGTAGACACAAGAGAGATAAATTGTAAAAGTGAGCGTAGAAATTCCCTGATTCAATGCTTAAATTACTTTTTTGCCCCTCAATGTTTCTTTCCTCTGTAAATTTCCTGATATCAACACATGGCATAATTTTCCCTTCTAGTTAATATGCCTTGTTAAACTCTATTTATCCCACTCAGAAGCACTAAATAAAGACTAAACCTTCCCCATGGTGTCAATTCCAACTCAAAGAGATACTTTAAGATGAAGTAGAAGAACTGTTCTAGAACTTTCAAGGCTCTAAGTACCTAAGTATGCAGACTACTATATCTCCCTCCTGTGGAGTAGCTGGTGGATTTAAAACATTTATCTTTAAAACATTTTAACAGCCAAGAATGTTAATCATTATACTACCATAGAGCCTCTTTAATAAACATTTACTGTTACTGTTAAGTTCCATAATGTCAGTTATGTCTTATAGTAACCCTGTTTGATCTACCACTGCTACTGTATCTTCTCATGATGCTTCATCCAGCTGTGTCACTGCTAGGTTAAAAATACTAAAGAGCTACCATCTTTGGGTTGTTGCTGTTGTTAGGTGTCGTCAAGTCGCAGACGACTCATAGCAATCCTATGAACGAACAGCCTGAGCACTGTCGGTACATAGAGCTTCCGGAGGCAAGCCATTTCAGAAGTGGATGCCGCTCCTGCTTCCAGGCTCATCGTTGGGATAGCAGCTCAATTTCCTGTCAACTATGCTACCAGAGCTCTCTAATGAATGCACAGAATATTAATTACCTCTCAGACCTTGGATTAGTGTAATTTTATGTCAACTAATATTTAAAAAGAGACTCTATTTATCAACTTGCTATGAATAAAGGAACGTTATAAGACAAGGAGGCTCATTCTAAATAAGAGGATAACCTAAAGCAAACTTATTAACGGGTCAGAAAAAAAACATCCCCCAAATTATAAAGGATCTCTGGTGGCATAGTCTTTAGGGAGTGGCATTGTTAACTGACAGGTGGCAGATCAGTGGCAGTGTGAATCCACCAGTGACTCTGCAAGAGAAGGATGGAGAATTTCTTTCCATGCACTTTACAACCTATGAAAACTGTCTGGAGAGTCAGATATGATTTGGTTGGAAAATCAAGTGGGCTTGTAATAAAACAGCAGAGGAATCAAATATTCTTTTGGAGCATGCGTTTATACCTCTACTTGTTGACTTTTCAAACTAGATCATTTACACACACACACACACACACACACACATAAACCAACAAAAATAAACAAAACTCCAAAACCCAAAATATAAGTAAGTGGTTGGAAAAAATCAGAAATACAAGAATTTGGCTTCAAAAAATTTGTCAAAATTATGCCAAGTTTCTTGTAACACACTTTAACCATTGCACGAACCACCCTTGGAAAAGATTTAGTCATCAATTTATTCCCTTTGCCATACTACTCTTAATTCACTCATTTATTTCTCACCTGTCTAACAGTAATTTTGGGAATGGTTCCAAAATTACATAAACAAGGTGAGAAATGAGATAGCAAGTTGCTTTTCTTTCCCAACCAATCACAGTAATGAGTAACAATTGCCTGGTGGATGATATTAAGGAGAAATCTGAAATCTCATTTTGGCTTATGGATAAAGAATATATCAATATCTTCCAAGTGGACACAGGGTAAACATATAGTTGGCAAACCTATGTAGAGAACATCTCAGCTTAGAGGTGTAGTTTTCCAGAGCAGCATCTTTTCCTAATGCCCTCATTAGTGCTTCAGATGTTGAGAAATAGTGTTCACAAAAGAATATTCAACATCTTGCAGCATCATACGAATTACATTACTACGATAGGTTTCTGACGAACTGATTGTATCGACCTATGAGTGGATCATGACATCCATTTAGTAGCATGTGATTATAATATTTTAGGGAGTTCTGGTGGTGTAATCCTTAGGGAGTTGCACTTCTAAACCAGTCTACAACTCTCTTTTTTTCCTCACTTTATAAATTGTGATTTCAATGAAAATTTACAGAGGTTGGGTTTTCATTAATTTTTCTCCCTCCCTCAATTAGTTTTATATACACTTATTGTTCCAGATTGTTTATTGTCATGTATAATTCCTGATCACACATTCCTTTCAGACAGTCTTTTCCACCATCCATTCCAGCATGATGTATCTATCTGCTATTTTTCTGTTCTTCTCCCTCCACACCATATAAATCCTATTGTATAGTAGTGATTTTATGCATTATTTGTTCGTTTGTGACTGAAACCCAGTATAATGTCTTCCAGACTCACCCATTCTTTATGGTGTTTTACACAACTCAGTTACAAAATTTGCACAAGATATGAATAGATACTTCACTCTTTTTTTAAAGAGATTCAGATGGCCAACAAACACATGAAGAAATGTTGAAAATCCATAGCTATCAGAGACAACAATGAGATTTCCTCTTACTCTGGCAACAATAGCAATCTTCAGCAGAGCAGAAAAAAAAGCTAGCAAGAATGTGGAGAGATTTAGAAATCTCATTCACTGTTGTGGGAATGTGAAACAATACAACTATTACAGAAGGTAGTCTGGAGCTTACGAAAAAAGTTAAGAATAGAAATACTATTTGACCCAGTTATCCCACCACTGGGAATATATACCTTAAAGAAAGCAGAGCCATAAATCAACTGCCCATCAACAAATGAATGGTTAGGAAAAACTGGTATATTCACACAGCGGAATATTATGCAGCATTGAAAAAACAATGAACTTGTAAAACACTACCTATCAATTATGGTCAAATCCACTACTATAACTCTGCAGAAGAAATATGAGTAATATCTTTCTGTGTGTTTTAAAGCCTTGGGAACGCAGTAAAGGGTCAAGCAATGAATTGATGTCTACTATGTGACAATGAGTTTGAGTTTAGAGATTTCTAAATGGTAACGTTTTAGTGATTTTTTGGTATTATAATATTTTAATGAATTACTCTCTCACTTGCTCATTAACATTGATTCAGAACTGTCTCATAGTTCACCCTCGCACTGAAGGAAACTGCCCATCTTAATCCCACAGAGTCACTGGTGGATTTAAACCACCAGAGAAACAGTATAATTCTCTACATACTAGACCACTACAACTTTCTATTTGGTGAAATAATAATGATGATGATAATAATAATAATAACATTGTTATTGTTTGTCTTCAAGTCAAGCATGACTCATAGCAACCCTATGAACAAATGGCTTGAAGCCTTTCTATATGGAAAATTTATCAAAGTTCGTAGAGTTTCCAGAGGCATGTTGTTTAGAAAGTGGATGCCACTCTTCGTTCCATATATAATATTGTTTATTGCAGATAAAAGAATAACAAATACAGTTATATTTATCTACTTCATTGGTTAATCATAAAGTAAACTATACCTACTTGCATGTGGAAGTCTCTAGAATATTTGGAATCTTCCAATTTGTGAAAGCATACCAAATTTGTTGGTCTTGTTGTTGCTGTTGTGTGCTGTTGAGTTGAACCCTGATCTTCTAAGGCATTTTCAGAGGCAGTGAATCACACAGGAGGATATTGGCCATCTTTCTTCCTCTGAGAGGTTGGTGGATTCGAACCACTTAATTTTATAATTATAATGCAGCTTCTTACTACTAGGCACCAGAGCTCCCTATACAAAGTCTCATGCCTTCTAAATGTTTTTATTTAACATATCAGGGATAGAATTTTTTTCCATGATATATATTCAGAGATGTATGTGTTTAAAAACTATGATGTCTTGATTTTGTTGTTGAGGTTGTGTGTCACTGTGTTATAATTGACTAATAGTGGACAGTCCAGTGGGTTTCAGAGGCTATAAATTGCACACAATGAGCCTGCCCATCTTTGTCCTGTGGGCAGTTAGTGGATTCTAACTGATAGTCTTTCATTTAGCAGCCTTTATACATTACATTCTACACTATCAGCACTCATTAAGTATAGACCACACAAAGCAAATACAGATTCTATAGTACACCACTATAGGCTCAGATTTGTAAGTGTAGGAAGTCTCTCACCTGATTTAAAAATTAAGTATCACTTTAATATGGGAAACTATTGAAGCCTTTAAGTGATAAGTTAAATTTTGAAAGATGCTTTGAACTGAATGTCTCACATCAAAGCATGTAGCTCCAGGTCATTTCTGGTAAATAGCATGCCCATAGGTTAGATGCTGACCCTGGAATGCTTGAGACCTCTGGGAAGTGTCTGGAGAGATCTTCACACTATCAAGTACAGGAAATCTCTGGGAATCACAGCCTTCTCATTTTATGTGGTAATGCCTTGTAAGGATATCTTGATATTGCTATTGCTTGGCTGTAGAGAATACCACAGCTATTCCCTAGAGACTCTACTCAGCAGTCATTTTCTTTTATAAAGGACATCTTACAGCTGTTCCAGGAACATGAAGAGAAGCTGTGAGACAGCATTTGCATTTCTATCCAGGAATGCCAATAATAGTATTTCCAGTGTGTGAAATACTTTTATTTCAGCTCTCTATGCTTCATACCAAATATTATTTTCCTATTTCAAAGAGTGTTTAAGGAAGGTAAAGGTTAAGTATTTACCTTGAGGAAATACTAGTGATTGTACCTCAATATTACTTGAAGAGTGATTTTGATTTATGCTGGCAAGTCACAGCAGGATGATTTTAACAGGTGGAAAAAACATAACACTCTCCCACTGCATTGCTTGTTCTATGAGAGAGAAAGAAGAAATTTTGTTACCTGTGGAAGCTTTGGGGTTTTTGTTTGAAGAGGAAAATTCTTAGTTTCAGTGCATGCATTGTATACCTCGTACATAATGGGAGTTAAGGGATTTTCAATGAATTAAATAAAATAAAATGTACTGTTCCTTCTGTGAACTTGAATATGCTGGTGATTGTGATACAAGCATGTGCAAGGCTTCCTTGTGTTCCACATGTGATCACATTCTGCTAAAATGACATAGCCTTCTGCTGAATGGACTCAATAGCTGTATTTATTGTATTTAATTGATTATTTCTTTTTATGGCTTGAATTGTGTTTCACTCCACCAAAACATGTGATAGAATAGTAATCCATTTACTGGTAGATATAACCCAATGTAGGGTCAATTATTGGCCAATTCTGACTCAACGGCGTACAACAACAACAACAACGTACTCATGGATGTAACCTCGTTTAGGAACAGAGTTTTCTACACTATGTTCATCAGGCTTTTACTCTGTAAAATAACTTTAAACTTAATTAATTTTGAAATATAAAAAAGCCAATTAGTCATAAAAGCAAGCAAGTACAGATGGATTCCAAGAAAATGTTGTTGTGGTGTGCCGTCGAGTCGCTTGCGACTCATAGCGACCCTATGTACAACAGTCCTAAACTCTGCGCTGTCATGTGCCAAACTCACCGCCTCTGACCAACCATGCTGATTACCCCAGTCACTGAATCAATCCACCTCATAGAGGGTCTTCCCCTCCTGCGCTGTCCCTCTACCCTCCCAAGCATGATGTCCCTCTCCAAGGACCTGTCCCTCCTTACAACATGTCCAAAGTATGTTAGACGAAGCCTCAGAATCCTTGCCTCCAAGGAGTAGATTGGTTTAACCCTCTTCAGGATGAATCTGTTTGTTTTCTTGGCAGTCCATGGTACATTCAATACTCTTCTCCAGCACCACAGCTCAAAGGCGTCAATTCTCCTTCTCTCCTCCCTAGTCATTGTCCAAGAAAATAAGACAGAAAAAAATTTATGTCATGCAAAGATTGCCAAAGAACCTAGCAACAGAAGCTGAAAAGGCACAGGAACTTCTCTGAGGATTGACAGAAATAAAACTGTCCCTTAGCATTTATGTCTTTCGTTCAGACTTCTGGCCTCTTAAACTGAGAAAATAAGTTTCAGCTCATTAAAACCACTCAATTGCACTATTTCTCATACAGTAACATTAAGAAAGTAAACCATTTATATACTACTATCTTCACCTGCTCAGTTTAACTTGGTTAGATTCATTTCCTCAAGGCTGGAGACGGTGCTTGTTTTAATACAAACATTGAAATATGTGTGACTTGGAATTTGGCTACAATGTCTTCCTTTTCCAGATTTATCACATTTTCTGGCTTTGTCAGGATTCAGTCTTACTTTATTCATCGGAAATATTTGTGTTTTCTTTCTCTGACAGATTTCTGCCTTACATGGATTCTGAATTTTACAAGTTTTACTATTAAAAGAGAAGTTATGTGTATGATGTTGTTGTTTTTCTATATCATCAATTTAAAACTGGCCTATAGATGACCCTCCAGTGGGTTATCAGAGGCAGCAAATCTCATGGAAGGAGGGGTTTTTTGTTTGTTATCTAAGGGCAGTCTGGGTAGGTTTCAGTTACTGGTAATAATATTCAGCAAAGAAAATTGGAGGTTTTGTGAAGCCATAACTGTGACCTTTTTTTAGCATCATATAATAAAGGTGATAAAAATAGCTGATATAAAATATTCAATATTGTTTTTTGTAGCTGATTTATGTAAGAACGTAAGTTATTACACAAGCATCCAAAATGAATGTTGTAGAAAATTTGGTGTGTGTTGCTTACAAGGATTTAGTTAGCATACAATTGTGTGTGCATGAGTTTGTGAAACTATCGTTCCATAAATATTTCAGAAGACAGGGAAGGGGCTGTCAATATCACTTTCATTATTTTATCCCTCTTAAACTATTCTTTAGGTAGATCTTTCATCTCTCTACAAGAAGATACTGTTTTGTCCCAGATCTCAAACCAATACAAATAGAGCCAGAAGCACTTATGTAGTTTAATATTGATGAAATTCCCTATTGTATACTTTGAGAGATCAAAGCATCTCAGTTCCCACCATTGTGCATCCCTGAAGTACTTTAAATTTCTTATTGTAACTCATGGTTGCTGTGATACTAAACACTGTGATACTGATGTGCCAAATGTAATAATGGCTACCCATATCTGACAGTGTTTGGTGGAGCTTCCTAACTAAAACAATCGTGGAAGCAGGAGTGACATCCACTTCTGAAATGACTTGCCTCTGGAAATTAAATGAACATGGCGAAACAATGAGTGTTATACAAGTGGAAGACAGTTTGGTGCTTCCTCAAAAAGCTGAACATAGAAATTCCATATGACCCAGCTCTTCCACTACATGGAATATACCCTGAGAATATGAGAACTGACGCACAAACTGAGATTTGTACACCAACATTCATAGTAGCATTATTCACCATGTCAAGAATATAGGAACAACCCAAATGTCCAACCACAAACGAATGGATTGAGAAATCTTGGTACATTGTCACAATGGAATATTATGCAGCATGCGGGAGCAATAATTTTATACATTATTCCATAACTTGGGAGGGACTTGAGAGCATTATGCTGACTGAATTAACTCAGTCCCACAAGGACAGATATTGTGTAAGACCATTATTGTAGAATGAGTATAAAGATCCAGGAAGGGTGGGAGAGGCTGGAAGCAGAGTGAGAGGATGTACAGGGGGAAGTGGAGATTAATCATTGGGTTGTACAATTTGATGGGTGGGGGAAGAGTCTCAGAGCATTTAATTATGCTCATTTGACAACTATACCTGGACCAGGAAGATGTTGTGAGAACAAACCATGGTTTAAAATTAAGAAAGGAGTTTGTCAGGGTTGTATTCTCTCTCCATATAGATGTAATATGTAGGCTGAGCAAATAATTCAAGATGCTGGACTTTATGAAGAGGATTGTGGATAAGGATTGGAGGGAGACTCATCAATAAGCTGCATTATGCAGATGACACAACCTTGTTTCTTGAGAGTGAGGAGAACTTGAAATACTTATTTCAGAAGACCAAGGAATGCAGCCTTCAGCATGGATTTCATCTCAATATTAAGAAAACAATGATTCTTATTAACAGACCACATCATGATGGATGGAGATGAGCTTGCATCTGTCAACAGCATACTTGGATCCACAATTAAGACTATTGGTTCCAACAGTCAGGAAATAAGGAGACAAATTGCACTGGGAAAATCTGTATTTATTGACCTCTACGAATTACTGAGAAGTAATGATGTCAGTTTGATGACTAAGGTGTGTCATCTTCAGGCCATAGTCTTTCTGATCACTTTCAATGCATCTGAGAGCTGGACAGTAAATATGGATCAGAGAAGAATTTGTATCTTTGAGTTGTGGTGTAAAGAGCACTGAACATCCTATGAATGGCCAAAAGAGAAAAACAAATATGTCTTAGAGAGGGTGAAATCTGAATGCTCTTTGGAGGCTAGAATAATGAGGCTTCACCTCATATATTTTGGGTATGTTTCGAGGAAAGGCTACTCTTTGGAGAAAGATAGGATACTGGGACGAATGGAAGGTAGGTGAAGGAGTGGAAGACCATCAACCAGGTTGATTGACATAGTGACAGCTTCAATGGCCTCATGTAAGTGAATATGAAACAGGACAGAATAAGGTTTAGATTTTTTGTTCATAGGGTTACTCTGAGTTGTAGTCAACCCAACAGCACCTAATAACAACAAGACAAATACACATACTCACCTTTCTGTTTGCATATATCTTTACTTCTATTTCTATTGATCATAACCCATTCAAATGCACCAGAGATTATCAATGTTCAGGTTCTTCAAATGTCTTAAAATCATTCTTGTCTCCTTTTTCCTAATGCCATCAATTTTTATGAGTATATTCATCTTTGAGGCTTTACACATTACTATAAGGCTGGAAATTAGGCCATAAATATTTGAAATACCAGCAACATCACTGATATTGACAAATGTTTCATGGAATCTCTAGACAAAAGTATATTTTTTTTAAAAACGCCTAGTTAGATACTTAGAAAAATAAGCCAATTAATATAAGAACATAACAACACTGTTCAGTTCACTTTATATATTTCAATATGTTATCCTGAGTTAGTAAATTCTAGAAAGAAGATATCATGTTGCAAAAGTAGAGGGTCAACATGAAGAACAGTGGCCCAGAGTGAGATGAATTGATAAAACAGTGTTAATAATTGATACAACTACAATTGTGAAGACCACATCCACTTCCTAAACAACACGCCTCTGGAACATCTATAGTTATAAAAAGGTTTCAGGCCTTTTGTTTATATGGTCACTGTAAATTGTGCTCAACTTGATGGAAATCAACAACAATAACAACATAAGGCTGAATGTCAATGAGCCCACAGGACTAAAAAATGACTTGACATTAAGTATATATGTATTAACATTAAATATTGGTACTATATAATAGTTTATTAACAGCTTTTACTTGCATGAGTGTGGATAGCATCCTGTCACTCACAACACTACACTTAAAAATAGATCTTGAAACTCTCTTTTGTCAATAAAATGGCCATTATCAACACTATTTTCTTCAATTTTTCATTTCTGGTCTAAAAGATCAGACGATTTTCCTAATGAAGGAAGGAATTTCAGCTGCACTTGAAAGTATTGGAAAAATATAAGGCCCAGGAAACAGTGAAATACCAATTTGCATGTTTCAATAATCAGATGCAGCCCTAAGAATACTCATCAGTCTATGCCAAGAAATTTGGAAGACTCTTGCCTTGTTGACTGACTGGAAATGATTCACATTTGTTCTGATTCCCAAGAATATGGAAATTATCAAATAATATCCCTAATATTGTAAGCAAAGACTCAGTCCCAAAGTCAGAATGTGGTGCTGGGAAATGAGAGGTGGATGCCACAGATAAAATCCAAAGACCAAAGAGGACAGTAAACTTAAGGAGAGGGGGCGGCAATCAGGGAATCCAAATAACATCATGCTAGAACTGGATTGGGTATTAGAAGAAATAAAGAATGAAAGAAAAGTTTCCTCAAAACAAATTATAATGAAAATACAACATACCAAAACATCTGAGATGTAGTTAAGGCAGTTCTTAAGGGGGAATTCATAGCAATAGGCAAATATATAAAAAGTAAGAGAGAAGCAGAATTAATCACCTAACTCAACATCTCCATTGACTAGGAAAAAACCAACAAACTAACTCACCAGGCTCTAGAAGAAAGGAGATTGTAAGGACAAGAGCTGAAATCAGTGAGATAACCAGAAACACAACTGAAACTGTCAACAGACCAGGGACTGGTTCTTCAAAAGGGTCAGTAAAATTGACAAACCACTGGTAAACTTAACAAATGAAAAGAAGCTACAAATAAGTCGAATAACGTTAGAAGTGATATTAACCAAAACAAATAAAATGAAATATCTATAATATTAGAATAGTATTAAAAGATATACTTCAATAAATTTGAAAACCTAGAGGAAATAGACAAATTCCTTGAAATTCACACCACACTTGGATTAACATGGACAGATGTAGAACACTTGAACAGACACACTACAAAAAAGGAAATTGAGTAGGACATAAAATAACTCTCAAACAGAAAAAGTCCTGACCTGTGATAGAGTCACAGTTGACTTCTACCAAACACTTAAAAAAGCTCTGTCATTAATTCATTTTAAATTATTTTTAAAAAATAGGAAAAAAAGGATTTTTTTAAAATGCTGCTCTATGAAGCAAATATAATCCTAATATCAAAAGAAAGTAAAAATATTGCCAAAAAAGGCAACAATAGATCAATATCTCTCATAAGCATAAATGCAAAAATCCTTAAAATAATCCTGACTAATAGAATATAACATAATAGTACATTAAAAAAATCATCATGGCCAAGTGAGATTCATAGCACGTATGCAAGGATGGTTCA
>NW_006399878.1:127583-129200 GCF_000299155.1 Elephantulus edwardii | reverse complement strand
GATTGTTGATAGATCTTCCACCAATCTTGATCCCACATTCCTCCTCAAAGAGCCCAGCCTCCCAGATAATCTGTTCTGCATACAGGTTGTAAAGGTATGGAGACAGGACACATCCCTGGCGTACGCCCTTCCTAATTTTGAACCATGCAGTGTTTCCTTGCTTTGTCCTGATGACTGCCTCTTGGGACCCTCTAAAGATTAAGGCCCTGTGCACTTCAAAACCTTTTACCAAAAGGGTGGAAAGGAAGCCTAATGACTACGGAAAACATTTGGCAATGACATCTCAGACAAGGGTCTCGTAATTAAAATTTACAGTATTCTACAGGGCCTCCACAAGAAAAAGACTGATAACTCAAATGCTAAATGGGTAAAAGATATGGAAAGACTTTCCACAGAGAATGACATTCAGATGGCCAAATCAAAACCACAGTGAGATACTATCTCACCTCAGCAGTAAGGTCAAAGTTGAATAGGACAGCAAGGAATAAATATTGGAGAGAATTCAAAGACATTGGAACTCTCATACACTATTTGTGGTTTGTAAAATGGTACAACCATCCTTGAAGGCAGTTTGGCATTTCTTCAAAAAGCTAAACATAAAAATTCAATATGATCCAGCAATTCCACTGCTAGGAATATATCCTGAGGAAAATAGAGTTGAGACATCAACAGAGATTTATGCATCAGTATTACTCATTGTAACAAGTACAACACTGTTACTGAGAACAGCAAGAAAATTGAAACAGCCCAAATGACAATCAACCAATGAATAGATTGAGAAATGGTATATAACCCAACAGAATAATACTGTGCAGAACTCAGGAGCACTGATTTAAAAAAAAAAAAAAAAGCAAAAAAAAACCCTATATAGCATGGGAGAGGCTGGAAACCATTTTAAACTGCCTTATAAGGACATGTACTGCATAAGACCATTATAAAAATAGAAAGATTTATAACTAGTTATATGTCTATAAAAGTCTAAAAGGAGAAGAGAAAGGGGAGGGGCCTTAGGGTTGGAGAAGGGGGAAATAAAAGGGTCGCAGAGTTTGGTGGGCAGAGGGAGGAGGTGAAGGAATTAGAAAAGATCCAGTGGAGACCTAGAAACACAGCGTGATAGAGGGCAGAGTTCAATGGTGATTGATTTTATAAAACATAATATATAAGAATGATTGTCCGAAACACAATGTGAGTGATGGAATGTGTGAAACACAATGTGTATGAATGAAATACAATGTATACGAATTTTGTATACAAACCAATATAAAAATATACAAAATGTATGAAATAAAATATACAAAACCCAACAGGATTTGTATGAAAGGTTTAACAGAAAAATCAATTTTCCTTTTTAAACTTTTAATAAAAAAATCACCTGCGAGCAAAAAATTGCTGAAGATTGCTAAAAATTACTAGAAAGTACACTGAGAGAACTTCAAGAAGATCAAGCAGGTCTTAGAAGAGGCCATGTCACCAGAGGTTTCATTACTGATGTCATATGGATCCTGGCTGAGAGTAAAGGATACCAGAAGAAGGTCTATTTTTGTTTTATTGAAGATACAAAGACTTTAACTGTGTTGATAATAACAAACTATGACTTACCCTGAGAATAATGGAAAT
>NW_006399878.1:121941-126482 GCF_000299155.1 Elephantulus edwardii | reverse complement strand
ATGGAAATCCAAAATCTCTGTAAATGTTCATTAAAATTAATAAAATTTTAAAAAACTATAAAAACCAAACAAATAAAAAACCTTCATGGAGTTGTATGTTTTGCTGACTGACAATTTTCTGATAGGCAACAATACCCTCTTGTTTACAAAAACAGAAAATTCCCCATAAATGTCTGTATTTGATGCTTCTATTTATAAATTCAAAGAAGCTCTGGTGGCTTAATAGTAAGAGCTGAATTTCTAACCTAAAAGTGCAGGATTCAAATTCCTGACGTGCTCTAAGGGAGAAAAATGAGCAATCTCCTTCTGTGAGATAAACTACTTCTGAAAACCTGCTGGAAGGTGGGCTATGATTTGGATTTGACTTAATAATACATAACAGTAACAAACAACAATTTATAAAGTCATTTTTGTTAAATAGCATGTATTACTGTTTCCTGTTTGATGCTCTTTATAAAAGACCTCTGTCCTCTTCTTTTTAAATGTGAATTCCCATCTTTAATCAATAACATTTTCAGCCCAGAATGACTAAACTCCATACCTTTAAGGCTTTATTCCCCACTACACCTATTTGAATATTATTTCACTTGTCTTTACAAAAGTACTTCTGTTTTTCAAGACTCAATTAAAACATAACCTTGTCCCTCATGTAACGCTGTTGCAGATGCATAGGTTGATTTTTGTGTGTAAGGAGCATTGTTTTAAGACTTAATATGGTTTTGTATTTAATTTTTCTGAGTTACTCATGTCACTTTTTTAATTTTATTGTTGTTTAAAAGCTCTTTCTTCCTGCTCCATATAAGGGTTTTAAAAGTAAGCATTTTTATTTTTATTTTTTATTATTATACTTTTTATTTTCAAAATTAGAATATATTGTTTTCCAGGATAGAATGTTCCAATTTCCCTCACCCTTCTACCCATTAAATTGTACAACCCCATGGTTAATCCCCCCATCTTCCTCTGTACATTCTCATCCCTCTGCAAATTAAGCTTTTTAAAAAAATCTAACTAGACTATTTGAAGGGAAAGGATGGATAAAATAGCATGCAGGTTTTACGGCTCATCATTTTACAGCTTCTTAATGATTTACATCATCTTTCCCAATGTCCATTTCAGAACAGCATCATAGCATTAAGATTTGCTGTTTCCAGTGGAAGAATAGACTAAGTAATTTGTTTTTAGGGTTTCTTTGAACACACTGTTTATAGCAAGCATGTATATCGCCTATGTGAATGCAGAGGGGGGAAAAGTTTTCCTCTTGATTGGTTTGTTATCTGTGCAGTAGATGATCATTCATTTCATTCAATAAAGAAAGAAAATAGCTGTGATGAACTTCCCTCAGCTTGTATTTATTGTGGCAGAAAACACTATTACTGGATAAACTTCAGAGAACATGGCTCCATTGTAAAGGATGAGCATTCAAAGTGCTAGAAATTTAATTCCAGATATACAAGCAATAATTTTCAAACTGTCCAACTTCTGCTAATACAAGATGACACATTTGAGAAGAAAACATTCTTTTCCTTCCTGGAGTGCTGCCAAGTTGTCTGAGCAGTTGAAATTTTCTATTATATAAAAATGGTCACTAATGCCTTTCAGTGGTTGTCCTTGGAGCACAGTCCCTTAGGCTAGAAAATAAAGTATCATTCACAATGCTTTCCTCACAAAATGAATCCAATTGTTGTATAAAAATAAATGGTAAAAAAATGTTAACAAAAGAAACACGGAGAGAAAAAAGACAAATGGAGAAAAATTATACAACAATTTAATTACAAGTGATTATAAAATCTAAACAAGTCCCAAGTAGGAGAGTTTGAGCTCAGCTACATACAATCAGTGCTTATTCTTTGGGTACCAATTTACTGCTATTTACCACTTACTTAAAATATATATATAATGGGTCAATATGTGTATTTTCCATCCTTATATTTCTGGTAACATGATTTTTCAACTGCGTCCAAAATCACCAAGCACGCATTCCTGTAAGCATACCTTAAGTTATATGTTTTCACACACCTAGGTCTTTCAGTTTTGGGGGAATCCTGTGCTTTCTCAGGCTTGTGTTTGATGTGTGGTACTGCTCTTCCCCCCAGGAGTGAGGTCCTTGATGCCTGGCCTAGGGTTTTAAGGCAGGCAGTGGCTTAACTCTCTGAATGAGGTGCAGAGGAGAAGGCAGCCAGGTTGTTCCTGGATGACTCCACTCCACTCTGGTCTCCATGGCTTTTTGCTGCATGTGCATGGTGGACAGTGTTTGATGGAGCTCACCAGTTAAAACAAGTTTGGAAGCAGGAGTGGCATCCACTTCCAAAATGGCTTGCCTCGGCAAACTCTATGAACAGTGTTCAGGTCTTTCGTTCATAGGGTATAAAGTCTCTATGAGTTGTCTACAACTCGATGGCACCTAACAACAACAACAACAGGTATTCAGTTAAAACATTAATTTAGTAACACATTTTTACATACATTTTAAATTTTTACTGTTTTATGTTGGGTTCTTTTTTTCTGATATAAAGTAATTTTACTGGCAACAAAATATGGTCACTGTATGAAGTAGTTTCATTCTTAGAGAACAGAAAATCACTGATAGATGGCTAATGTGTGTGCATATATTTCTCCAGTACCTATAAAATACTATCAAAATAGTGATTGCTGTTGTTGTTGTTGTGTACAATCAAGTTAGAATCTACCCATAGCTAACCCTCCTGGGAGTTTTTAGAGGCAGTTATTCAAACAAGATGAAATTGTCCATCTTTCTCTCTCAGAGCACCTGTGGACTCAAACTGGGTGCCTTCAGGATTGCAACACAGCTACTTACCACTGGGCCACAAGAGTTCTATTCTAGGCAATTAATTGGGCTATAATGATGATTCTTATGTGAAAGCAATAATAGCAATCAAGAGACAAAGTAGGTAAGGACATGAACTGCCAATACAAAAGCTTAAAACTACATCATGGAATTGTTGCAGCCTAGAAGACACAAATTTAACTAACAAGTTAAAAATACATGAGTCAAAAATTAAAAGCAATAATATTCCAAGTAGAGGTTCTAACAGTGGCACAAATCAAGTTACAGAGGGAAGGTATTTCTTAACATTAAAGGCTTATCAACTACCACTTTGTCTATTATAGTATAAAGGTTAGGAACCATATTGTTCTTAAGTCGTGGACCAATTCCATCTGCCACTGGGTTGTTTTACAGCTCAGAAGTCCAAATGCAAGGCAGAGGTGAAGTAAAGAACTGCTTATGAGGTTTTCCATCAATTGTAACAACTAAGAAATAGTGAGAAGAGTTGGGACATCAGAAGGCTTTTAGGACCAAATAATAGGCTCTGTGTTCAGGAGATAATGAACATACTTACCAGTAATGTTATTGCTGACCCATGGCTCTTCTGGGAGGATCTGATTCATTGAAGCGTCCTCCTTTGTTTCCAGCTGGGAGCTAGGGCCTGTCAATCCTGTCAGCCCCGAGGACCTGATGTGGGCCACCCTTGGCCATGTGTCCTTCAAATTCACACTTAAAGCAAGTAAGTGGGAGCTTCCTCTCTACTCCTTGCCTAACTGTGGCTCTCATCTGTGCCACTGTCTACTGAAGTGGCCCAGCTTTCCATAGTGGAAGCAATTCTGACCTCCTTTATTATCTTTGGGTGGCATTATTTATGAGTAAGACTTCCTTTTCCTCACACAGGCCCTAAACTGGCAGCAATAGCTGCCCCAATAGTTTTGGCCATTCTCTGGCCTTTTCTATTCCCTCTACATCCCAGTTGTTAAAAGAGGGAACAATTAAAACAAATATATAACAAATAATTTTGAACAATATAATCTTTTCATTTTAAGGCTAGAAATATTAACAATATGATCGTTTCCAATTCAGAGATACATGTTCCAATGCAGTCCCTATTTTCCATAAGTGGTTTTGGTAAGAAGAATATTTTACATGTGGATATAGTTCCACTATTCCTCCTCCATGTCATGATATATTGTTATTACCATGAGGAGTTATAAATCCATTGCCTTCCTTAATTTTTTTTAAATTTAAATTAATTTCAGTAAAAATTTACAGAGACTTTGGATTTCCATTAATTCATTGTTGCACATTTATCCCCTCTCAAGCATCCCCCAAAGAAAACTACCCTCCTGGAAAAGTAAAAGAAAAATTCTTTCGTTCTTTTACAAACCCTCCCCGAGGTCCACTCCACTGTGTAGCCATTGCTCTAGACTCCTATCATGACAAAAATACCTAATCACATATCCCTTTTAAACAGTTTCTCCCTCATTTGTTTCATTGTAGTATACATTATTGAACCCATCTTTCTCAGACTCCTTCCAACCCCGAGGTCAGTCCTGTTTTACAACAGTGGCACCATGCAGTATTTGTCCTTTTGTGACTGGGATACTTCACTCAGCATAATGTCCTCCAGAGTCACCCATTCTGAATAATATTGCATGAGTTGCTTGTTTTTCAATGCTGCATAGTATTCCATTGTGTGAATATAGCACAGCCTCTCTATCCATTTGTTCCTTGATGGGCACTTAGGTTGTTT
>NW_006399878.1:120386-120991 GCF_000299155.1 Elephantulus edwardii | reverse complement strand
TTTAAGGTATATTCCCAGTAGAGGAATTGTAGGGTCAAACAGTATTTCTATTTTCAACTTTTTGAGAAAGCACCATACAGCCTTCCATAGTGGTTGTACCATTTAACATTTCCACCAACAGTGAATAAGGGTTCCAGTTTCTCCCCAACCTAAGCAAACAAAAAAAATCCATTAAATTTTTAAAATAAGAAAAGCAGTGTAGGCCTGCCTCTCAAAACTTTGTGCTTGACCCAACTCTTGGAACATGACCTTTGTAGATGACTATTCCTACAACCTTCCAAGTAACCGCTTCTAAGTATTAGCACTTGGATGTCTCCTATTTGTAGAAACATTGATGTTATTTGGACACAAAATTATTCATACTTATTTTTAAATTTATACTTATTTTTGGTAAGCTGTTTCTTCCCTAATTTTGTACCATAAGCAGCGTCAATTATAAATATTTATACTGTGATGAATTTTCCTGTATGAATGAACACATGCAATCACTCCCTTGCAGTAATCGCATCCCATTGCTATTGTTGGGTATCATCTTGTCAGAACTGACCATAGCTGACCATCCAGGTTTGCAGAGGCAGACAGTTATCACACAGGAGGAGATTGCC
>NW_006399878.1:118778-119796 GCF_000299155.1 Elephantulus edwardii | reverse complement strand
AGTTCATTCTTCTCTTTGAAAACTAAAGGAAAAATTCTTTCATTATTATACAATCCCTTTCCTCAAGTCCACTCCACTATGCAGCCTTTGTTCTGGACTCATGTTATGATGATAATACTTAATCATATATACCTTTTAAACAGTTCTCTCTCTCATCTGCTTCAATGCAGTATACATAATTTATTAATCTTTCTCAGTGTCCCCCCAAACCTTATGTCTGTCCCATTTTGGAACAGTGGCACTATGCAGTATTTGTCCTTTTGTGACTGAGGTATTTCACTCAGCATTTTGTCTTCCTGGGTCATCCACTCACCCCCAGTAAGAATAGCAAAGTCTAGCAGAACAGCAAATAACAAATGCTGGCAAGGTTGTGAAGAAATTGGAACCCTTATTCACTGTTGGTGGGAGTGTAAAATGGTGCGGCCCCTATGGAAGGCAGTATGGCACTTTCTCAAGAAAGTTTCAAATAGAAATACAATTGGACCCAGCAATTCCACTACTTGTAATATACCCCAAAGATACCATAACCATCACCCAGGCAGATATATGCACACCCATGTTTATTATGACTTTGTTCACAGTAGCAAAGTGTTGGAAATAACCTAAGTGCCCATCAACAAATGGATGGTTATATACTATGCTGCATTGAAAAACAAAGATTTCATGAAGATACTGTTTTAAGAAAACTCTGTAGACATTTTATTTGTTAGTATACATTGTAAGAACTCTGATAGCATAGTGGTAAAGAGTGGCACTGCCAATCCAAAGATGCATGGTTCTAATTCACTAAATGCTCTTCCCATACGACTTACTGTCTCTGAAAACTTAGCTATGAGTTGGATTTGATTTGATAACACATATCAACAATATGTATCAAAATGTGAATCAGTTACATAGGAATAACTAAGTTTAAATAAATTCCAACCAAGATAAATTACACCTAGTAGTAATAACTAAAGCCTTGCCCACACTCATAAAAATTTGGGGGGGAACACTTTAAAATTATTATGACTCAATA
>NW_006399878.1:111956-117261 GCF_000299155.1 Elephantulus edwardii | reverse complement strand
CGCAGGAGAGGAAGGCCCTCTATGAGGTGGATTGATTCAGTGACTGGGATAATTGGGATGCGAGTGTCAGAGACAGTGCGATTGACACAGGACAGAGCGGAGTTTAGGGCTGTTGTACATAGGGTCGCTATGAGTCGCAGGCGACTCGACGGCACATAACAACAACAACAAACATATTTTTTACAGTATTCCTTATTATTTATACAGGCTTATCTATCTCTCAAGATAATGACAATTATGTAGTAATAATATTGCAGAGTCTTACATGAAATTTATTTTGTTTTGACATTAGCCACATTCTTCAATAATAAGGCCTGAAGTTGTCATTCATGTTATGTGTTTTTAAGTAGATATAAGAGGTTTAAAGTTTTAACTTGGGTAAAATAAAATTTCTTTGGTTTAATATTTTACTTTTTCTTCCTGTCAGTACTAAAAATGACTCCTCTTGTAGATGGTTTATAATAAGGACTTTGTGTGATATCAATATGCAGATCTGGTGGTTTAGTTGTTAGGGAGCTTTGCTGTCAACCTTAAGGCAGATAGTTTGAATCCACCAGTTTCTGCATGAGAGATGGATAATCTCTTCTGCAATTTTCAGCCTCTTAAGACATCCAGAAGGTCATTTATGATTAAGTTCTGACTTTACTTCAAAGAACTCAAGTTTTTTTGGTTGATATTAATGTACTTATGTGTGCTTATGACTAAACACAACTACATGTTTTTCACTAGCTAGAGAAGATATAAACAATGATAAATAATTTTTTCTCCATTGAACTTAAAATTTACTGAGAAAAATTTATTTTAATCGAATAATAGCAAGACAATTTAAACAGTAAATGCAAAGAATAAACATGTATGATGCTTAAGGTCTATGTTAGTGAATACTAATACTCTGAAGAACATATAAAACTTTTCTCTAGGTTTCATTTGATGCATGAATTGAGATCTCAAGTATAGGGCCTCAGAAAGAGTATTAGAAGCCAAAGCAAGAGCCTTTTCAATGGCTTTGGTTTGAGATGACGTGGGGTATTTGGTAAAATTTAAAAGATGTAGTGTTGTATTTAATAATAGCTATGATAAGGAAGGATTTATCTGTGCTTCCTTACTGATTTATAATGAATGATTTAATGTTTCTTCACCACACTAAAAATTCTACTTTGAGGATGGCTAGTATCTATGTCTCTCCAAGTTTCTCAGCACTGTTGCTGTTGTTGATTACTGTAGAGTTGGGCATGACTCATAGCAACCCTATGAACGAGAAACCTGAAGCCTTTCTATAACTATCATCATTTCTTGAAGTTCATAGAGTTTCCAGAGGCATGTTTTTTAGGAAGTGGATGCTACTCCTGCTTTCAAACATGTCTTAATCTGGCAACTCCACCACACGCTGTCTACCATTGGTGCATTCGGTGCCTCAGTGGCACAGAGTTCAGCATCATTGCCCCTCAGACTAAAAGCCTCTTTTCTGCTATATTATTCCTGATAGAGATGTAGATTTATTAAGCAAGGTAAACACAGGAATGCTTGTGTATACTTACTTATTTGTAGTTGTACAAGAATTTAAAATCAGAGAACTTGGTGTATGAAAAAAAAAGTATGAAAAGACTGACTTGCCTTCTAAAATCCATGCTAGTTTTCAAAATCTGTCTTTCTGAGAGGCAATTTCTCTAATTTTGATGCTGATTTAACTAATCGTGATTTATCACAATCTAGTCCCAAAGCATTTTTACAGTAAAATCAAATAGATGCAAGCATGTGTCCAGAGGGTCCTTATGGGGGGGATCTATATCTTTGTCATTTTCAACTGACTAAGGACATTTACTAACAGATTACTAGAAAAATCTATCCTAGCACCGTCTTGGACAATACTACAACACTGATAGGCATGTTCCTCTAGTGAATCATACAGTCTTGATTATGTGTTATCTATCTATCGCCATCAAATTCTGGCTTCTACACATCCCATCATTAACCTTTCCTAATCATCTTTCAGCCAGTTTTTAATTTTTAAAGTCTTATTTCCAAATTCAGTACATGAATCTATTATCCTTCATTGTCTGCAGGAGGAGTCATCTTCACTCTGTAACTGTGACCATTATCTAGTCCTGAGAATCTCTGTCACTTAGTAAACCTCCTTTGATTTTGTTTTTCTGCTTAAAGTTATAGTATAAAATTTCATGTGAGTGCAAAAAGATTAGTAAATTAGCACAAGTAAACACATGATCGAATTGTATTGGGGAAGTTGGCTGTTAAGGACCTCTCCAGAGTGCTGAGGAACAATGCTACCTATATAAAGACTAAGGTGCACCTAATTAAGACCACGGTCTTTGCAATTAAATGCTATGCATAAGAAAGCTGGACACTGACTAACGATGACAGAAGAAGAATTGATGCCTTTGAGTTGTGGTGCTATAGAAGAGTATTGACTATATCATGGTTCACCAGGAAAACAAATACGTCTGTCTTGGAAAGGATGAAACCAAGTTTCTTCTTAGAGGCAAGGATGTTTAGATTCTGTCTAACATAATTTAGGCATGTGGCCAGAAGGGGCCAGTCCTTGAAGAGGCACAGCACAGAAGACAAAGACTCAGGATGAGATGTATTGGCATAATAACTGGGGCAATGGGATTAGGTATATCAAAGTAATTGAGACTGGCTCAGGAAGGGCAGGGTTCAGAGCTGTTGCATATAGAGAGAGGTTTTGTGAGGTGCAGGTGACTCACTGGCACATGGAAATGACAACAAGCTCATATTTTACATTTCTAATGAAAGGTCACTATGAATAGAAATAGACTTAGCAGCGGTGAGCTTGAGTTTGAACTTCACAAGGAATTCACTAGTATCACCAATACAATAGACTCGATTCCACTAAGATCAGATGTGCATCCCATGCTGGACAACTTATTTAACAATTATAACATTTTCCACTCTTCCTACAGCTCTCACTACTCTAACATGATTTAAAAATTTATTGCATTAGCCACACAGAACTCACAGATAATACTCAAATCATCTCACATATCTCACAGTATCTCACAGAAGAAAGATTATCATTCAATTTGGAAACATTAAGGAAGAATTTTTAAATCTTTCAATTAATAGTCTCTTCTTAGAAATGCTTGCAAGCAAGCCACTCCCTGACCCTAGATCTCTTGGCCTTGGCTTCTGTCATGCCCAGGCAAATGTTACCACTTTAGGTCTGTCAGTTATGTGCAATTCCTATTCTACCTGAAGATACTTAACTTTCACTCCATTTGTTGGCAGACCTAGTATAGCTCTGATTTTGTGCTGTTTTCTGGTTCTCTGTCACATCTGTTGTCGCCACTGCTACCACTACCACTATTGCTGCTTCCCCTCTCTGACACCAAATTTCAGTCTCTCCCTGTTTGTCAAATGCCACATCTCTCTTTCTTTGTTCACAGAGGTTATAAGCCCAAAAGACCCACTGCAATCCAAGTTATTTTATTTGATTTCAAGGATACCTTCCTTTTCTGCTTCTGAGCCATCTCAACTTAACCCTAATAGGGTGACAAAAATTATCAGTTACATATCTGGTGCCTAGTGGCAAGAAGCTGCATTGCAATCCCAAAGGGATGCAGTTCGAATCCACTAGCTGCTCCAATGGAGTAGAATGGACAATCTCCTCCCATGCGATTAGCCCACTGTAGGGTCAGCTCTTGGTTGGTTCTGACTTGATGGTGCACCAGAACAACAAAAACAATGCTTCATTTGCATAGCTTTGACCCGTTACAAGGAAGATTTGGTGACCTAGTAGATTAAGATTTGTGCTGCCAACCCAAAGACAGGTGGTTTGAATTGACCAGCGCCTCTGTGGAGAAAGATGGACAATCTTCTTCTCCTGTGTGATTTACAGAGTCTGAAAACTTAATGCAGATGCAGCTATATCAGTTCTGGCACTATGGCAATGGATTTGGCTTTTGAATGAACCAACTGTATGTGGAGAGTTAAAAAGAATGACTGATTAGAAAAATCATGTTGATCAATTCATAACAGCTCATTAAGATTGGTAGATAAACACAAGAGAATCTATACTGACCTTTCATTATGAGTGATCTGACCCTGAGACAATGCTTAATGTAGATTAAAATCTGTGCTGTAATGAAGTAAACTAGGAAAAATAGACAGACATTGTCATGTAGAAACTAAGAAGCTATTCCATGGGAGCTTTACTTCTTATCATTAGTGGCAGGTTTGAAGTATTTTTAGCAGGAGGGTGGTATGGTTCAGACTGTCTTTAGAAAATGTCATTCAAAAAGTAGTTTGCAGAATCACATGAATGATGCAAGTCTTTTAGTAGAAGCTCTCTGAGAAAGAAATTCTATGTTAGAAATACTGGTGGTGATGATGATAAATGGATTATTCATACACTATATATATATATTCCAAGACTAATCATATCCTAGGCCTTATTAATAAATAGTGAATAAAAGAGAAAATCTTCTTTTTCATTGTCTTTGTTTCTCAGAGACTATGTAACAAAACAACAACAACAAAAAACAATTAAAATAATAACTGACCCTCCAGCTAGTTTTAAGAATTGGTAAATCACATAGGAGACTGTCTATCTTTCCCCCCTGAAACAGTGATTGAATTAAACTATGTGACTTTAGGATTGCAGATCAGCTTCTTACCATTATTACCAGCATTCCATGGAGTATACTCTGGCTAATATAAAGGCTGTCAAGGAGACAGACTGTCAAGAAGATAGATTCTAACTGTCATTTTAGCCTAGAAGGGGGTAAGGCAATGGCTAGAAAAGTCATTTACAAACGTCCTGAAACCCAGATAAATTGATTTACTAGGTATAACACTATTTTTGTTGAGTCTTTGGGGTTTTCTGAATACAGTATTATTTCATCTGTATATAACAACAATTTTACCACTTTGGCAATTTTGAGGACTCTTATTTCCTTCTCTTGTCTTATTGCTCTGGCAAGTACTGTCAATACAGTATTGAATAGGAATAATGGTAGTGAGCATCCTTGTGTGGTCTTATTTGCAAGGAAAATGCCTTTAGTCTTTCTCCATTGAGAATAATGTTGGTTCTTGGTTTTGATTATATTGAAATATTTTACTAGGTTTGCAATGTTTTACTATATTGAGGGAATTTTCATTTATTCCTATTTTGTTAAGTGATTCAGGAAGAAATATTGAACTATGTTAGAAATCTATTCTGCAACGATTGATAGGACCATGTGGTTCTTATTCTTTGTTTTGTCAATGTGATGAATTTTATTGATTGTTTTTCTTATGTTGAACCATCCTTGCATACCTGTTATGAATC
>NW_006399878.1:103463-107401 GCF_000299155.1 Elephantulus edwardii | reverse complement strand
CCAACTGATTTTTGTATGTTGCTCTTGTATCCTGCTACTTTGCTGTATTGGTCAACTACGTCCAATAGTTTTCTTGCTGAGTCTCTAGGGTTTTCTAAGTATACTATCATGTCATCAGCATAGAGGGATAATTTTACCTCCTCGTTGCCTATTTAGATAGAAAGACCAAAACAGATGGAAGACCACCAGTTGAAGTAAAACAGATGAACAGATTATTTCAGAGGGAAGCTCAGAAAACGAAGCAAGATATTTTAATGAAATATGTAAAGATCTGGATTTAGAAAAGCAAAATAAAAAAAAAGTGTTGTATTATTAAATTAAAAGAACTGAAGAGCAAAATAAAGTCTTGATTTATAATTCTGAACAGTTTTATTGACAAATTCTTGAATAATGCAGGAAACATAAAACAATAGAAACAATTGCTAAGAGTTGACAGAGATGGTACAGAGAAATGGTAGAGAATAAATGGGATGAAGGGAAAGAAAGGGTATAAGTGAAATTTCAGGAAGATATTGCTTGGATCCACAGCGAATATCCATGGGAGCCCTATTAAAGGAATCATTAGACAGATGTGTTGCATTGGTAAAATGTGTTGTGAAGGGTCTCTCTGAAATGATTAAGCACACGAATATCAGTTTAAAGACTAACGTGCTTTCAATCCAAACTATTTTCAATTGCATCTGAATGCTGGTTAACAAATAAGAAAACAGGAAGACAAATCAATGCCATTGAGTAGTGTTGGTGAAGAGTACCAAATATACCAGAGACTGTCAATAATCAACAAGTTTGTCTTGGATGAGGTGCAACACTCTTTGGAAGCAAATGCTGAAACTTCATCTCACATACCTTGGACATGTTTTTAGGAGAGGCCAGTCCTTGGAAAATACTGCAAAATGTCAGCAAAAGAGAAGAGGATCCTCAAAGCTATGGGATTATACAGTGACACCAACAATAGGCTCAGCATGCACAGATCTTAAAGATGGGAGCATGATAGGCCAAAATTCTGACCACAGGATCGCTGTAACTTGAAGTTGTATTAATGGTACTGAGAAACAAAAACAATCAATTCTTATTGTGCATTGTCTTTCTGTTTGCCCAATGTGTGTACTTACTTTTTTTTCTCTCAAGGGTCATCAAAATATTTATGATGACATTCATGCAGTCATTAAATCATAATGTAATTTTATTGTGAAAGCATTAAATTAATCTAGAACTCAAGTGATAATTTTTCCTAGTTTCATTACCTGAATATTCACATTTAATTTAGCACTAGTTAAAGGAGAATGATAAAACAATAATCTTTAATAATGTTTATTCCATCATATACTTATATGAACATGTGATTAATATATATCATTAATAACACTAGAAGATGTTATCATTTAAATTGGAGAAAATAATTAGCTAAGGATGTCCAGACTGAAAACAAAAATAAAGAAAAATACTGTAGAAAATTTATTGTGATACTAGATCTCAGCTGACTAGTGCACATTTTAATGAGACAATCAAAACAACACTCTTGGACTTGCAGAGTTTCCATAGATATTTTTAATTTAGAGTAAAGCATGTTGATATTTACTGAAGTTTAAAAAGGTCTTTAAGGAAATCATGGCACTGTTGTTGTTAGGTAATGTTCATTTTTTCCAACCCACTGTGACTTCCTCTGATGGCACAAAACCATAGAGTTTTCTGTGCTGTAATCTTTATGAAAGCTGATCTCAGACTCACTGGCTGGGCTAAAATCACCCATATTTTGAAGCAAAGTCTAGTTCATCTAATACAAGATATGAAAAATTAATAAGAAAAAGAAAAGATTAATCAGATATTTAGAGGATGAAGAATAATAAAATAAGATAGAAGAGCTTGGGGGGGAATATAATGAAAAACAATGGCAAGAAGTGTCAAAAGCAGGTGTGTTAAGTACTCAGGGTGCTCGATGAGTATTTAAAAACAATCCTTACTCTACTCCTTCTAGATTATTAGAATTTATGACAAATAATTAACTTTGCTAAGACTTGCTCGCTTGAAAACAATTATGACTCCTAGAGAAACCTTTTTCCTAATATATTTTTGGGACATATACAAACATGGTCAATTATTATGCATTTTCTTCTGGCATTAAACATTGAAAACTAAAGGCATAAAAGTCCTAAGTTAACAAAATAGGCAATATACAAATTTTAAGGAATAAAATATACATTTATACAGTTTTTTCTTTAATAAACAGCATTGCACAGTCAATTTTAATATTTTTCAGCTTCACTGCTTTTCTTAATTCATGGAATTTGTCAGTGCATATACAAGAAAAATTCTTCTTCAACTCTCTTTCAATTAATGAGAGAAAATTTAAAGAAAATCATATTTAAAAATCAGTTATAATATGAATTTTAAAAATCAGTAAACTGCATATTGCCATTGTCTGATTTCTGTAAAAAGATGTTCTTTTTTTAACCGTCATAATTGTTCATGCTTGCATTTGTTAACTTGTTGGGACATTCTAGAAAAATCACAGTAGTATAAAGCATCTATCAGACAAGAGTTAATAGCATATCATTTTATGATTTTTTAACACAAATTTGAATACACTATTTTCACATTTTTAGCTTGCGTAGTTAAAACAATAAAAATTGCAAACTTGTTAGAAACACATTTGAAATTATAAATGTTGATCCAGTGGCAGAAAATTAAAAAAAACAACAAACAACACACACAACATTTTAGTAATCAGTCTCAAAATGGACTAAATTCATGCGCTAAACTCTCTCTTACTCATTTAGTACACTATAACAAAAATAGTTACAAGTGGCTTGTTTTAATTAATACGGATTTATTTTGCCATAGTTCTAGACACAAAAAGTCTGAATTGAGGGCACCAGCTCTAGAAGAAAGCTTTTTTCATGTCCACAACGTGGGAAGGTCCTTGGTGATATTTATGCTGTTGGCACACATCTTTCTGCAATGTACTTGCCTTCTTCATCACTTTTGTATCTAAAACAATCTCAAAATCAAAAAAACGCTCAATACAGACTCAGAATGCATGTTACACTAATAATCTCTTATAATAGAAAAAAAATCCAAAATAGAATTAGAGCTAAATTAAAAAAATCACATTGCAAGGAGTCACATTGCTGAGTCTTCACCAAGTTTTTAAGGGCTGACAATCACACAGAAGGAGACTGCCACTACTCCCATAAAACAGTAAGACAATTCAAACTAGGTACTTTTGGGATTTCAGCACAACTTCCTACCATGAGGCTAACAGAGCTCCTTTAGAACTACATTAATAGAAAATTCTATAGCAATTTTGAGAAACACAATGCTTTCTAATAATTGTAGATTTGGCTGTTATTTTATTTCTCTTTTATTTATGTCCTGAGTGTAGATAGAGATGAATAGATTGACAGACAAAAAAGGAAAACTCCTGATAATGTGGAAATATAGCACGTAAGTGAAAGTTTGGCTGATTGTATTCACGAACCACTCCACAGAAGTGCATTTTTGGAAAGCCAATGGAGGGTTGCTTAGCACAGTTGAAATCAACTCAGTGGCAGTGGTTTTGTGGCAAAGTTGCTATGGAAAGAATATGGAATGATTCAGGAATCACTAAAAGAAATTATAATGCACAGTGTCATTGTACCAAGATTGACTGACAGAACAATTTTAAGAAATGGAATATGATCAAGAACCAACAGTAATTAAAGAAGAAATTTATACTCTTCTGAATGTGCTCACCAGATTGTGCCAAATAATCTGGAAGAGAGCTATCTAGCCAACTGACTGCAAGGGATCCATATTTATTGTCATTCTAAAACAAGGCTATCACACAGACCATGGAAATTATTGAAAAATTTAACTAATATTTCAAGCAAAAAAAATCTTGCTGTGTTGTTGTTATGTGCTATCGAGTCGCTTGCGACTCATAGCGACCCCATGTACAA
>NW_006399878.1:101337-103363 GCF_000299155.1 Elephantulus edwardii | reverse complement strand
TTGTCTGCAATTTTTATTTTGGTATTTTTAAATTATGTTTTTCTCTGTTTTTTGTAGTAGAGTTATTCTTGTTTTAGGATCGACTTTGGGGGTATTTCTCCTTTTTAAATTTTTGAACTGACACTTAACAACAACAAGAAAACCAAACAAAACTCAACAGCTTTCATCACTGTGTTTCTTGGATTAGAGTAAAAAAAGGAAGAGACATATAGATAGTGTCATATCTTATCTTTCCCACTTCACTAAGGGAAATTATCACTGCCCATAGCCTCAGTAACAATAATCCCCATGAGGCCAGGCATGTCCCTCATATTCCCATGCCTCAATTTACTCATCTCAATATGATTTTTAATTGCTTGGCTGGGTCCAAAATCCAATTATGATGGCTCACAGACCACATAGAATAGTTTGGGGGGAGTCAAAATGTTATATACCAGATTAATAACAGAATATAGTCAAGACAGCTTCCAAAATGTCTATTCCTGCATCTCGGCTTTGAGCCTCACAGCTTTAAATGTTTTCAAGTTCTCAGTCCTGAAAATATTAGCTTCCCCCAATTGTCCAGCCAAGTTCTCAGTTCTGTCAACATTGGATCCTCTCACCCCAAAGTCCCATTTCACATCAATTCTTCAGTTCATCCATCATTGCTGCTTCTGTCATGAAGTGTGTTGCTATATTTCAGCGGTTTGGGAAAGGTCACTTTTCTCTAGTTGTGTTGAAGAATTCTATCTCTTCAGGTGAAGGAATAATTCTTCCTGGTGGAAGAAGATTTAGTCTCTGCAACTAGAGCAATTAACACTGTTTTTACCAGAAGTCAGGAAATAAGGAGGCACATTGCACTGGGAAATTTTGCTATCAGGGACTTTTCCAAATTATTGAGGAGTAGTGATGTCAATTTGAAGACTAACGTAGGTCTGATTCAGGCCATAGTCTTTCTGTTATCTTTCTATGCATCTGAGATCAGGACAATGCATAAGGATGATGGGTAAAGAATTGACGCCTCTGAATTGTGGTCTTGGAGAAGTGCACTGGACATTACATGTGCAACCAAAAGAACAAACAGATATGTCTTGGAGATGGTGCAGCTGAAATTATCTTTAGAGGCAAAAGTAATGAGGCTTCACCTCACATACTTTGGACATGTTGCTAGGAGGGGCTATTTCTTGGAGAAGAACATGATGCTGGGAAGGGTGGAGGGTCAGTGAACCTCAACAAGGTGGATTGACAAGTGACTGCTGGAATGGACTCCAGTGTGTCAGAAAGTGTGAGGATGGCACAGCATATTGGGAGTCTCTGCCTCACAGTCCACCAGCACTTGGGTGTGTTAGAATTTAAAAATGCTGAAATGTTTGGCCACACCTGGAGGCTGAGGACTAGGACATTGTAAATCAGATTACACTGGATGTTATGATGTCCTCTTGCATCTTGAGAAGCAACACATATGAAACATTTGAGTCTCTTATGGCTTTCATGAAAAATAATCTTACAAATGCATTTGCTTTTTAAACTTTTACCAGGTTGACAAACCATAATGAATTGCCATTCAGTCATTCATGAAAAAAATTAATAGCAATATTAAAAAACAATTGATACAATTTATTACATTAAACTATGGAATGAGTCAATGGAGAAGCTCAATATCAACAGTCAAATCAAAGCCAGGATCTGACTCAGAAGCAAATCACCAAATCATCAGATTCAAGTTCGAATTGAAGCTGCAGAAAATGAAATCAAGCCCATGAGAATAAAAACATGTCCTGAGACTATCCTAACTGAAAAATAAGACGAGTTGTGGGATAATGTAAAGACATTGTCTGTGAAGACAGAAAAAGATTGCTGCAAAGAACAGGAAGATTAAAAAAAATGACCAAAGTTGATGACAGAAAAGACTTTAGAACTTTTTTTTAATTATTATTAAATTTTATTAGTTTCAATGAACATTCACAGGGATTCTGGGCTTTCACTCCTTCATTGCCACACCATTCTCTCCACCCTCCTCCCCAGTTTGTTCTTCTTCCCCGCCATC
>NW_006399878.1:94083-94657 GCF_000299155.1 Elephantulus edwardii | reverse complement strand
ATCATTCTATCTCCAGCCTCATTTCTCTTACTGAGCCCATATTTTCCAGCTACTGATCCTTCTTCCCTGTTCTCAACTTTTGTGTTCCAGTCTCCCATTATTATCAATGCATCTTAATTGCTTGGTCAACTTCTGACTGCAAAGGTTGGTAGAAATCTTCTATTTCCTCCTCTTTGACTCTAGTTCTTGTTGCATATATTTGAATGATAATGGCATTCACTGGACTTCCTTGCATGCATATGGATATTATCCTGTTGCTTACCACATTGTATTTCAGGATGGATCTAGAAATGACCTTTTTAATTATGAAACCAACCCCTTTTTTTCCTCACCTTTTCATCCCCAGCATAGTAAATCATATGCTTATCTGATTCAAAATGTCCCATGACAACCCATGCCATTTAGCCAGTACCTAGTATGTCAATATTTATGCATTCTATTTCTTTCTTAACATTGCCCAATTTTCCTACATTCATGCTTCTCACATTCCATGTTCCAATCACTAGTGTCTCCTTACAGCTCTGTCTCTTTCTCCGTGTTTCCATGTCTAAGATCTCAGTTTCAATTGCCATGT
>NW_006399878.1:81054-92392 GCF_000299155.1 Elephantulus edwardii | reverse complement strand
TATTTCTTTAAATTCTTCTGTATCTGCCAATTCCTGTCTATACCCTGACTCTGTATATTCCTTCCCTCGTCTTTTGATACTTCCTGGCTCATATAACATTCTGCCTAAAACATCCTTGATTGTAGCAACTCGCTGTTTGAATTTGTTCTTCAGTTCCTTGAGCTTAAGGAATGCTGAACGAGTTCAGCCCTTTTGACTTTCCAACTCTAGCTCCTTGTACATTTCATTGTAATATTTTGCTTTGTCATTCTGAGCTGCTTTTTGGAATCTTCTGTTCAGCTCTTCAGTGTCTTGAATCCTTCCTTGTGCTTTGGTTTCTCTACGTTCCAGTGCAATCTTCAGAGTTTCTTCTGACATCCATTTTGGTCTTTTCTTCCTCTTCTGCCTTTATAATGACCATTGAGAACCCTATATGCAATGTTTACCAGTTAGAAAGACCAATATTCAATGTTGCTGCCCACCCAGCTACATGTTTGTTTGGTTTTGGGTTTTTTGGTTTTTCTTTTTTATTTGTTTTGTTTTTTTCTTAAATCCACCCTTTCCCTACTCCACCACCAACCCTTCCTACTTTTGCTTACAATGTTCAGCACCCATCTCCCATTGACCAGCCCCTGATGTGATGTCCTAAGTCTCAAGCAATCAGAATTTCTCTGATTCTGACCATATCATGCTGCTGTAAGTCTCTTATGATGTGGTTAGTATGATTTAAATTTAAAGTTCTTAAGTACAGCTGTCATGTACAGGTTCTTTTCCTGGAAGATTCTGAGATTCAAAATTCTAGCCACAAAGAGAAAGTTGGCTTCACTCTCTCCAAGACAAATCTATTCATTTTCTTGACGGTTCATGGTATGTTCAAGACTCTTCTCTAGCACCACAATTTGAAGGCATTGGTTCTTCTTCTGTCATTCTTAGTTATTTTCTAACTTTCTGAAGCATAACATGTAATTGCCAAGACTATGGGCTGGATTAGGCCACCTTAGTCTATAAATTAACAATGTTGCTTTTCAGCACTCTGGAGAGGTCTCTGACAGCAGTTTTTCCTAATGCAATTTGTCTTTTTTGTTTCCAGACTGCTGGTATTCAGAGTTTTGATTTTGGAGCCAAGCCAGAGAATTAGTTTTGGGATTCCGGGATGGGAATGAGGCAGAGCTTTCCTCATCTCCATGCCTCATTCAGGTACCCCAAAGAAAGAAGGGAGAAGGACCCGTGAGGACACCATTTGCCAGAGAATTAGTTTTGGACCTGAGGGCCTGTGGCCCTCGGGTCAAGAAACAAAAGTTGTACACTGGTCCTGGAGGACACATTCTCTCTACTGGGAAGCCATCCTGAGTTAACATTGTAACTCCATATGGACTCCACTAGCAGACCTACCTTCAATGTGTATACAGGACACGACACAATACAATAAAAATATTTATTTGCTTTTTAAATTTTTTTTTAAAAAAATACTGACTTATATGCAAGGTTCGTAAAGTTTGTATACATTGATTTTCACATTGGATCTTTCCTTTTCCTTTACCCATCCTTCCCTCCACACATCAAATTGTGTGACCCTATAATTAAACCTCCTCCTCTACTCCTTGGATCCTTGTACTCATTCTATAATAATGGTCATATACAGTATTTATCTTTATGAAGCTTAGCATAATATTCTCCAGTCCCTCTCATGTTAGTCATTTATTTTTTTTTAATGCTCCTGGGTGCTGCATAGTATTCCATTGTGTGAATGTATCATAATTCCTCAATCCATTCCATAGTGGTTAGGTGTTTGGGCTGTTTCCATGTTCTTGTGATGGTTAATAACACTGCTATGAACATTGGTGTTCAAGTCTTTTTTTAATGCCTCAGTTCTTATTTTCTCAGAGTATATTCCATGTAGTGAAATAGCTGGTCATATGGAATATCTATGTTCTGTTTTTGAGGAAGTACCAAACTACCTTCCAGGATGGTTGTACCATTTTACAATCCCACCAACAGTGTATAAGAGATCCTATCTCACCAAATCCTTTCCTCTAAAAAATTCAGTAGCTTAACATGTTTGTTTTCATGCCCAGAATCACCTGCTATACTTAAACCACATGATAACTACAGTTACTTAGATATAAAGATTCTAAATTATTAGAGAAAACTAACACAATATATATTACTTTGGTAAAAGTAGTCATTTCATTGTTGCCAAGTGTATTTGTCATTTTCACTTTTATGGTCTAGTTTTCTCTAAGAGATGGGTTCATCTCTTTAGCCACATGGCTTCTAGTCCAACTTCATTCATTTTAAAATTAGTATTAATATTGTACAATGTTGTAAACTTCATAGCTCATAGCGTTTTATTTTAGTCTTATTGAACCAAGAACAGTATTACAATTGAACATAAAGAGGTATTATATTATCTGGCTAGAGTGAAAATGCTTATGAATGAGCCTAGAATAAATTTTGTGAGACAAATGAGGAATTCTCTGATGCAGGGCCCAAGGACAGGACACTTCATCTTGTGCTGCCTCTGGCTCTTGTGGCTCAGGTGAAGTGAGTGCTTTCAACAGGCAGGGATGAAATTTATATTCCTATGCTGGGTAACCATGTGGTTGCATTGAAAAGATATTGAATTCACATCACTTTAATGGTGAAAAGGCAAATGAGTAGCATTCAGTATATTATTGATTTATATGGTCATTATTACCTACAACATCTGCACACCCAGCACAAAATGATTTGATTTGTTCAGATTTCCTGGCAATCTCTCATACTAACCCAAAAGAGCGAACATTTTGTCTCTGACTTTTCTGTGTAGAAAACAATCAAAACAAATTCATTTGAATTTGAGGCATGTTGACTTATAGGGGATTTTGCGGGTAGATTTCTGAGGATTCAATGGGTTGAGTCACCTTTAATTGACGTCATTCTATGAAAATATGCACCAATGAATGAATGAAAATCCATGTTTCCTATAAACTCTCATTAAAATCATAATAGAAAATAAAAAACTACTAGCATTTTTGCCACTAAAATTTTCTACTAGATAATGAAATACAAAAACTGAAAAAAGATACAGACTCTATTTGTAGTGGGGTTAGGCAAAATGCAAGGTGTTTAATCACTGAAAGATTAACGATGTTGCCTCTTTCCTTTTCTTGCCAAAACAGGGTCACTTCCTCTGTATAATCCTTTTTTAAAAAAAAAATCCTTTCTGTCTTGCAAACTTAAGTGATACCAGATGTCAGCTCCTTAGCAACATTTAGTCTTTCTTCTGAGCAGGAAAATAAGTGTTTTCTCTTTACTAAATCCAGAAAGTTCTTCATTTCTGCAACTTCCATTTAATTAATTTTAAAATTAATTTTTTTGTGCAGAAAACTTAAAAGATTCTTACTAGTTTCAGCAAATAATGAGCTAATGTTGTTTTTACGCTGCAAAAATCATTAAAAGGATACTAAGTCACTGTGAATGATATAACCAGGTTGATTTTGATCAATTTTATCACGGTCTAGTAAAAAAATCTTAAAAATTAGCAACCCTGATAAAATATAAAAGCATTTATATAAAATATTTTCTCAGGGACATTTACAGAGTGCTGAAGAGGAACCATGTCAGTCAGAAGACTAAGGTGTGCGCTCGAACCCGGTCATGGTCTTCACAATTATTTGCTAGGCATCAGAAAGCCAAACAATGACTAAGGATGATAGAAAAATAATTGATGCCTTTAAATTATGGTGCTGGAGAGGAGTACTGAATATATCATGGGCTGCTAAGAAAAAAGACCAGGTTTATCCTGGAGAGGATAAAACCAGGGTGCTAGAGGCAAGAATTGTGTAGCTCTGTCTGACATACTTTAGTCATGTTGCAAGGAGAGACCAGTCCTTGGAGAAGGACATTACACTTAGAAGGGTAAGGGGAAAGTACAGGAGAGGAAGACTGGATGACATGGATTGACTTGTTAACTGGGTTATTGAGTGTTAGATAAAATGAAGTTGGCTCAAGATAAAGAAGGGTTCAGAGCTGTTGTACATAGGGGCTCTTTGAGTTGCAAGTGACTTGATGGCGTATAACAACATCACCACAATATAAACGCTGAGACTTCACTTCACATACTTTGGACATATTACTTGTCACATATATGTGTGTATGTGTGTGCAATATTGTTCTTATTATGTGCCATCAAGTTGAGTATGACTCATAGCAACTCTATAAACAAGAGAGCTGAACTCTATCCTGTCCCATGCATCATCACAATCTCAGACACCTTCAAACCCACTGGTTTAGTTACTGTCTTAGTTACTGTCTTAATCCACCTGGTTGAGTATTTTCTTTACTTTTACTGTCCCTCCATTTTACCAAGCCTGATTTTCATCACCAAAGATTAACCTCTTTTAGCAATATGCCCAAAGTATATGAATTGAAGCTTTAACATCTTTGCCTCCAAGGAGTGCTCTATCTGCATCTTCTTCAAGACATAATTGTTTGTTCATTTGGCAGTGCATGGATATTCATCACTCCTCCCCAACTCTACAATTGTAATAAATCAATTTTTCTTCTGTAATCCTTAGTCATTGTCCGGTTCTCAGTGCATAGCAATTGACTGAAAAAAAATAATGGCTTGAATCAAGTGCACTATAGTCCTCAAACTGACACCATTGCTGCTTAAAAGGTTGGAGAGAACCCTAATTACAGACTTTTCTAGTGCAATATGTCTCCTGGTCTGATTACTGCTAGTAACAAGTGTATTGACTGTGGATCCACATAAGATTAAGTCACTGAGAGCCTTAATCTTTTCTCCATGTCTCTTGTGTTGTCTATTGGTCAGGAGATAGGATATAATTTTCTGTTTATTGATATGCAGTCCATATTGAAGGCTGTAGTGTATAACATTCTTCAGCAATTGCTTCAAGTCCTCCTCACCTTCAGTAAACAAATGTGTCATCTGCATAATGAGTCTTCCTTGATTTCTGACGTCACATTCTTCTTCACAGAGTCCAGCTTCTTGAAAAAAATTTCTCAGCATACAGATTAAATTGTTATGGAAAAAGGATACAACCCTGACACAAACCTTTGCTGGTTCTAAATCATGACATTTCCCTTGCTCTGTTTCTACAACAGTCTTGGTCTAGGTTTGGTATAGCTTTCACAAGAACACAGTTGAGTGTTCTGGAATCCTAATTCTCAGTGTTAGCAATAATATGATCCACACAGTCAAATGCCTCTGCATAGTCAACAAAGTATAAATAGACACTCTTCTGTTATTTTTTGCTTTCAGTCGGGATCCCTCTGACATCAGTAATAACATCCATAATGTCAAGGCCTCTTCTAAATCCAACTTGAACATCTAGCAGTTCTCTGTCTAGGCACTGTTCTAAATTTTTTGGATTATCCTAAGAAGAATTTTGCTTGCATATAATACTGTTCAATAATTTCCACGTTCTGTCAGATAATCTTTCTTGGATATGGAAACAAACATGGATGTCTTCCAATCAGTTGGTCAGGCAGCTGTCCTCCAAATTTCCTGACATAGACTGGTGAGCACGTCCAGGATTATATCTATCATTTGAAACATTTCAATTGATATCACATGGATTCCTGGAGCCTTAATTTTTGCCATATGCTTCAGTGCAGCTTAAATTTCTTCCTTCATTATCACTGTCTCCTTATGATAAGGTATTTCCTGAAATACTACAGAGTTTCCAGTTCTTCTTGATACTGTGACTCTGTGTATTCCCTTTTGATGTTTCCTGGACCATTCAAGATTTTCCCCATAATATCCCTAAATGAATTAGCAGCATGATAGATGGTGAAGATATTAAAATTGTTAACAACTTTAGTTGCTTGGCTTCACACAATGTTCTTTCCACCAGCAGCCAGGAAGTTAAAAGACGTATTGTTATGGGAAAGTCTGCTGTTAGGGACCTCTCCAAAGTACTGAAGAGCAATGATGTCACTTTGAAGGCTAAGGTACACCTGACACAGATCATGATCTTTGCAATCACTTGCTGTGCATTAGGGAACTTGACAATGACTAGGGATGACAGAAAATTGATGCCTTTGAGCTGTGGTGCTGGAGAAGAGTATTGAATATAACATGGACTGCCCCCCAAATGAACAGGTTTGTCCTGGAGAGGGTTAAATCAGGCTATTCTGGGCAAGGATTCTGAAGCTTCATCTGACATATTTGGACATGTTGCAAAGAGGGACCAATCCTTGGAGAGGGACACCATGCTTGGGAGGGTGGAGGAACAGCACAGGAACTGAAGATCCTCTATGAGGTGGATTAATTCAGTGACTGGGGTTATTGGGGTAGGAGCGTCACAGACAGTGAGATTGGCACAGGATAGAGCAGGGGTTAGGGCTGTTGTACATAGGATCGCTATGAGTCGCAGGTAACTCAATGACACATAACAACAACATCCCTAAGTATTGCGACTGAATAGTTGATGAGCTCTAACCACTGACATTGATTATTAGCTTATCCACTATGACATCACTCCCTCGTAAATTATTGTTGCTATTAGGAGACATAAAGTGGACCCAGGTTAATATTCACCCTATGAATTGCAACTGATTGCAATTTTGTCAAATCCTACATCATCTTGAAAATCTCAGTAATGTTTTTGACCATTGTTACAGTTATTGTATAAATCCATTTCATTGACTGTCTTTTTCTCTTTCACTGACCCTCCATCTTTCTAAGCATGATGTTCTTTTCCTTCTTTACAACATATACAAAGTATAGGAGACCAAGTCTTACAATCAGCTTTTAAGGACCACTGTGGATGTAGTTCTACCCAAATACAGATTTATTTATTCTTTTGACAATCTATGCTGTAGTCAACACTCTTTACCAAATACAAAGCTGTATCTGACCTAAGCATAGCATGTTAGATTTCATATAAATCTATATAATTGCATTTATATCTATGAAACCCTAATCATTTCACATAAAATTAATTTGTAAAGATAATACCAATTGAACCAAATATTTCTAGGTGAATAAAATTTTACTGAATGAAGAATTCATATCTTTGTTGTTGTTGTTGTTATGTACTGTTAAGTCTCTTTGCGACTTGTAGCGACCCTATATACAACAGCCCTAAACTCTGCTCTGCCTGTGCCAATTTCATGGTCTCTGACACTCCCATCCCTATTTACTGCAGTCACTGAATCAATCCATCTCATTGAGGGTCTTCCTCTTCTGCGCTGTCCCTCCACTCTCCCAAGCATGATGTCCCTCTCCAAGGACCTGTCCCTCTTTGCAACATGTCCAAAGTATGTTAGACGGGGCCTTAGAATCCTTGCCTCCAAGGAGCAGCCTGGTTTGACCCTTTCTAAGATGAATCTGTTTATTTTCCTAGCAGTCCATGGTACCCTCAATACTCTTCTCCAGCACCACAGCTCAAAGGTATCAATTCTCTTTCTATCCTCTTTAGTGATTGTCCAGCTCTCTGACGCATAACAAGTGATTGCAAAGATGCACCTTAGTCTCCAGAGAGACAACATTGCTCTTCAATACTTTGGAGAGGTCTCTGACAGCAGACATTCCCATGGCAATACGTCTTCTAATTTCCTGACTGCTGGTGCCAAGAGTGTTGACTGAGGAGTCAAGCAAACTGAAGCTGTGAACAATCTCAATCTCTTCACCATCCATCCTGATACTGACACATCTATAGTTATAATGATCACATTTATAGCTATCCCTTAGTTAATCACTAAAAAGAAAGTTTATCTGGAGATAGTAGTGCTGAGTACAGAAAGAGAATCTTAACAAACAGTAAATTTGACCCTGGATTGTGAAAGGTATGTCATAAAATTGCTTTTGAATGTAAATTTTTGGTAAGTTAATAACTGCGTTTTCCATGCTGTTATGTGCAGTAGAGTCAGAACAATTCATGGCTGAACTTCCAATTGATTTTCAGGGGCTCTAAAACACACAGAAGTTCTTTGCCCATCTTTCACATTTTTTTCTTTTAATTTTTTTTCTTTCACATTTCTTACATAGGGAAGACGTACATCCTGAATGAAATGAGCGCTATAGTAATATAATTTAGTATGAGATCATCTAATGCTCTTTAAAAGTGATTTTAGAGGATAATAAAATTTTCCAAGTAGATCAAGAGAGTGCGTAAAGTAAATTTAAATTCAGATTCACAAATGTTTTGGATACTGTTGTTATTGTTGTTGTTGCATACCATTGAGTCAGAACTAACCCATAGCTGACTCTCCAGCAGGTTTTTAGAGGTGGTTAATCGCATGGGAGGAGATTGCCCATCCTTCTCCAGAGGAGGAGCTGGTGGCATTCAAACCATGTGTCTTCAGGATTTCAGCACAGCTTCTTGCCATTATGCCACTGAAGCTCCCCTGATGTTTTGAATATAATGAGTTTAAAATGCAGAATTAATGGTACCACTGACCATTAATCTGGTAGTGGTGTCACATGTTGTTGAGTCAAAACTGACTCAAAGCTGTCTCTTCAGCAAAGGCTGTAAGTAGCAGGGGAGGAGATTGCCTCCTGCCTTGGGTTTGGCAACACAACTCTTTATCCACTAGATACTAAAATGGGTAGATTAAAATTACAGAGTTCTAGATGTTTCTTACTGGACAACTCATGTCTTATAAAGACCAGAAGCTAGACACAGTCTTGATAATATTGAATAGATGACAGTTTAATTTAATTAAGATTTTAATAAATAACTGAGATTGTCCTGAATCAACTAAGTTTGGTTTCTGCAATGTGAAGAACATAGCCACTAACTGCAAATGAAAAAATAGAGCGATAATTTTATGGCCTATACCTGTGCCGTAAGACTACATTTGCTCTTTATCTAATTGCTCCAGTATATATAATAGATAAATGGCATCTACTTCCTAAATAACATGCCTCTGGAAATTCTATGAACTTCGATAAATACCGATAGTTGTAGAGAGGCTTCAGGCCTTTTGTTCATAGGGTCTCTATGAGCTATGATCCACTTGAAAGCAATCAACAACAACAGATAGATGGAGATCTAGAGATAGATAAAGATACTGGACTTCACTTAAAAGAATAATATCCAGACTAATTAAAGAAAAATATTGTATTGGAAATTTCAGAGAACTTCAAATCAATGGAAAGACACTCACTTTCTGCTGAGTATTCTTACAGATTTACCTGTATCTCACAGATGTACGAATACTTAGCAGAAAGTAAGAATCTCAAAAAGACAAGAGACAGGAAGCAGACAGCAAATTACATTCTTTTAGGGGAAAAAGGATGATGAGAATATTGCTCCTGGAGAACGATTTCTCTGCCACACTTTATGGTATTTACTACAGAAAGTATGTTATTGTTGTTGTTATGTGCTGTTAAGCTGCTTATAACTCATAGCAACCTTATGTACAACAGTCCTATACTCTGTTCTATCCTGTGCCAATTGTACTATCTCTGACGCTCCCATCCCGATTACCCCTGTTGCTGATTCAATCCTCTTCATAGAGGGCCTTCCCTCCTGCGCTGGCCCTCCTCCCTCCCAAGCATGATGTCCCTCTCCAAGGACCTGTCCCTCCTTGCAACATGTCCAAAGTATGTCAGACGAAGCCTCAGAATTCTTGCCTCCAAGCAGTAGCCTAGTTTAACCCTCTCCAGGATGAACCTATTCATTTTCTTAACAGTCCATGGTATATTCAATACTCTTCTCCAACACCACAGCTCAAAGGCATCAACTTTCTTGCTAGCCTCCCCAGTCATTGTCCAGCTCTCTGATGCATTGCAAATGATTGCAAAGACCATGGCCTGTTTCATATGCACCTTAGTTTCTAGACTGACATCATTTTTCTTCAGTAATTTGGAGAGGTCCTTAACAGCGGACTTTCCCATCACAATATGTCTTCTAATTTCCTGGCTGCTAATGTCAAGAGTGTTGACTGTGGAGCCAAGCAAACTAGAGCTCTGAACAATCTCAATCTCTTCACTGGACATCCTGATGCTGCCAATTGGCCCAGTGCTGAGAATCTTTGTCTTCTTGATATTGGACCTCAATTCATATTGAAAGCTATAGTCCTTGACCTTCTGTAGCATGAGTGTCAGATCCTCCTCAGTTTCAGCAAATAGGGTTGTGTCATCTGCATAACACAGACTGTTGATGAATTTTCCACCAATCCTGATGGCACATTTCTCCTCATAGATCCCAGTCTCCTGAATAATCTATTCTGCATACAGGCTGAAAAGGTATGAAGATAAGACACCTCCCTGGCATACACCCTTTCTTTCTAATTTTTCAGTGTTTCCTTGCTCTGTTCTGAAGACTGCCTCTTGGTCCAAGTATAGGTTTCACATTAGCACAATCAAGTGTTCTGGGATTCCCATTATTCTCAAAGCTTATTTACTGGAAATACGAAATATGTGACTATTTGGCTTTTGCATTGAAGGAGAGATTCTTGGAATTATTTTTCGTTCATGATATGCACAATAGAGTCTAGACATTTTTGGTAGAACACTATCAGTTTTTATTTGAGAGTAAGAATGAGAGCTGGAGACCTGAAATACAACACCAACAACTGTATCCCTAAAATTACGAAATTTATTAGTTTTTGCTGTATTTCTTTTAAATATTAGTGCATGTTTTTAATATCAAATGTATAGTGCAGATTAATAATTTGTAGGAGATTAGAAAAGTGAAATGCCAGCATAGGTTAGAATTATTGGTAAAATTACATAAGCAAAGAAATCTTAACATGATAGAGTATGCTACATTGAGTAGATCTTGAAAAATGTCCAGAATTTGAATAATTACACTTAGTAGTAAGAAGTTGTACTACTAACCCAAAAACACAAAGTTCAAATTCACCAGTTCCTCCATGGGAGAAAGATGAACCTTCGGTGTGTGTGTGATTTATAGTCTTTTAAAACTTACTTTTAGTTAGTTCCAACTCGACAGCACATAACAACACATATTTCCAGTAGAGGTATAGGATAAACATAGTTATGTTGATAGGTGGAAGTGACCATGATCAATCACGATGAGTGCAAAGGTGAGAACCTGTGTGTACTGGAAGGCTCTTTCTAGTGAGTTCTGACAGGACATTGTGGATATTCCAATCAAAGTTACAAAGAGAAACCTGTTCTCAAGGGGAGACGTTTGATTTATTGGTTAAAAGGCAGCCAATGTAGATTCTTCAGCAGAAATTCCTAGTGGTCAAACATCTCCTTTGTATGAACTTTAAGGACAGAACACCAAACATTGTGCAGGGCCTTAGTAACCTCACCTGCCATCAATTTTCTAGAGTTACTTTAAGTGATTCCCTTACAGTTATTCTTTCTTCTCATTTGAAATACTTAAAGTGCTTTTTTTATTCACATTTTTTCTACTAAAATTAAATTTTT
>NW_006399878.1:74130-75509 GCF_000299155.1 Elephantulus edwardii | reverse complement strand
TTTAATATTCTGACCAAAGCATCCTTGATTACAGCAACTCTAGGTTTGAATTTGTTTTTCAATTCCCTGAGCTTATAGTATAATATTATCCTAATATAAAAAGAAATTATTTCTTGCCACATAATTCTGAATGATGAATAAAAAATCAGTCATAAAATAGAGAATATTATCTTATTACATGGTTTTTACCTCATATTCATAGGGTTTCTATAATGATAGTGAACCCAAAAGCACCTAAAAATAGAAACTTTGGCAGCTCAGTGGTAAGGAATTGTCCTATAAACACAAAGGTACATAGTTTGAATCCACCATCAGCTGCTCCATGGAAGAAAAATGGGCAATGTCTTCCCATGAAATTTCCCGCCTCTGAAATATCAATAGGTCAGTTATTAGTTGGTCTGACTTGAAAATATACAGCAAGCAAACAAATAACAGCAATAAAGTATGTGAAGGACAGGAGGAAAAACCATTAATAACCTGCTTGATTATTCAGCCTTGCTTGATGAAAGCGAAAAGTACTTTTAATACTTTCTGAAAAATCTCTTAAGAATGTAGTGCAAAGAATACATGGCAATGTAAGGAAAACAAATATCTTTACTTCTCTACCACTAAGCAATATCATAATAAATAGAGAAAGACTGAGTATCAAGGATTTAATTTCTGTTGCATTTGCAACCAATGTTAATAAAAACAGCAGTCAAGAAATTAAAACAATATATCACATTAAGTGAATATGTTATCTTTTTAAAGTGTTGCAAAAGGTATCAATTATTCTTTGGCCTCCCACAAATACCACTTTGAGGGCTAGAGTGTCACTGACCACAGCCATTGTATTTCCAATTAGTTATCTCTGTGTGTGAGTTGTATAATGAAAAAGACCAAAGAATGATTATATCTTCGTATAATAATGCATGGCAAAAACTATCAAATATACAATTGACTGTCAGAAGGACTAGCAAGTTTTTCTTGGATGAAGCATAGGAGAGTGCTCCTTAGAAGTGAAGATGTTGAGAATTTATCTGTTGTACTTTGGCCATATTATTAAGAGAGATCAGTCTCTGGAAAAGGATATCATGCATTGTAAAGCAGAGTTTCAGGAAAAAAACAAAGAAAGGTCCTTAAGGAGATGGAGTTTGACACAGTGGCTGAGAAAACGGCTTCATCATAGCAACGATGGTGACTACTGTGTGGGACTCACCAGTGTTCCATTCTATATACACATGTTTGATGTAACTCAGAATTTACTCAATGATGTCTTTCAACAGCAACAATATTTTGAACTATTTGTTCAAACAACTATTTGTTGTTTAATGGATTGGTGCTGCCAAATCTAACGTACAGCAATGATGAGTTATATCGTTGTTGTTGTTGTTGTTGTT
>NW_006399878.1:71171-72905 GCF_000299155.1 Elephantulus edwardii | reverse complement strand
ATCAATGATATTGTTCTGTAGTTTCCACACTCAGTTGGGTCGTCCTTCTTTGGGATGGGAACAAATATAGACCTTTTCCAGTCAGTTGGCCAATTGGTTGTTCTCCAGATTTCTTGACACAACTTGGAGAGCACATCCACGGCAGCATATGTTAGCTGAAATATGTCAATTGGTATACCATCCATTACGGGGGCCTTATTTTTTGCTATTTCCTTCAAAGCAGCTTGAACTTCTGCCTTCATCACCATATCCTCTGGCCCAAATGCTTTTTCAGATAAATCCTTGTCTGATCCTGTACCATCCTCATAATCTCTGATATGCTTAGACCCATTGTTGCAATCACTGTGCCAATCCTTGTCTTTCCAACCCTTCACTGATCACTTTATTTTCTAATCATGAAGTTCTTTTTCAGACTGGTTGGTCCTGACAACAAGCTCAAAATATGTGAAAAACAAAACAAAAACAAAAACAACCAAAAAACCAACACACCTTTTTGCCTCTAAAAGCACCTTGGCTTCACTTTTTTCTAAGAGATTTATGTGTTCTTTGTTATTTTTGCATGTGCAAGTGAATCAACTACTACTCATAGTGACCATATGAATAACAATTCTGAACTTTACCCTACCTTGTGCCATTCTCAACTTCTCTGATATACTTAAACCCGTTGTTAGAGTCACTCTGTCAGTTTATCTTGTTGAGAGACTTCCTCTTTTACATAGACTCTCCAGCCAATCCAGGACTGTGTCTATGCCCTGGCAGAGAAAGCCAGCTGATCTGGACGTGTGCTTAATAGTGAAGCCAGATGCTACCTACATCATGGCATCTGTATGTTTGCTTGTTATTATGGTTTGTTGTTAGGCGTACAGCACTTACTTGTCAGTCTGTTTGGTTAGGGGACTGATTTGTACGTTGTGGTTTATTTTATACTTGACTTTTGTTCTTTAGCATAAGAAAATAAATACAGGTCAGAGGTCACTAGAGATGGAAAAGAAAGAGCCATTGCATAGGAAGCAGTGATTTTCTGTTTACAACAGTGGATACGTACATAAAACACTACATAATAACAGATAGATTGTGGGAACATTTTTGTTTTCATTTAAGTTGGTTTTGTTTTGCATTTCACACCTTAGATCTTTGTATACAATGATGATGCCTGATACAGATAAACAAAAATTACCAAATTTTCATAAAGAGACTAAAGTGTTCCAAACACTAGACAGAACCAAGATATGAGTAGTTATCCTGAGCCCTGGAGATCTGTCAAACTATTAGGTCACTGTAGCCACAGGAATGCGCACAGCAAGACGAGCACAATAATTATATACAGAATTATAAATCTCATTGTTTTATATTGTTACTTGACTTAGTAGATAATGAGTTGTGCTTGCTGCAACTCAAATGGGGTTCCTAATGCACCCGAAGTTCTGGTGGGCAATCCCCTTCGGTTGTGATTTACAGCCTCTGGAAACTCCCTGGAGAGTTAGCTACGAGTTGGTTCTGATTCAATGGCAGTGAATGTTTTAGAGTGTATAACAGAAACAATAGACAGCTAACATACTATGCTTATAATGTGTTAAAATACTTTTGTGCTGGCTTAAGTTTTCAGTTCAGCTACCCTATTGAAAACATGATCACAAGAGTCACCCTCTGGAAGCTTGGTGGTAATGAGTTGCACTGCCAACACAAATGCAGGCAGTTTGAATTCACAAGTTATTCAACAGCAGGAGAAAGATG
>NW_006399878.1:67502-70856 GCF_000299155.1 Elephantulus edwardii | reverse complement strand
TAAAACAGACATTTGGATGGCGGGGAAGAAGAACAAACTGGGGAGGAGGGTGGAGAGAATGGTGCGGCAATGAAGGAGTGAAAGCCCAGAATCCCTGTGAATGTTCATTGAAACTAATAAAATTTAATAATAATAAAAACAAAAATAAAAACCAAAACCAAACAAGCAAACAAAATAACGAAAGCAGCAAATTGTGGTGAAACACTTTACAAATAAAAACCATCTGTGAAAGATATCTGCTCATATCATGGTACCTGTACAGAGATCAAGATCTACCAACTTATTTATACATCTCTTGAAATTCTGCTTTTATCAGGCCACACAAGAAGTGACTGAGCTTAAACGACCAATTCACTTTATTCAATTGCACAAGACATTGACTATGTGGAATTTCAATTCCTTGAAATAAAACTTATAGTCCAAAGTGGACAAAATTGTTAACCATTGATGAGTAGAAAATTCTGATCCTTCTGTGGCATATTTAATTAAAGTGAAAGTATTTTGAGGGATTTAGGTAATCATGGTGGAGAGTGTTAGAGTATTAAAATAATGTAATATGACAAGAATCAGTTTTGTTGTTCATAGGGTCACTATAAGTTGTATCCCACTCAACAATACCTAAGAACAACAAAAGTGTACCTTCTTAGAAATGAACAATGGAATTTGATTGATGATCCAAACAGCTATATCTCTTCTCACATAGGACAGTAGTGAAGACACAATGACAGATTTGCTGTTCAGTCTGCTTTTCAATACTCCACATGAGATGTCCTCTAATAATATCAGCATCATGCCACCTTCACATCATTGCATTATTATCCTGTGTTCCTAACTATGCACTCTTCATAAAGAGAAATAAAACTCACTAATATCACATTGATAAATAATTATACATCTTTTATTTTAGCTTTTTATCATTCTTACCAACAAATTCTGCAATCAATTGATTCTTACCTACATCCTGAGTACTGACTGGTTATTTTGAGTCTTTTTATCTCTAGCACATCAATAAAGTTGATACAATTATTTACATTGATCAGAAACCTTGCATGGCAAGGTCCTATTTATTATATTAAGAGCTAAAGTCCCTTAACAGTAATGTTTTTAATGATGAATTTTTAATATCATTTTTAAAGAGAAGTGACTTAAAATTATTCAACTCTACTGATTTTATAGCTCTCTTGTGTAACACTTAATTAATGGATATATTTAACCCAGTGGGAAGTGATGTTTCAGATGCTACATTAGGCATTTTCCTCATAATTAATATCTTCGATTATTTATTCACAATTTCAAGTTTAAATACATTTCTCTCTTCTATTTATCAATATAACCATTCTACCAACTCAGTCTCTCTTCAAAATAAAATAATCAATACATGAAGGAATGAATGAAGAGATGACATTTCTTAAAAGACCGAAAATTAAAAAATGTAAAAGCCATGGGCATTTATAAGCTTTATCTTATCTAGGACAATGCAGGAGAGGAAGACCCTCTAAGAGGTGGATTGATTCATTGACTGGGGTAATTGGAATGGGAGTGTCAGAGACAGTGAGATTTTCACAGGACAGAGCAGAGTTTAGGGCTGTTGTCCATAGGGTCTTTATGAGTCGCAAGGGACTGGATGGCACATAACAACAACAACAGCAGTGCATTAGCATACCTTTCTCTTTTATTTTTTTTATTCCCATTCTTTCACTTTTGCTCACTTTCCTCCCTGCCCTTCCCCAGATGGCTTTTCTCTTCGAAAAATAAAAAAACCCCACAACACTACTTTTATTGTTATACAACCCCACCCACACCCAGTCCACGTGCCTCTACGCAGCTTTCATTCTGGATTCTTGACATGACAAAAGTACCTAATCATATATTCCTCCAAAACAGTTCGTTACCTCATCTCTTTCAATGCAATATACATACTTCTTAGTGAACATGTCTCATTTCTTATGATTTGTGATAGATTTTCATATAATTATTCATATACATTCCATTTTATTCATGTACATTGTGCTTTATACATCCATTCCTATACATTGTGTTTTATATTAACTACCATTGACGACTGCTTTTTGTCTCTCAGTGTCATTAAATCTCCACTGTACTTTGCTGATTCCTTAAACAACTCCCCATCTGTCTGCTAATCTCTGTTGCCCTAAGGGTTTCCTCCCCTCCCCCTTCCTCCATCTCCTTTCTTCCCTCTTCCTTCAACTTTTATAGTTACACATATCCTCTTCCCATTGCTAACTGTGATAGCCATCTTGTCCTTTCATCAATTATTCCAAGGTTGATCCTACTTTACAGTGTTCAATGTCTGCACATTCTATTTTTTATCTCAACATCTCTTCTACCTCCCAGTTACCCTGTTATTTTGACAGTAGCCATCTTATGTAGTACTTGTTCTTTTGGGCCTTAGTTATTTAACTCAGAATAATGTTATTTAGAGAGTGCTGGTGGCCTAGTGTTAGGAAACTGTGTTGCAATCTCAAAGGCATGATGTCTGAATCCAGTAACTGCTCTGAGGAATGAGGATTGACAATCTCTTCCCTGTGATATACAGCCTCTTAATACATGCTGGAGGGTCAGCTGTTGGTTGCTTCTGTTTCAAAGGAACACACAACAACTATAGCGTTCTCTAGATTCACTTATGTTGTGTAGCATTTTACAAATGAGTTGTTCTTTGTTGTTGTTAAGTGAGTTGTTCTTTAGTGATGTGTATTTTTCATTGCATGAATGTACCACAGTTTCCCTGTTTGTTGATGGGCATTTAGGTTGTTTTCATTTTCTTTATAATTATGAATGATGCTATGATGAATAGGCTGTTGTTTTTAGGTGCTGTCAAGTCATAAATTACGCATAATATATAACAATATAATATTGTTCCTATGAGCAATAGAGCAAAACCTTGTTAATACTGTGCCTTCCTCATCATTTCCAACACAGTGGAGCCTATTGCTGCAGACACTGTATCAATCCATCTCATTCAGGGTCTTTCCTTCTTTTGCTGACCCTCCACCTTTCCAAGCATAATGTCTTTTTCCAAGGAATAGCCTCTCCTAGGAACATGTGCAAAATATGAGAAAAACCCTGTTTCCAAGGAGCATTGTGGCTGCATTTTTTCAAAGACATATTTGTTTGTTATTTTGGCAGTCCATAGTATATTTAGTACTCTTCTTCAACACCACAATTCAAAAGCATAAATTATTCTTCTCTCATACTTATCCGGTTCTTATAGGCATAGTGTGTGATTGAAAAGCCCATGGCTTGAATCAGACACACCAGAATCTTCACACTAAAATCATTGCTCCTCAGTATTTGGAGATGTCCCTGACAACAGACTCATCTAATGATTTTCTG
>NW_006399878.1:52556-66393 GCF_000299155.1 Elephantulus edwardii | reverse complement strand
TTTTCATGGATGATTTGTTTGATGCCACCCCATAACTTGTATATCTTCGGTCATTAGTATTCAATGCCTCAAACCTATTCTGGAGATGATTTTTTTAATTGTTGGAGAAGCTCAATATTTGCAGTCAAACCAGGCCATGTGCTGACTATGGGAGAGACTAAATTACTTACGTGCAAATTAATATTGAAGCTGAAGGAATTATGAGTATACGTGTATGTATTTAGGTTTGGGTCTAAGTTCTGAACTTCTTGAGTTGTATTCCTAGTAATGGAATAGCTGGGTGATATAAGATTTCTATAGTAACATTTTTTGAGAAAACTTCAAACTGTCTTCCACAGTCATTGTAATATTTTATAACTCCACCAGTAGAGTGTGAGATTTCTAACCTCTTCACATCCTTGCTCACATTTGTTTCCTGTACTGTTAAATTTTGCTATTGATTCTGGAGAGAGATGTTATGTCATTGTTGTTTTGATCTGAATCTATTAGTCAGGATTTTGAACACCTCATGTGTTTGTTTTCCATTCTAATATTCTCCTTGGTGAAGAGTTTTGTATGATTTTATTTAGTTTACCCATTTTTAAATTGGGCTTTCAGTATTTTTCTAGTGGAGACACTGTAATGCTGTTGTTGTTGTTGTGTGCCATTGAGTTACCTTTGACTCATAGTGACCCTATGCACAACAGCTCTGTACTGAGAGCCAACCTCACTGTATCCAACACACCTACTGCCATTACTCCAGTCACTGAGTCAATCTATCTCATGGAGGGTCTTTCCCTCCTACACTGTTCCTTCACTCTCCCAAGCATAATGTCCCCCTCCAAGGACTCTTCCTTCCTTGCAACATGCCCAAAGTTTGCCTGAAGGAGCTTCAGAATCCTTGCCTCCAAGGAGCATCCTGATATCCACTCTCCATGACAAATCTGCTTTTTCTTTTAACAACCCACAGTATATTCAATACTCTTCTCTAGCACCACAGCTAAAGGCATCAACTCTACTTCTATCACCCCTAGTCATTGTCCAGTTTTCTGATGTATAGCAAACACTATGGCCTAGAGCAGGTGGACCTTAGTCTCCAGACTGATATCATTGCTTCTCAGTACTTTGAGAGGTCTATGACAGTATATTTTCCAAATGCAATTTGTCTTTTGATAGGTACCAGGCTGCTAGTACTAAGAGTGTTGATTTTGAAGCCAAGCACACTAAAGCTGTTAACAATCTCAATCACTTCACCATCCATAATGATGCTGCTAATCAGCCCACTGGTGAGAATCCTTGTTTTCTTGATATTGAGCTTCAGTCCATATTGAAGGTTGAAGTTCTTGACACACTGCAACAATTGCTTCAGGTCCTCCTCAGTTTCACTAAGTAGGGTTGTGTTGTTTGTGTAACACATATTATTGATGAGTCTTCCTCCAATCTTTATATATATTCCATAAATCTTAATTATGAGTCCTTTTTCTGAAGTGTCATTGCTAAGTATATTTCCCCAGTCTCTGGGTTTTCTTTTCATCCTATTAGAAAAGTGTTTGATGCATAAAGGGATTTGATCTTTTGAGTGTCACAGTCATTGATTTTTATCCTTTCCTGATTGCGCATTGTTGGCTATGTTTGCAAAGCTAATCATATCTTATGTTAAAGATTTTAAATTTTTTCCTATTTTTTCTCTGATGGTGGTTATGATTTTTGGTTTTACCCCTAGTTCTATAATATACTTTGAATTTCAGTTGTCCGTAGGTAGATATCCAATTTTACCAGCACCATTTGTTAAAGAGGCTGTCATTTCCCCATTTGATAGATTTTGTTTTCATTTCAAATACCCATTGTCTGTATTAGGGTAGAGGGTAACTTGTGAGTTTCTATGATGCTGGAAACCATGCCAGACCAGTGTTTCAAAGGGAAAAAGAGTCATCTGTGATGAGCAGGCTTAAGCACAGCTACTAGGTTAAGACACACTAGTAAGCAGAATTTACCATTCACATTTGGAATAGCAAATCTCCTCTATGAAGAGGAATATAGGCAGCTTTACAGTAAGAGACTTAATACAATTTCTTGTTGTATTAGCGGTAGAACTCGGACTGGAAGTCACTCATAATGAGGAGAAAGTTCCTTTAATAACTGGAACTTGGAATGCATGAAGTATGCATATAAGAAAACTGGAAACTGTTGACATAAAATGTAATTCATGAGGATCTAGCCTTTAGTCAACTGAGATGGACTGGAATAGGCTACTTCAATCAATCAACTGATTTCTTATGCCTGGAAGGGGGTCAAAAACCCCCAATAATACCCAAAAACAAACACCCAAAGAATGGTGTTGCACTCATATTGGAAAAGGTTACTTCAAATTTTATCCTGTAGTACATTGTTGTGATAGAATACTAACCAAATGTATAAAAGGAAGACCAATTAATATATTTATTATTCAAATATATTCATCACCAACTAAAGCCATGACGAGGATATTAAGGATTTCTACCCATGTTTGCAGTTGGTAGAAAACAACTTTTGTTTACTACAGAATTGTCCAAACATGCAATCAAAATGCATCAATAATCATTTCTGATTGGAATGTAAAAGTTGAAAACAATGAGAAAGAAGTAATTATCAGAAAGTATGGTCTTGGGGACAGAAATGTGGCTGGATATCGCGTGACTGAATTTTATGTTTTCAATGATTTCTTCATAACATTTCTTAAAAAAAAAGAAGAAGAAACCTATAATATGCCTTGGCTCATGGACCTCAGTTGATGTATATCACAGGAATCAGACTGGCAACACTGGAAAACACAGGAATTATTGAAAAAGGTCAAAACCAGTTCAGCTGATGACTGTGGAACAGGTCATCAATTGCTCATGTGCAAGTTCCAATAAAAACTGAAGAGAATTAAAATATTCCTGTTGTTCTTGTGTGCCATTGAGTCACACAAGATTCATAGCAACCCTATATGCAACAGCTCTGAAGGCTGCCTTGCGGCCAGACTCACTGACTATGACACACCTACCCCTTTGGCCCCGGTTACTGTATCAATCCATCTCATCCAGGGTCTTCCTCTCCGGTGCTGTCCCTCCACCATTTCGAGCATGATACCATTACTAGTCCCTCCTGACCATGTACTCAAAGTATATGATATGGAACTTCAAAATCCTAGCATCCAAAGAGAAACTAAAAATTTGACCTTAATTCTATTCCACTTGAATTTAAAAGTAATTTTAAAAACAAATTGAAGCATTCAACAGCAATGATCCAAGATCAGATTAGTTGTGAATGACATCCAAGATCCCCTCCATGACAAGAGTAAAACATCATTACAAAGACAGGGGAGGAAAAAAAGAAACAAATTAGATGTCAGAAGATACTGCAAACATTGCACTAAAGCATTGAGAAAGAAGAGTAAAGGGAAGACCTGCTTAAACAAAAGAGTTGAATACATTTTGCAGGTCTTCTCAAGAATACAAGTCAAAGTATTATAATAAAAAGTACAAGGGGCTGAAACTGGAGAATAAAATGAGAAGAACTCACTCAGCATTTCTGAAATTGAATGAACTGAAATCCAAATTCAAACTTTGATTTTTAATACTTTGATATTATGGACAAAATCTTGAATGATCTAGAAAACATCAAAAGAAGATGGAAAGCATACACATAGTCATTGAACTGGTTAAAAGGGAAGAAACGTCCAGAAGTACCACATGAAAAAGAGCCAGTGGTAATGAAGGAAGAAGTTTAAACTGAACTGAGGTATTGGCAATAAATAAGGCCCCAAGAATCAATAGATTACCAAAGGATGTGTTTCAACTAATAGATGCATTCCTGGACGTGCTCATCAGCCTATACAAAAAACTTTCAGGACAGTTGATATGCTGACTGACTAAAAGAGATCCATATTTGTTCTCATTCCTGAGAAAGATGATGCAACAGAATAGGGGAATTATCAAACAGTATTATTAATGTCACACTAAAGTAAAATATTACTGGTAGTCATCCAGAAATGCCTAGAACAGTATATTGACAGAGATTTGTCAGAGGTTCAAGCTGGATTTAGGAGACCCTTAATACTAAGGATATAATTGTTGTTGTTACATGAATCCTAGCTTCAAGCAGACACTACTGGAAAAATATCTATTTGTGTTTTATGGACTATACAAAGACATTTGACTGTGTGGATTATAACAAAGCATGGCTGACACTGAGACAAATGGAAATTCCAAAATGCTTAATTGTGTGCAAAACCCTATAACTAGATTAAGAAGCCATTGTCTGAACAGTTCAAGAGAAAATTACATGGTTTAAAATAGAAAATGATCTGCATCAGGATTATACCATTCTCCATATCTATTCAATTTTTGTGATTATTGTATCATTCAAGAAGCTAGACTTCACAATAGGGAGAAGACTCATAAACAACTGATGTTATGAAGATGGCACAACCTTGCTTGCTTAAAGGGAAGACTTGGAATACTTTTCTGCAGTACCTAACAACTGCAGCCATCAATATGGATTTGACCTGAACATCAAAATTCTCACCACTCAACTGATAACCACATCATTCATTATAGATGGAGAAGAAAAATGAAATTGTTAACAATTTAATTTTACATGGATCCACAATCAATACCCTTCGTATCAGGAGTCAGAAGATTAGTACATGTATTGGATTGCGAAAGTCTGCAGTTTAAAACCTCTTCAAGTTACTGAAGAGGAACAAGGTCAGTTTGAAAACTAAGGTTCACCTGATTCAGGCCTTGATATTTCCAATTACTTGCTATGCCTCTGATAGCTGGACAATTAATTAGGATGACAGAAGAATAATCAATGGCTTTGAGTTTTGTTTCAGAGAAGTGCAATACATGTCCTGTGGATTTCCAAAGAACAGATATTTCTTGGAAAAGATATCTACTGCAATGCTTCTTGGAGGCAGTAATGGCAATACTTTGTTTCATTTACTTTGGAAATTTTGTTAGAGAAGCTATTCCTTGGAAAGGTAGAGGGTCAATAGAAGCTAGGAAAATCCTCAATGAGATAGGTATTCACCTACAGCAACTGTAGCAATGGGCTCAAGTATACTATAAATGTTAAGGATGGCACAGGATTGGTTAGATAGGTTCAAATCTCCTGTTAATAGGGCTACTGTGAAGTTATACTTATCGCGATGCTACCTAATAAAACACAAGATGAACTGAATTAGGGGCTTTCAATTCTATTCCACTTGTTATGTGCCTTTCATAACAGTCTCATGCTGTTTTGATTACTTCACATCTGTAGTAGGTTCTGAGATAGGGAGTGTGAAACTCCCTTTTCTGTTTTTATTTTCCAGAAAAGCTTTTATTATTTGAATTATCTTTTCTTTCCAAATTAAATTGGAAGTTTCCCTTTCAATATCATTGAAGAGTTAGTTTTGTATCTGTATTGGGATTGCGTTAAATGTGTATATTTCTTTGGGTAGGATTTTCAGGAATATGAGAAGTGTGAATGTAGGAAAATTGAATGTTATTAAGAAATATATGGAACACAAAAATATTGGCATAGTAGGCAATGGTGAATGAGATGGACTGAAATGAGGCATTTTGAATCAGACAGTCCTATGATATATTATGCCAGAAATGAAAAAGTGAGGAAAAATGGAGTCACTTTCACAGTTAAAAAGATCATTTCCAGATGCAGCTTGAAATACAATGTTGTGAGTGACAGGGTAATATCCATACACATGTGAGTAACACCTGTTAATACCACCATCATTCAAATATATGAACCAACAAGTAGAGCCAAAAAAGGCAAAACAGACAATTTCTACCAAATTTTGCAGTCAGAAATCAATTGTACTTCCAAGCAGGATACAGTAATAAAAATTCAAAAGTTGGAAATGGAAAACATGGGATTGGTGAGAGAAATAAGGTTGGAGATAAAATTATAGACTTTTGTACAGACAGTGATTTAATAATTTTAAATACTTTTCATAAGAAACATAAACAGTGACTATATACATGGACCTCACCTCATGGTATGCACAGAAATCAGATTAATTACTTCTGTGGAAAAATTCATTGAAGTTCAGTATCTGTTGTGACAAGTAGGCCATTGTGCTGATTGTGTAATAGACCATCAATTACTCATATATAAGTTGAAACTGAATCTAAAGGAATTGCAATCAAATTCATGAGAAACAAAATTTGACCTTGATTCTATTCCACCTGAATTTAAAAAAAATCAGTAACAAGTTTGAGACCTTGAATGAATGAGCGAAAGCAGGTGAGCTTCGGGAAGATATCAAGAATATTATCCATGAAGAATACAAAAGTGAAAATTCAGGAAGTTAATGAGCTAAATAGAAGGTTTTAAAGGGCAGCTCAGAAAGACAAATCAAAATATTATAATGAAATATAAGAGATAGAGTCAGAAAAGTAAAAGGGACAAATTAATGCCGCATTTCTTAAGCTGCAGGAACTGAAGAACAAATTGAAGCATCGAGTTGCAATACTTAAGGACGCCATGGTTGGAGCACTGTATTATCCAGGAAGCATTAAAAGAAGATGGAAGGAGTACACAGCATCCCTGTACCATAAAGAACTGGGTGACATAGAAAAATTTATGAAACAACTTATGTTCAATAGGCAATGATGATGAAGGAAGAAGTTCAAACTGCTCTGAAAGAATTGACAAAAAATAAGGCCCCAGGAATTGGTGGAATACATACTGATACAGTTCAACAGATGCAGCTCTAGAAATGCTCACCAGGCTATGCCAAGAAATCTAGAGGACAACCACCTGGCTAAGCGACTGGGAGAGGTACGTATTTATTCCATTCCAAAAAAGGTGATCCAACAAAGTGTGAAAATTATTGAATAAAATCACTAATATTACACACAAGCAAAATCCTGCTGAAGATAATCCAAAACAACTACACCAGTATATTGACAGAGGACTACCAGACATGCAAGCTAGGTTTAGAAGAGGCTGTGGCACTAAGGACATCATTGCCAAAGTCAGATGGCTCTTGGCTTAAAGAAGAGAGTACCAGAGGAATGTCTTTCTGTGTTTCATTGACTATGCAAAGATATTTGACTGTGTGGATCACAACAAATTATGGCTAACCTTCAAAAGAATGGGAAACCCAAAACACTTATTGTGCTCATGTGAAACCTTTACTTGTACCAGGACACAGTTTTCAGAAAAGTTCAAGAAAATTCTTATTGTTTGCTTCATAATCATAAAACAAGTGCATCAGAGACATCCTGTCTCCATATGTTTTCAATCTGTATGCAAAACAAGATCATTTGAGAGGCTTGGCTTTATGACAAGGAATATGGATGCAGATTGGAGGAAGAATCAATAACTTGTGTTACACAAATGACACAGTCTTACTTGCTGAAAGTGATGAGGGCTACAGCATTTGCTACAGAGAGTCAAGTAATGTAGTCTGAAATATGGATTAAAGCTCAACATCAAGAAAACAAAGATTCTCACCACTGGGCCTATTGGTAGCATCATGATAAACAGAGAAGAAACTGAGATTGTTAACACTCTTGGCACCAGCAGTCAAGAAATCAAAAGACAAATTACATTAGGGAAATCTGCTGCCAGGAACTTCTCCAGAGTACTGAAGAGCAACGACATCAGTCTAGAGACTAAGATGTACCTGATCCAGAATATAGTTTTCATAATTATTTGCTATGCATCAGAGAGCTGGACAAAGACTAAGGATGACAGAAGAATTAATGCCTTTGAGATGTGGTGCTGGAGAAGAATATTGAACATACCACGGACTGCAAAGAGAACTAACAGTACTGTTCTGGAGAGGAGGAAGCAAGCTGCTCGTTGGATGCAAAGATTTTGAGACTCAATCTCACATACTTTGGGCATGTAGCCAGGAGTCTCTGAAGAAAAATGTCGTGCTTCAAAGGGTCGAAGGACAATGTAGGAGAGGAGACCCTGGATGAGATGGATTGACACAAAAACTGGGTCAATGAGAGTATGTGTGCCAGAAACAGTGAGATTGGCTCAGGATAGTGCAGGGTTCAGAGCTATTGTGCTATTGCTATGAGTAATAGTCAACTCAATGACACATAGCAATAAAAAAAAACTATAGTATTTTTACCCCCCCACCCTGCCCCAGTTAGGTTTGTTCCTAAGTATTTCATCCTGTGTTGAGCTATAATAAATCACGTTGATCAATTTATCCAAATTGAGCAACCCTGTGAATTTGTCCCTACTCATCCTCACATCTCTGCTACCACCCTGCCCCTCTTGGATCTACAAACATGTTTTATAAGTTATCCTTCTATATTTACAATATAAGATTATTCTTCCTTCATAGAATGACTTTGGGAGTGTCCCAAGCTTTTCTATATTTTGAAATAATTTAAGCATAATTTGTGACAAATCATCTCTGAATGTTTGGTAGAATTCACAGGTGAAGATGTCTGGCATAAGAGGGTTTTTTAGATTGGGAAGTGTTTGGTTTTGTTTTTTTTTCACACTCTCAATTTTTTTTTCTTTTCTGTTAGGTCTGCTCCTGTTTTGCATGTGTAAATTTTGGTAAACTGTAGGTTTCTAGGAAATTGTACATTCCTCTAAGTTTTAAAATTTGTTAGGTAAACATTTTCATAGTGTTCTAATATTATTGTTTCAATTTCAACTAGTTATATTTTGACATTATCTCCTTAATTTTTTATTTGTACCTTTTTTTGATTAAATTTGCCCATGCTTTGTTTATTTTATTGGCCTTTTTGAAGAACCAGCTCTTGGCTTGTTAATTGTTTAAGTTGTTTTTCTGATTTCTATTTAATATGTTTCAGCCTTATCTTTGCAATTTCCTTTTGTCTAGGGACTATGAGGTTAGCTTGCTATTTTTCTATTTGTTGGAGATGTTAAAGGTTAAGCAGTTTGTTTTATTCCTTTTTAAATGTTTGCTTACTTCTATTAACTGACATGTGATATTTTTGCTGTATATTAGAGATTTTGATATGTTATTATTCCTTTTCATTCATTTTAAGGAACATTTTTTTCATTTTTTTTATTTCTTCTATGCCTGTGGTGATGAAGGAGAAAGTTCAAGTTGCTCTGATGGAATTGGCAAAAAACAAAGCTGCGGGAGTTGACAGCATTCCAATTGATTTATTTCAACGAGCAGATGCTCCCCTGGATATGCTCACTAAGTTGTGCCAAGAAATCTGGAGAAAAGCTAGCTGGCCAACTGACTGGAAAAGATCGATATTTGTTCCCATAACAAAGAAAGGTGAACCAACAGAGTGTGGAAATTATTGGACAATATCATTAATATCACACACAAGCAAGATTCTGCTGAAAATTATTCCAAAACGTTTGGAACAATATGTCAACAGAGAACTGCCAGATGTGCAGGCTGGGTTTAGAAGAGGTTGTGGTACTAGGGTTATTACAGCTAATGTTAGATGGATCCTAACAGAAAGCAGAGAATACCAGAAGAATGTCTATCTGTGCTTCATTGACTATGCAAAGGCTTTTGACTGTGTGGATCACAACAGGCTATGGCTGACTCTGAGAAGAATGGGAATCCCAGAACATTCGATTGTGCTTATGAGAAACCTATACTTGGACCAAGAGGCAGCCATCAGAACAGAGCAAGGAAATACTACATGGTTAAAAATCAAATAGGTGGTCTGTCAGGAACGTATTTTGTCTCCATACCTTTTCAATGTATGCAGAACAGGTCATCTGAGATGCTGGGATGTACGAAGAGGAATATGGCATCAGGATTGGTGGAAGAATCATCAACAACCTGCCTTATGCAGATGACACAACCCTGCTTGCTAAAACTGAGGAGGACCTGAAGCACTTGCTGCAGAAGGTCAAGGACTGCAGCCTTCAATATGGATTGAAGCTCAATATCAAGAAAACAAAGATTCTCACCACTGGGCCAATTGGCAGCATCAGTATGGATGATGAAGAAATTGAGATAGTTAACAGTTTTAGTTTACTTGGTTCCACAGTCAACATTTTTGGTAACAACAGCCAGGAAATCAAGAGATTAATTGTGTTGGAAAAGTCAGTTGTGAGGGACCTCTCAACAGTACTGAAGAGCAATGACATCAGGCTGGAGACTAAAGTGTGCCTGATTGAGGCTATAGTCTTTGCACTTACATGCTATGCATTGGAGAGCTGGACAGTGAATAAGGATGATAGAAAGAGAATTGATGCCCTTGAGCTGTGGTGCTTGAGAAGAGTGTTGATTATACCATGGACTGCAAGGAGAACAAACAGGTTTGGCCTGGAGAGGGTGAAGCCAGGCTGCTCCTTGGAGTCAAGGATTCTGAAGCTTCATCTGATATACTCTGGGCATGCTGCAAGGAGGGACTGGTCTTTTGAGAAGGACATCATGTTTGGGAGAGTGGAGGGACAGTGCAGGAGAGGAAGACCCTCAATTATATGGATCAATTTTGTGGTTGGAGTGGTGGGAATGAGTGTTTGAGATGGCAAGGTTGGCACAGGATAGAATGGCTTTTAGGACTTTTGTACATAGGGTCACTATGAGTCACAAGCAACTTGATGGCACGTGACAACAACAACAACATAATCCAGTAGTGATCAAGCAAGGTGTTATTTTGCTTACACTGAGGTAGTTTTTATTCTTTTCTTATTAATTTCTCGTTTCATGATGTGGTCTGAGAAGATATTGTGTAATTTTTCATGCTTTTGAATTTATTGAAGCTTGCTTTGTAACCTAGAATATGATTAATCCTGGAAAATGCACTGGATGCATGTGAGAAGAAATTAAATGGAGTTTTTCTTGGCTGGATTACTCTTAATATATCTGTGAGGTAGAGTTGGGTATACATAGTTTAATTCATCTGCTTCTTTGTTGAGTTTCTATTGCACTGATCATTCAGTGAGAGTTGAAGTTTCCTAGTACTATTGTGATGTTGTGCATGTCTTTATTTTAATTTATTGACTTTTATGTATTTTGCAGGACTATCATATGGTGCATTGATACTAGCTAAAATTATGTACTATTGTGCCTTTTTGAGAATTAACTATTGTTCTTTGTTTTCTCTTATGATGATTTTCACCTTGGATCTATTTTATTAGAGATTAGTATTGTTCTACTCCTACTTTCTTATGAATGCCATTTTCTTGGTATATATTTTTTCCCCATTTGATTTTCAGTCTATTTAACTTCTAGTTTCTTAGGGGTAACATATTGATGGACTTTTTTGTAAAATCCAATCTGATACACTTATTCTTTTAAGGTATACATTTAAGCCATTCAGTGTTATTATCAATCAGCCATAATTGACATTTTGCTGAATTTGTTGTTGTTGTTATTAGTTACCATGGGCCATTAGTTACCACTTTTCTTTACTGTCTCTGTATAAAGAACTTTTTAAATTATTCCTTCTAGAGTTGGTTTTGTTTTTCTGAATTCCTTAACTTCCTGCATTTCTGAAAATTATCAAACTTCTCCTTTATAGCTGATGGAGAGTTTTGCTGGGTACAGAACAGTTTGGCTGGCAAACTATTTTCTTTCAGCTTTTACTATATGCCATCCTATTGTCCTCTTGCTTGCATGGTTTCTGCTGAGAAGTCAGAAACTAAATGAATTTGTTTACCTTTGTCAGTAACTCTTTGTTTTTCTTGAGTTTCTTTAAATTATCTATCCTTGTCTTTGATTTTGGAAAGTCTGATTATGATATTTCTCATATGAAAGCTATACTTAGATCAGGAAACAGTTCTCAGAACAGAGCAAAGAAACACTGCAAGGTTCAGAAATCAGGAAAGGAGTGCATCAAGGATCCATTTTGTCTCAACACCTTTTCAATCTATATGTGAAAAATATGATTCAGCAAGACAGCCTTTATGAGGAGGAATAAAACATCAGGATCGGAGGACTCCTCAACAACCCATGTTACACAGGTGATGCAACCTTGCTTGCTAAAACTGAGGAGGACATGAATCATTTGCTGTAGATCAAGGACTATATGATTGAAGCTCAGCATCAAAAGTTCAAGGACTGCAGTCTTCAATATGGACTGAAGCTCAATACTAAGAAGATAAAGATTATCACCATGGACCAATGTTACCACCATGATAGATGGAGAAGCGATTGAAGTTGTTTACAGTTTCAGCTTGCCTGGCACCACAATCACCACCTTTGGCACAAACAGTCAGGAAATCAAAAGGTAATTTGTACTGGGGAAGTATGCTGTCAGAAATCTCTCCAAAGTGCTAAAGAGTGGACCATGGTTTTCACAATTACTTGCTATGCATCAGAGAGCTAGGCAATGACTAAGGATCACAGAAGAAAAATAGATACCTTTGAGTTGTGGTACTGGAGAAGAGTCTTGAACAAACGATTGACAGCCAAGAGAACAAACAAATCTGTCTTTGAGAGGGTGAAAACAAGTTTCTCTTTGGCGGCAAGAATTTTGAAGGTCCATCTCACATACTTTGGGCATGTTTCCAAGACGGATCAGTCCTTAGAGAAGGAGATCATGATTAGTAGGTAGGTCTACTCCGTTTGGTGTTTACTGAGCTTCTTGAATGTATAATTTCCCTATTTTTCTAATTTCTCAAAATTTTTATACTAATACCTCTTCCACAATTTTTCAGTGTTTATTAATTTTTCTCCTGTTCTAGAATTCTAATCACAAATATGTTGTTACATTTGATAACATATTCCATGATTCTTATATTTTATTAATTTTCCTTCCATGTGGTTTTGCTTTTACTTCTAGTAGGTTCTAATTGAGAGTCTTTTTTACCTGTATCACTGACTCTCTGTTTCATATCTTCTCTATTGTTTTTTAATCTATCAAGCATATTGAAAATTTCTGTAATATTTATCTTGTTACGATAGGTTGCATTTTCATATTATTCTTCATTTCTAGTATTGTGATGGTTGTATCCTCCTTTTTATTATTTTTATTTATTTCAGCTCTATATTCGGTATTTTGTAATTTCTTTACTACCAATTCTTGGAATTCCAAGTCAGTGCACTTCTCTGCCTTCCTGTCTCTGGGGAATTCTCCGAGTCCATGAACTAGTATGATTTTCTAGGAAAAGGCTTGTTTGGTTTTCATATTATTTGAACTTGACTGCTGTTTTCTTGGCACTTCATGTATATTTAAAGAGTTGAACTAGAGTCGGCACTGAGTTTTTTGAATATTTTTTCTTACAGTGAGGAAATGTGTAAAGCTGCCATATATGTGGTGAATAAGAGACAAGTTAACATAGTTTGTACTCAGCTCCTCAATCCAATGACAATCTTCACAGCTTATAGTCCATGGACAGCATGGCAATGGGGTATATCTCACTCTACATGGTGTTTCCTAAGAGTAGCAAGTCTAGTCTTCTCTGTGTCCATGAAAATAGAAGCCCAAAGTCTCAAAAGCAGCTTCCACCTAAGCCACTAGGGCGTGGAATGGTGCCGCTTCACTGGTTGGCATCTCTGCTGGGATAGCTAGGGCTACGAAGATAATTTTCAGTTTTAAAATATTCAAGTGCTGTTACTATAACCAAAATAAAAAGACAATGGTTTCTAACTATTATTTTATCCTCACATTTTCAATTGTCACATCCTGTAACTGTTGTTGTTGTTGTTGTTGTTATGTGCCGTCGAGTCGTGTGCGACTTATAGGAACCCTATGCACAACAGCCCTAAACCCTGCTCTATCCTGTGCCAATCTCATTGCCTCTGACACACCTTTCCAGATTACCCCAGTCACTGAATCAATCCACCTCATAGAGGGTCTTCCCCTCCTGTGCTGTCCTTCCACTCTGCCCAGCATGATGTCCCTCTCCAAAGACCTGTCTCTCCTTACAACATGTCCAAAGTATGTCAGGCGAAGCCCCAGAATCCTTG
>NW_006399878.1:40477-51019 GCF_000299155.1 Elephantulus edwardii | reverse complement strand
TTCTGTTCAGCTCTTTAGTGTCTTGGGTTTTTCCTTGTGCTTTGGCCTCTCTACATTCCAGTGCAATCTTCAGAGTTTCTGGAAGAGTAATCATCCCATGCAGTTGTATCAATTGCATTCTAATATTAATATTTGCTTTTCTTTAGTTTGTGATTTTTATTGAATATTTTGAGAAGCTAGATTTTATGAATAAGAATATGAGATAAGATATGAGGAAGATACAACCATAAACTGTATTATTCAGGTGACTCAACCTTTCTTGCTCAAAGTGAAGAGGACTTGAAATATAATACAAAAAAAATAAAAAAAGAATAATACAAAAAAAATAAAAAAAGAAATATAATACAAAGAGGAAAGATTGAAATTGTCAATGATTTCTTTTTATTTGGCTCCACAGTCAACGTATCAGCAGACAATAGATAAGGAATTGTATTGCATTGAGCATATCTGCTGTCAAGGACCTCTTCAAATTACTGAGGCATGATGAAGTCAGTTTAAATACCAAGATTAGCTTTATTCAACCAGAGATTTTTTTTTCAGTGAATCCGAATGATGGACCATGACTAAGAATGGCTGAAGAAAAATTGATGCCTTTATGTTGAGGTGGTGGAGAATGAACTGACAAAAAAGCAAAAAGAGATAACTTGGAGTAAGTTCAACCAGAGTGTCCCTTATCAATGGTGAACCTTTGTCACACTAATTTTTGGCCTGTTATTCTTTGGAAAGTGACATTATACTTGGAAAGATGGAGGGTCAGCAAAAGAAAGAAATACAATCTTTGACACTGACTGCAACAATGGAGTCAAGTGTGCCAGAAATAATGAAGGTGACAAACAATAAGTCAGAATTCATAGAATTGCAATGAATTGTTCTTGACTTGATTGCACTTTACAATAAAAACATGATATATGTTATGAGTCTTGCTAAGTAAATAGTCATATATTCTAACCAACCAGTTCTAGAAGAGAGAGATGTGACAATATGCTTTTATAAATATTTAAGCCTTGGAAAACCTATGGGACAGTTCGAAGTGGGTACTGTAATAAATATATACATACATGTAAATAATGATTTGTACTTGAGTGTAAATGGTTTGGTCATTTTTATTGCATTCACAATCCTATGTGAGTTGATTGGTCCTCTAGATTAAGCTAATAATCAGCTGTGGGCTCTAAGCCTTTTTAAGTAAGTCAGGACCTGATGGGCAGGTTTTTGTATTTAAAAGTCATTTGAAATCCCTAGGGTCACCAACTCTAGGGCAAGGTATTAATTGTGTTCAGGAAGAACATTGTTCTAAGTGGTACAACACTCACTGGTCTATCAGTTTGTTAAATTGATAATTTGGGGTTGTTATGATACTGTGCCACTGGTGTGCCAATAGCCATCATGGTTACCCATGGTGGACAGGGTTTGGTAGAGCTCCCAGATTAAGAAAGGCTTGGAAGTAGGATTGGCATCCACTTCTTAAACAACAGGCCTTTGGAAACTCTATAAACTTTAGAAAAACAGGATAGTAATAGAAAAGGGTTCAGATCTTTTGTTAATAGGGTCATTATGGGATGTACTTGACTAGATGGCACTTAACAACAACAACAACAATATTAATGCTATAAATATTATTTATAACTATATATATATATATATGTAACTATAAATATATAAATAACTATTATGATAACTATTGAGTTTTAGGAATTGGAATTCATTTGACGGTAGTGAATTTATTATATCATTAAAAATTCATAGCCTTTGTGTTAGATCTAACCTATAGCTGACACTCGAATGAGTTTTCTAATTCTGTAAAACACGTGGAAGATTGACCATCTGTTGGTGGATTCAAACTACCAGACAGGCATTGCTGTTGGGTTAGAAGTGCAACTTTTTATAGACTGTGCCACCAGACTCCCTGGTATTACTTAAATTATGAGTAAGAAGTTCTTATTAAAAAAATGACAACAACAACAACAAAAATAACAACATAAAAAACACAAACCCTTGTAAATATTGTACTTTTTCTTTTAAGGGTTACTTCTCAGTCAAAATACTTAAAAGCACTATGAAGGCAGTTTTAATGATTGGAATTCTAGCTATTTCCTCTATAAATTTGCTGGGGTCAGAATTAAATGAAGTGTGTAATAGACACAAATTCTTCCCTTTTAGGCCTCAAAACCCAACAGTGACTTGTCAACAAGATGTTTAATGGCACTACCCCAGCTCCAAGTGTCTTGTTTTTTCATTTAATGAGAATAATTTTCTTTTTACAAGTTACAATTTACCACTGTCTCAGTGGAGACTCATAGTGCTAATTAATGTCCACTAGCTAGCCTACAACAGGGATTCAGGTCACAGAAGTTGTCAGTCTAGGTCAAAGCTGCCCTGCCAGTGACCACTGTTATTATTACTATGTACTTAGAAACAAATTTCCAGTGAGAACAGATTTAATTTTTTGCGTCCATGCAGCCAGAAAAAAAATAAAAATCAACAACTAACTGTATTATAGAAACTCTAGGGGAAAAAAATAAGTTTATCAATATTGTTCACCAATTATTTCATATATTCCTCACAGGAATCAGATCGACTATAGTTGCAGAAAGAATCATTAGAGAAGTGATTAGTCAAAACCAGATCAGGTGCCAACTGTGGAATAGAACATCCATTACTCATTTGTAAGTTTAAATTGAAGCTAAAGAAAATTAAACTAGTCCACAGGAAACACACTATGATCTTGAGTCTATCCCAGTTGAATTGCAGAACTATTTCAAGAATACTTTTGAAGTATTGAACACCAATGATAAATGACCAGAGAAACTGTGGGAGGACATCAAGAATATCATCAACGAAGAAAGTGAGAGGTCACTATACTGCTATTTGGGTGGGATGGTATCTCATTATGGTTTTGATTTGCATCTTTCTTATTGTCAGTGATTTTTAGCTTTCTTCATGTGTTTATAGGCTATCTAAATGTCTTCTTCTGTGAAAAATCTTTCTATGTCTTTTGCCCATTTTGTAATTGAGTTCTCACTCCTTTTCTTGTGGAGGCCCTGTAATATTTTGTAAACTTCTCTTATGAGATCCTTGTCTGAGGTGGTGTTTTCAAATGTTTTTTCTTAGTCAGTAGGTGTTCTTTGTACCCTAATGGAAAAAGGTTTTGATGTATGTATACAGGGATTTAATCCTTAGAAGGTCGTGTTCACAAATTTTATTCTCTCCATATTGTGCATTTCTGGTTGTATCTGTCAGTATCTTTATACCACAAACTAGGCCTTCTAGACTTGGTCTCATATTTACCTCTTATGATATTTATTGTTTTGGGTTTTACTCCTATATTTCTAATTCACCTTGAGTTGATCTTTGCGTATGGTGTGATGGAATATAATTCTTCAAGTTTCAACTAAAAGATGCAGTCCTGGATGTGTTTACTAGTTCATAGTAAGAAACCTTGGGGAGATCTACCGGCCAACTGACTAGATGAGATTCCTTTGTCTCCTCCATTCCCAAGAACGGTGATTCAGCAGAATGTGTAAATTATACAATAATATCATTAGTATTGCATACAAGTAAAATATTTTTTTAAGATCATTCAAAAATAGCTAGAAAATTATATTGACAGAGAAATACCAGAAGTTCAGGGTGGCTTTTGCAAAGACTGCATCACCATAGTTATCATTCCTAATGGCAAGTGGCTTATGGCTAAAAGCAAAAAAAAATATGAGAAGGACATCTATTTGTGGTGTATTGATTATGCAAAGGCATTTGATTGTGTGGATCATAAAAAAATTATGGTTAAAATTGAGAAGAATGAGAATCTCAAGCACTTAATTGTGCTGATACAAAACTATACCTAGATAAATAAGCTATTCTCCATTCCTAAAGAAAACAGTGGATGATTTAAAATCAGAAAAGAGGTGCATCAAAGTTTTATCCTTTCTCCATATCTATTCAATCTGTATGCTAAGAAAATAATTTGTGAAACTAGACACTAGGAAGAAAAATGTGGCATCAAGATTGGAGGAAGACTCTTCAAGAACTTGGGCTATACAAATGACACCACTTTGCTTACTGAAAGGCAGGGTTTGAATCACTTGCTGCAGAAGATCAAGGACTACAACCGTTGGTTGAAGAAAAACAAAGAAAACAAAGGTCCATATCACAGGACCAACTGTCAACACTCTGACATTTGGAGAAAGAACTGAAGCTGTCAACAATTTCATCTTGCTTGGACCAACAAGCAGAACTCTTGGTACCATCAGACAAGAAATTTGAAGGCTTATATATTATTTGAATGCTGTCTTTGTTTCACTTTTCACTCTTGTTATTAGATACCATCCAGTAAACTCATAGTTATCACTATCTATTGTGTTAAAAGTAGAACTGTAAGCTTGAATCCTATGACATTCTGAAAGCAGATTGCCAGGTCTGTCTTCTGAGGCACCTCTTTGTGAATTTGATCCATCAGTAATTCAGCTACTAATTGAGAATTTCACCATTTTCACCACTCAGGTGTTCATCCAATAATAAAGTACTAAGAATACAAATAAATAATCCTTAATCATTTAGTTCTTACTTTGTTTAGGTAGACAAATCTAATAGTCAAGCTATGAGGTTACCATTAGCCACATTTTGCAAATAGGTGAGGTTTCACACTCAACTGTTCAAGGGCACATTTTCACCATTCTAATTAAAAAGTTCTATTCAGAAAGTGGCTTTGTAAGCCAGCTCTTCAAATGAGAGTGTCTCAATGTGTTTAAGAGAAGAAGTATTTAACAATAATAGTGTACTATGCTCTTTCCCTTCACTTATTAAACTATTTGCGTCCTGACATTCTTTGTTCATCTTTTAATGCCTAGTATCCTGGAATTTCTCATAAATCAATCATAAATTGAGAAATGAAAGAGAAATGTTCCTGATGCCCTTGCCTGGAGCCCCTCTCTTGGAAAATTACCTCTTTTTAAGAGGAATTTGCACCACAACTCAAAGTCATCAAGAGTACAGAATAATCTACTGACTGTCCTGGAAATGATGCTGCCACGGTGCTCTTTGGAGACAAGAATGATGAAATTTCATTGTTAATATTTAGGACATATAGGAAGGCAAGGATATTCCTTGCAAATTAGATTGTGCTTGGAAAGATGGAGGGTCAGTGAAGGAGAGAAAGACCTCCAATGAGATGGATTGATGTGGTGGCTTCAGTAACGGGCCATAACGTATCAGCGATGATGAGGATGGTACAAGATAAGACAGGGTTCAGTATGGCTATTCATAGGGTTGCTATGAGTTATACTCAACTCTATGGCTCCTAACAACAACATGTGTTCTATATTTATGTATATACAGATATATTATATTTACCATATACCACATACAGTTATAAATGACTCAAGAAAATGAACCATTTATTCTACCTAAGAAATACTTTCATTTCTATATTATACAGATGAGGATCTTAGATACAGAAAGAAATCCCAAGAGCACAGTTCATAAGATAAGTATCAGACATGAGACTCCAGTGCAGGAAATAGTGTTTCACTGATTATTCTCTGTTGCACTGGGCTGCCAAGATGTCCAGATTGTGTGTGTGTGTGTGTGTGTGTGTGTGTGTGTGTGTGTGTGTAGAGACAGACAGAGAGAGAGAGAAAAAGAGACAGAGAGGTCCTGTTAACCTGAAGACATGAGGTTTGAATCCACCAGTTGCTCCATGAGAGAAAGATGGGCAATTTCCTCCCATGCAATGTACTGCCTTTGAACACTTATTGGAGGATTTGGGGTCTGTTTCTACTTTAATGGTATGTGACAACAACAACAAGGTTGTCACTTATAGGAATTATCCCAGATGCAACGAAATTATCTCCCAAATATTATGAAAAATGTCAAGCACATAGAAATGTTGAAAGAACATGATAGTAACCACCCTCACACCTTCATTCTATACATAATATTAACAATTTACTACTGTGTACTTGGGAGGCTTAGTGGGATGAAATTACTATGCTAACCCAAAGTCGTGTGCCTTGAATGCCCCAGTTGCTCTGGAGGAGAGAGATGGACAGTCTCTTTTCCTGTGATTTACAGCCTCTGAAAAGAATGTATACAAATTTTGTAAGTAAATTTTGCAAGCATAAAAGAAAAATTTTATTAAAAAAAAGAAAATTAAAAAAAGGAATTTGCAAGTCAGACTTTCCTACATATGGAAAACTACTAAGGGTAGAAATAATATAAATAGGTTTCACTGTATGTACTTTGTAATTTTTACAATATTTGACCAAATGCATAGCTTACATGGTAGAGCAATTACACAGGTAATAAACTGTACATCTGAGAACACAGAGACCATAACGTACAGTCTTTTCATGCACACTTTATTTATTAATAACTTTCTTATGTTTAAGTGATTTTTCCAACTGTACATTACTTTATATATTACTGTGGCATAGGATTAACCAGTCACTGTATTAAAGTCCTCTCTTGATACTTCTTGCATATGACACACTTCTGCTTTATTGCTGAAAATATGGCTAAGAAATAGAGAATATATAAGACAGAAGAAACTTAGAGAAAGTATATTGAGACGCTATCTGAAACAAGGAAAACGTAGCGAAACTATGGTTAATTCATTTTCTTTTGTACTAGTTACAACTACTTTAGTATATTTTCTGAAGCAGGAAACAGCATTTCTACCAGTAGATTCTCATGCTGCATCAAAACCATGCTAATGCCGGTACAATATTTCTACAAGTGACAGGTAATACATTATACCACATTGAAATGAAAAAGAAAACTAACTTAAAATGCAAATGAAATGAGAAATGGAGGAAAGATACCGGCATTTTTAGTTTACAAATGAATTTGTTTCTATTTTCAGTTTAATGATGTAAAATTGTTCTCACCAATGGACATGGATCAAATCTCATCTTTGTTTTTCATTCAATTTGTTTTTATTTGTTCTCACAATTTTTTCACTGGGTATGAGTAAACAGAGGTGGAAGTACCACAAAAATGAGACTATGCTAACATGTGACATTAAAAATAATTTTGATGCCAATTTATTTTTGCTGTCAAACACATAGGTTAGTTAGAGCTACTTTGATTTGACAACTGAGGCAGGTAAAAGAGACAGGTTTATAGTTTTGTTTTCATAAGGGAGTTATTGTTACATACGATCAAGTCACTTGTGACTCAGAGCGGCCCTACCTGTGCACAATAGCTCTGAATCCTGCCCTATCCTGAGTGAGTCTCACTGATCCCAACACATCTACCCCCATGGCCCTAGTTATTGTATCAATCTATTTGTTCTGGAGTCTTCCTCTCCTGCAATGTCCCTCCACCCCTCTGGGCATGATGTCCTTCTTGAAGGATCAATGCCTCTTGGCCACATACCCAAAGCATGTAAGATGGAGTATCAAAATCTTAGCCTCTAAGGGAAAATTTGGGTTGACCAACTCCAAGACAGATATATTTGTTTTCTTGGCAGTCCATAGTATGTTCAAGACTCTTCTCCAGCACCATAACTCAAAGGCATCAATTCTTCTGTCATCCTTAGCCATTTTCCATCCCTGTGATGCATAGCAACTAATTACAGACTGTGGACTATATCAGGTGCACCTTAGCATCTACACTGGCATCGTTGCTTCTCAATACTCTGGAAAGGTCCCTGATCACAGATTTACCTAATGCATTCTGCCTTTTGATTTCCTAACTGCTGATGTCAAGAGTGTTGATTGTAGAGCCAAGCAAGCTATAACTATTAACAACGTCAGTCTTTTCTCCATCAACATGGTGCTTCCAATTTACTCAGTGGTGAGAATATTTGTTTTCTTGATGTTGAGTTTCAGTCCTTACTGAAGACTACAGTCCTTGACCTTGTGCATCAAGGGCTTCAGTTTCAGCAAGCAAGGTTGTATCATCTGCATAACATAGATTGTTGATGAGTCTTTCTCAAATCATGATGTCACATTCCTTCTCATAAAGTCCAGCCTCCAGAATGATCTATTCTGCGTGTAGATTGGAAAGGTATGAAGACAGGGTGTCTGGAGTCTGAAAATAACTGGAGTCTGAAAATCAAAAGGGCCAAACTTGCTTGACATTTCTTAAGGTGAAGGAACTAAAGAACAAATTCAAACCTCAAGTTGCAACCATTCAGTGTTTCCTTGCTCTGTTCTGAGGACTAAACCTGGTCCAAGTATAGGTTTCACATGAGCACAATCAAGTGTTCCGGGATTCCCATTCTCCTCAAGGTTAATCACAATTTGTTGTGATCCACACAGTAAAATACTTTTGCATAGTCAATGAAACACAGATATATATCCCTCTGATACTCTTTTCTTTCTGCCAAAATCCATCTGACATTGGAGATAAGGTCACTAGTGCCACAGCCTCTTCTAAATCCAGCTTGTATTTCTGGCAGTTTTCTGTCAATTTCTGGATAATCTTCAGCAGAATTTTGCTTTCTTGTGATATGAGTGATATTGTACGATAATTTCCCCATTGTCTGGTCACCTTTTTTGGAATGAGAATGTGGTCTTCCAGATTTCTTGATACAACATGGGGAGAATGCCTTGAGCTGCATCTGTTTGTTGAAATATGTCAGTTGGTATCCTATCAATTCCTGGAGCTTTATTTTTTGCCCAGTTCTTCAGAGCAGTCTGAACCTCTTCGTTCTTGACCATCGCCATTTGATCTTACGTTGTTTCTTCTGTGTCAGCCAATGATTTTTGGTATAGTGACTCTGTATGTTACTCCCATCTTCTTTTAATACTTCCTGGGTCATTCTTCAATGTTCTACCCAAAGCATCCTTGAGTATTGCAACTTGAGGTTTGAATTTGTTCTTTAGTTCCTTTACCTTAAGAAATGTCAAGCAAGTTTGGCCCTTTTGATTTTCAGACTCCAGTTATTTGCACATTTCATTCTAATACTTTGCTTTGTCGTTCTGTGCTGCCCTTTTAAGTCTTCTATCCAGCTCCTTAATATCTTGTTTTCTTCCCTTTGTTTTGACTTCCCAGTGCTCTAGTGCAATATTCAGAAGTACCTTCTTACATCTATTTTGGTGTTTTCTTCTTCTGTCTTTGTAATGACCTTTTGCATTCTTCATGGATGATACTCTTTTTAAATTTTATTTTATTAATTTTAATGAACATTTACAGAGATTTTAAATTTCCATTCATTCATTGTGACATTTTTCCCTGCCTACCCCTCCCCCCTCAGTTTGCTCTTCTCTTTGAAAAGAAAAAAATAAAAAGTCCTTCATTGGTATACTCTTAAAATCCTCCCACAGCTCATCTGGTCTTCGTTGATTAATGGTCAAAGCTTCAAACCTGTCCCTGAGTTGGTTTTTAAATTCAGATGGGATAGAATTAAAGTTAAATTTTTATTTCTGTCTATTTGATCTGACCTTCTTTAGGTTTAATTTGAACTTACATGTAAGTAGTTGATGGTCTGTTCCACAATCAACATCTGGCCTAGTTTTCACATCTGATATTGAACTTTTCCAATGATTCCTTCCACAGATGTAATCAATCTGATTCCTGTGCATCCAATCAGGTGAAATCCATGTGTATACTCTGTATTTATGATTCTTATAAAAGGTATTTGCTATGAGTAAATCATTCATTGTACAGACTTTTATCATTCTATCCCCAGCCTCATTTCAGTCACCAAGTCCACGTTTTCTGAATACTGATCTTTCTTCTTAGTTCCCAACTTTTACATTCCAGTCACTCATTATTATTAATGCATCTTGATTGTATGTTTGATTGATTTCTGACTGCAAAAGTTTGTAGAAATCATCTATTTCCTTCTCTTTGGCTCTGGCTGTTGGTGTATATATCTGAATAATAATGGTATTAACAGGTCTTTCTTGTGTGTGTATGCATACTATCCTGTCATTCACAATGTTGTATTTCAAGATGGATCTTGAAATGGTCCTTTGAACAATGAAAGCGACCCCATTTTTATCACCTTTTCATTTCCAGCATAGTAGATCATATGATTGTCTGATTAGATTTACTCTAAAGTATTTTATCTTTCAGTTAGCTATTGTGATGGGTATGATTTTTCTTAGCTCCATTTTTGAATTCTCTTTGTCACTGTTGAGAAATTCAACTGATTTTTGGTATACTGATATTTTATCTGCCACTTTACTGAATAGTTTGACAATGTACTGTCATTTTCTCAATGAGTCTTTAGGGTTTTCTAAGTATACTATCATATCATCTACATATAAAAAGTTTGCCTCCTATTTGAACAGGTTTGAGGCCTTGAACACTAATGAGCGAAGACCGGAAGAGTTATGGGAGGATGTCAAAGGTATCATCCAGGAAGAGTACAAACGGTCATTACAAAGACAGAAGAGGAAGAAAAGACCCAAATGGATGTCAGAAGAGACTCGGAAGATTGCACTGGAGCATAGAGAAGCCAAAGCACAAGGAAGATTCAAGATACTAAAGAGCTGAACAGAAGATTCCAAAAGACTGCTCGGAATAACAAAGCAAAATACTACAATGAAATGTGCGAGGAGCTAGAGTCAGAAAATCAAAAGGGCCGAACTC
>NW_006399878.1:37098-38284 GCF_000299155.1 Elephantulus edwardii | reverse complement strand
ATTTTCTTTTCTTATCGCTGTTGCTAGACTTCCAATACAATATTGAATAGGAGAGGTGGTAATGGGTATTTTTGCCTCATTCTTGTGCTCAAAGAGAATGTCTTTAATCTCTCTCCATTGAAAACAAGGTTGGCTCTTGGGTTTGTATATACAATTTTTACTACGTTATGGAAATTGCTCTCTATTCATAATTTGTTGAGTGTTCTAACAGGAAAAGGTGTTGGTTTTTGTCCACAGCCTTTTCTGCATCAATTGATAGGGTCATGTGGTTCTTGTTCTTCACTTTCTTAATGTGATTGATGACACTGATTATTTTTCTTATTTTTAACCATCTTTTCATGACTTTTATGAATCATACCTGGTCATGATAAATTCCTTTTTTTAAAATGTACTGTTGAATTCTATTGGCCAGAATTATATTGAGGATTTTTGCATCTACATTCATGAGAGATATCTGCATATAATTTTCTATTTTGTTGATGTCTTTAACTGACTGGAATCAAGGATATGATTTTTAGATTGAGTCTAAGAAAATTCTATCTTTTTGCGTTTTCTGAAATACTTTATTTAGCATTGGTTACAGTTATTCTCTGAATGTTTGATAAAATTAACTAGTATAACCACCATTTTTGTTTGTTTGGTTGTTTTGTTGTTGGAAGTTGTTTTATTACCTGTACATTTTCTTCTTTTGTAATGGGTCTGTTCAGGTGTTCTACTTCAGTCTGTGTCAGTTTAGGTAGGCGGTGAGTTTCTCTTTTCTATTTCCTCTAGATTTTCATATTTGTTTGACTATATAGTTTTCCCATAATATTCTATTGTTAACCTTTTTATTTAAAAAGAAAAAAGGAAAAACCTTGGATTGGTTCTGTTGTCATATTACCATTTTCATCTTTTAATTGGATTATTTTTATATTTCCTTTCTTTTCATATCTTAGTTTTGTTCGTGGTTTTCTATTTTATTGACTTTTTGAACCACCACGTATTGGGCTTTTTGATGGTATCAATTGTTTTTCTGTTTTCTATTTCACTTATTTTTGCCCTAATTTTTATAAATTCATTTTTTTAGAGGGTGTTGGGTTTTCTTGCTATTGTTTTCCAACTTTTTAAGATTTTGGGCTAGAAATCAATTAGTATTTTTATTTCTATTTAATGTGTTTGCTAATGGTTATAAAATATCCTCTAATTA
>NW_006399878.1:30024-35648 GCF_000299155.1 Elephantulus edwardii | reverse complement strand
GTCTGACATACTTTGGGCATGTTGCATGGAGGGACAGGTCCTTGGAGAGGGACATCATGCTTGGGAGGGTGGAGGGACGGCACAAGAGGGGAAGACCCTGTAAGAGGTGGATTGATTCAGTGACTGGGGTAATCAGGATGGGTGTGTCAGAGGCAGTGCGATTAGCACAGGATAGAGCAGGGTTTAGGTCTGTTGCACATAGGGTCGCTATGAGTAGCAAACGACTCGATAGCACATAACAACAACAACAACATCTGGTGCATAGATAGTGATTATGATTGTGTCCTTTTGTAAAGATTATATCATAACTTTCCTTGTCTCTTGGTATAGCTTTTATGTTGAAATGTTTTCAGAAATTAATATCACTGCTCCTCATTTTTTTTAGTTGCCATTTTATTGATATTTTTCTCTCATCTTTTTAGTTTCATTGTTGGTTAGTGCCATCAAGTCACCTGTGATTCATAGTGACCCTATGTATAATATCTCTGAAGCCTGCCCTGTCCTGAGTGAGTCTCACTGACCACAATACACCTACCCCCATTGCTTGAATTACTGTATCAAGCAATCTTATATAGGGTTTTCCTTTCCTGCCTTGTCCCTCCACCCTTCCAAGTATGATGTCCTTCTCCAAACATTGGCCTCTCTTGCTAACATGCCCAAAATTTCTGAGATGAAGCTTCACAATTCTAGCCTCCAAGGAGAAACTTGCTTTCACCCTCTCCAAGACAGAATTATTTGGGTTTTTCACATTCCATTCAGGACTCTTTTTTAGCACCATAATTGAAAGACATCAATTCTTCTTCTATTCTCCTTAGGCATCATCCTTCTCTTGTTCTTTCTTTGTCTTCACTTTTCAGATTTGTCTCTTGCAGACAGCCTGGGGATTTTTGGCTTTTTTTAATCTAATCTGGTACTCATTATTGATACTCATATAATTATTGAGAGGCAAGGTTTTATTGCTCTCATTTTGATGAGTTCTTTGTTTTGTTCTTGGTGGTTACTTTGGTCCTTCTTACTTTTTGTGGCATCTCTATAAAAAGGACTTCCCTCAGTATTTCCTGCAATGCTGATCTTGTTTTTATAAATGCTTTTCTGAAAGTATCTTCTTCTCTGTGTCATAACTAATGGACAGTTTTACTGTGTACGGTATTCTTGGTTGAGAGTTGTATTCTTTGAGTGTGATAGAGAGATAGATTAGATAGATAAATAGGTATAGAAATAGAAATATAGAAATAAGTATAGATGATATAGATATAAATAGAGATTGATGATAGAGATAGAGATAGAGATGATAGAGATAGAGATAGAGAGAGAGAGAGAGAGATGACATAGATATAAATGTAGATGTAGATAGATATAGATGTAGATGCATATAAATAGATACAGATATAGATGATATAGATATATTTCCACTTTGTTCTTGCTTACATATTTCTGCTAAGAAATCAACAACTTTATTTGTTTTCTTTTATAGGTTACTCTTAGTTTCTCCCTAATTGCTTTCAGAATTCTCTCCTTATCTTTGGTTCTGTCAAATTTGACTATGTTATGCCTTGGCATTTTTGTTTTGATGTCTCTTCTATATGGAGCTTGCTCAGTTTCTCTCATTCTTCATTAGATCTGGAGAATTTTCTTCTAGTAATTCTTCCATAACTTTCTTGGTGCTTTTGCTTGGTTCTTTTTGTTCTAAGATTCCAATCATGGGCATGTTATTTCTACATTATTCTTAGGCTTTCTTATCTTTCCTTCCTTTTTGATTGTGCTTTTTGTTGTAGCATATCAGTGCTGAGAATTCTATATTTTATTTCACTGGTTATGTGTTCCATCTCTTCAACTATGCTCATATGTCCTATCAAATTGACAACATCAGAAATATTGTATCTCATATATTCTGGTGAAGAGATTGAGATTGTTAACAGCTTCAGTTTGCTTGGCTCCATAATCAACACTCTTGGCGCCAACAGCCAGGAAATTTAAAGACACATTACGGTGGGAAAGTCTGCTGTTAAGGACCCCTCTAATGTACTGAAGAAGAGCAATGTCAGTCTGGAGACTAAGTCTGATACAGATCATGGTCTTTGCAATCACTTGCTATGCATCAGAGAGTTGGACAATGACTAGGAATGATAGAAGGAGAATTGATGCCTTTGAGCTGTGGTGTAGGAGGAAATACTGAATATAGCAGGGACTTCTAAGACAATAGACAGTTTCATGCTGGAGAGGGTGAAACCAGAGTGCTCCTTTGAGGCAAGGATTATAAAGCTTCATCTGACATACTCTGGAAATGTTGCAAGGAGGGACAAGTCCTTGAAGAGAGACATCATGCTTGGGAGGATGGAGGGGACAGAGCAGGAGAGGAAAACCTTTGATGAGATGGATTTATTCTGAGACTGGGGTAATTGTATTAGGTGTATCAAAAAGACAGTGAGATTGTCATAAGATAGAGCAGGGTTTAGGGCTGTTGTACATAGGGTCACTATGAGTCGCAAACAACTCGATGGCACATAACAACAACAACAACAGCAACAAGTGTCATATCACTTTTACCTGAAAATGCCCTGTCCAAAGATAAGTCAAGTGATAGTATCCAAAGAAAAAGTGTCTTTTTCCTGCCATCACTTTAAAACACCGTCTCTCCTTAAAGCTCTAATGTTCTCCATATACTATTATTAGCCCTTTCTGGTTTAGAAAGAGCAAGTTGTAAGATTTTTGTGGGGAACTTTTTGGGGTCAGTTTTTATAATATCCTTAAATAGAAAATTTATCCATTGTTTTCAACTTATGACTTAATGTATCATCAGCTGGTACTTCTCCCTCTCTGTTAGAAACTGCTTCTGTGCCTGTCCTTTTAGAAAATATTACTGAGGAAGTATTAGTACTAGAACCCATCCTGTTCTGGTATAATTTTATTATTTAGATTGCAACCCCTGTAACAGAAAACACAGTCACATTTACTCAAGAATAGGATTTTAACATAATTATAGGAGATGCGAGTCCATGCCTTGTATTTGTTGTTGCTGTTGTTAGGTGCCTTCGAGTCGTAGATGACTCATATTGACCCAATGAATGGAAAGGCTTGAGCGCTGTTCATAGAGTTTTCAGAGGCAAGCCATTCTGGGAGTGGATGCTGCTCCTGCTTCCAGGCTTGTTTTAATCGGGGAGCTCCAGCAAGCACTGTCTGTCCACTATGGGTAACCATTATCACATTTGGCACATCATTGTCACCGTATTCAGCATCACAGTGATGCCTTGTATTTAGTGTTGGGAAAAGTAGAAATTCACAGGCAATGCATTGCTTAAAATTGTTCTGAGGATTTATAGATTGTTAATGGACATAGACATGGTTGATTGAGAAATCATAGCTAAGTCAAGATTCAAACTCAAATTAATTGATATTAAATAAAACTTACTCATATTTGACCATCCAATGTGTTTCCAAGGCTGTACATTGCATGAGAGGAGATTGCTCATCTTTCTCTCGCAGAGTTGCTGGTGGATTTGAATTGCAAGAGTGAATCAACCACCTTTGAGTCAGCAGCACAATTTCATATGAACTCCCTTTCATTATCATCAATTTGCAGTTGACTCTTAGCTGATCATCTAGTGAGTTTTCAGAGGCTGTAAGTTGCAGGAGAGCAGATTGCTTGTCTTTCTCCCAGGAGCCAGCTAGTAAATTCAGACCAACTGCCTTTGGGTTGCAGGTGCAACTACTTCTCACTAAGCCACTTTAAAAAGAAACAAAAAGCAATAAAGGACAGAAAACAAATAGACTCTCTCAAAGAATCTGAGATATATCACTGACTCCCAGCACTATAACTAAGACTTTGTATTATGACCAAGGATGTTGATTAAATATTTTGTATGCAAGTTATACAAGTTCATTTTAAACTTCTCAGTTGTAATAAAACTTTGTATAAATTGTTTTAGTCATTTAAATTCTTTACGATTAGTAATGTTTAAACTTTTAAAATATCCTTGTGAGCTGATTTTCTAAGCAAATTTAAATTTCACAAATGGAATAAAATATATTTAAAGTTATTTTTAGAAATTCATCTAAATCTGGCATTAGAAACCAAGCAGGAGGTCTCCTGCAGAAATACTAGTATGAAAAAACCTTATTTGACCTTCATGGGCACAAATTCTTTTTTTCTGAAGAGAGATGATTATATGAACATGTTCCTTTTCTGCCTCTCTGATGGGTTCTATTCTGAGTAAGCAGACGGTCTTTGCATTTAAAATGTTTCTTCAAATTGCCTGTTAATTTCAGGGATTAAATGACCAAAAAGAGAGACAACCTATATTTGAAGGACACCTGCCTAAACAGCCATAATTTTTAGCATGAATTTGATTTTCTGTGCCTTATGTCTTTTGTATCTATTTAGCAACCCTTTGAATAATAACAGCAGGTGGCTTATAGAGATTCTTTAGGTTATATGTCACCCACATCAGAAAGGTTCTTCAAAATGGACTCTTTTTTTATTGGAAATGGGTTTATATATTTTAAGATTGTTTTGGTTGTTAGATATAGCAAACCAAAGCCTTGTGTTACTATGCAGGTATATTGGAAGCAGGAGTGACATACACTTCCTAAACAACATGGCTCCAGAAACACTATGAATTTTGATAAATGTCGATGGTTGTAGAGAGACTTCAGGTCTCACTATTAGTTGTGCTCATCTCAAAGGCAATCAACAACAACATACAGGTATTACTGGATTACAAATCTGAACAGTCAATAGTGGAAGGAATGTCAGTCAGAGAAAGCCTCATTTTCTTTTTTTCCTTTTTTAAAATTTCATTTTATTAATTTTAATGAACATTTACAGAGATTTTGGATTTTCATTCATTCATTGTTGCACTTTTCTCCTTCCCACCCCGGACCCCAATCCCCAGTTCGCTCCTTTCTTTGAAAAGCAAAAGAAAAATTCCTTCTTTGATATACAATCCCTCATACCCCTCCCACTTCCCCCGAGTATACTCCACTATTCAACCTTAATTCTGGACTCTTGTGATAACCATTTTCTATATTCCTTGGTTTCTCTGCTCCTCTTTTCTCTGCCTAGACCACATGAACTTCAGGCTCTATGACCCAGGGAACAGTAGAAAGAATTGCTCCCTCACTCTAATCTCTGGCCATTCTTAAAGAAATCATAAAAGCAGATGCTTGATAGAGTGGGAGAAACCATGGTATAAATTTCAGTATCACTAAAAAGACCAGTCTGATAAAGATTGGTGAAACTTCTAAGATCATAGTCCTGTTAGAGATTGTGAGGATGTCACAGAATAGGACAGAGTCCAGGTCTGTTGTTTGTAGGATCTCTATAAGTTGAACCAGACTAGATACCATCTAACAACAGCAAGAAGTCATCAAGTCTACAACTAAAAACACTCCCTTAACTTTAAGCTAAATGCAGACAAACCTATACAGGGAATATAACACTAAGAAGGAACGCATTCTAAATTAGAGCAATCAAGCAAGATGAAAGTTCAACATTTTCCCAGGGATAAAACTCAGAAAGCAAGAAGGAAAGAAGAACACATAGAGATTGAAAACATGGAGATAGTGTGAAGAGTGCTATTGCAATTTAAGATTAAAATAAAACAAAATTAAAATATACATGAATT
>NW_006399878.1:17663-29924 GCF_000299155.1 Elephantulus edwardii | reverse complement strand
TTACAGAGTTATACTAATCAGTTTTCTTTTTTATAGCATAATCTATTCCTCATGCTTTGAAGAAAGGAATATTATCATGGTGTGTGCTATTACCATGTGAATTCAGAAGATCTGAGAAATACACACTAATGACATCTACCTCAGTACCCTTTCTCTTGTAAAACTTCATCTTCCCTGAATATATACTAATCATTGTTGTCCCCAGTGCTGCCTATTGGAAAGTAAATAAGTTCACATTTAATTCAAATGTAGTCTCTTTTATAAAGAAAGTAGGATGCTCTCGTTGCATAGTTCATAGTGAGGTGCAGTGTGGTTTCTCATCGTTGGTCTATTCAAATCCATCAGTGACTCAAAAGATGAAAGAGGGACAATTTGCTCATTTTGGAATTTATAGCCTCAAAAACCAGTTAGAGGTATCCATGAGTGGAAATTGATTGGATAGCTGCAAGAAAACAAAGGTGAAGCAATGATTAAGAACTGTCATAGAATTGTGTAACTCTCCCTGTCCTAATTACAATATTTTTTTCTTTATTTCCTCAGTTCTATGTTCTATCGCGTGATCCTAGGGCAGAAAAACTATGTTTATGTTTCCGTCATTTCAAGTGCCTGGTGCAATTTTATAGTTGAAATATTTCAATGCATGAGTAAATGAATGAATGAAAAATGATTTTTTTAGCAATGTTTTTACTCAACTTCAAGGGATTTTTAGGAAAATAGATTTCCTGTGGCATGATTCAACAAAATCTCACTTAATGGTTCTTTAGAAGTTGCAGCATTTGGACCAGGTCTGATTTTGGTGGCTCCAACATTCGTACTTCAGAAAAACTCAAGTTAGTGAAGCCTGCCTTCATCCACAGTGCACAGACAGATCTTTTAGTATCATTTTTCTTCTAAAGAAGCCTGCATGTCCATAAATAGCTATACCACAGGTAGTTTTCCCTAGACCTTTCAAATTTTAACATCTTCTGTTCTATTCTGAACTCTTTTAAGAATCACTTGAGATAAATTTATTCTCTCTTCATACCCCTCTATGGGGTATTTTATTTATGTGACCATTTGAAGTAGATGTTGAAAGAAATCAGCATTAAAATTTTAGTTTGAAACAATCTGATAAGAAAATGGCATGACCTTTAAGCACAAGATGACCTTCTCTTTTTCTTCTCTACTTCATTTACATTTTCATTTGCTTAGGCTAACCAAACCTTTACTGTGTCAGGGTTCACTTCACAATATCCCTTGAGATAAAACCATGTTGTAGGAGTGGGGATTGAGAAAATACAACTACTTCGTTACTAAGAAATGAACTTCATTGGGCCAGTTAGGATTCTGATCTTCTATAACAAATGCAAAATGAATAAGTATTTGCTACAGATAAAGCTACAATTACCACCCCCTAAAGTACTACAGAAGCTGTTTTATGAGGCTCTATATTGATTAGGAGTCTGCAAAGTTTAAAGGACTGATCTAGCTCAGACAGAGATATATTGTAACATGCTAGGATGTGTCCCTTCTAATTGTCAGTAATTCATTATATATGAATTAGATAGGAGGATAAAATCACTTAAGGTAAGAGTAAAAATTTAGCAACTTTGCTTCGTTGTTAGTATCACGTAACAAAATCAACACCAACAGAGTTAAAAAAGAAAATAATTACAAAACAATTTGTATTTGACATTAGAATTAGTAAAGGGAGTATAAGTAAATTTTGTTATGACTTGAAAATGCACTGAATAGGAAAAAAAAATCACTATTCCCCCCTAGTCTACTCCTTGAACAATGATTTCTATTTTATTTACTTATAATTCATTTCCCACAAAAAACATCAATTGACTTATTCATACGTATCTCAATAACGCTTGCTTCAACGTAGCTGTAAGTCTAAGAAATAAAAAAATGTTTGCTAAATTCATTGTTTATAGTGGCAAACATGATAAAAGAATGTGGCTTCAGCTGCCTTTATAATCCCATTTTCAGTGCTTTGCACATTCATAACCCTTGTGGCTTTAGCATTCAACTTTTTTACACTTCATCTAAGTGATAAGGCGTTTATTTTGGAAATCTTTATGAAAAATAATCCCTGTAGTTATTTTTGAATTATGAAGGACTAGAAACAACAATTACAAAATAACAAGATAACTGAACATGAAAATTTCAAATCTGAAATACCCATATTTGAAGCATAGATACAAATAAGTAAACAAAATGAATTAGTTCCCTCTATATTCCTAGTTGGCATTTAATGGCATTTATTTCAGGGTTAAAAAAGACATTAAAAATATATAAATAAAAGACATTTTCATTGTTTTGTGGTTTATTCCTGAATATAATGCTCAAAGGGATTTAATCTTTATGGAACAGCAATTTAAAATTTGATGAAATCATAGATACAATTTGTATATCTTCTAGATTTGCATTTTGAATAGTAGAGAATGCTTTAAAGAAATTATTTCTTTTCTCTACACATTGAATCTGGGACGAACTGTTTTTGCTTAATCATTTTCTGGTGGAAATAAAAATAAGCCAAATATTAATTTTACTTAGTTTAAACTTCCTGTAGGACAGACTTAACCGACACACAGTGACATATTAACTCCTTTTGCTGGTTCAGATTATTTTTATGACAACATTTAAAATATTAAGAAAAATTTATCTAATATAAATTACTGGAAATAGCAATACTTTGAGATAATGAAAGTATATAAAGTACTTTAATATTAGAATAAAGACCAGAGCTCTTGTACTATTATGGTAGCTGGCAAATAATATAAAAGTTTGGTTTTGCCATTGTAAACGGTTCAGATATTTTGCTTGGTTTCTCTATTTTATATTATATTCTTTATTACCTTTTACAAAAAAACCCTATCACATCTGGGGAGCTCTGGTGGCCTAGTGGCAAGAAGCTGCACTGCAATCACAAAGCTGTGTAGTTCAAATCCACCAGATGCTCTGCTGGAGAAGGAGTAAGAATCCCCTCCTGTACCAGTCAGATATGATTTGATGGTACACTCACACAAAAAAATAAAAAAAATTATCTCCTCTATCTTTTTAAAATATGTTTGTTTTCTTGTTGCTATGTGCTGTCAATTTGCCTGCTACTCATAGTGACCCTATATACCGTAACTGTGAAACCTGTCCTAGCCTGAGTTAATCTCACTATCTCCGACACATCTTCTCCCGTTATGCCAGTTACTGTGTCAAACATCTCACCTGGGGTCTTCTTCGTCTAAACTGTCTCCCCATCCATTCAACTATAATGAATTTCTCCAAGAACTGACCCCTCTTGACAACATGCCCTAAGTATGTGAGATGGAGCCTCCAAATTCTTGCCTCCAACGTGAAACTTAATTTCACCCTCTCTAGGACAGACCTGTTTGTTTTCTTGATAATCCATGGTAACTTCCACACTCTTCTACAGTATTACAACTCAAAAGCATCAATTATTCTTCTATCATCTTTAGTCGTTGTCCAGCTTTCTGATGAATATGTAGTACCTTATTGTGAAGATCATGGCTTGAATCAGGCACAGCTTAGTCTCTAGACTGATATGACTGCTCTTCAGTATTCTGGAGAGGTCCCTGATAACAGATTTTCCTAATCAATTAGTCTTTTGATTTCCTTACTGCTTTGCCAAGAATGTCAATTGTGGAATCAAGGAAGCTGAAATTGTCAACAATCTCTATATCTTCTTCATCTATCATGGTGCTGCCAATTGGCCCAGTGGTCAGAATCATTGCTTTTCTTGATGTTGAGCTTCAATACATATTGAAGACCTTGACCTTTTCCAGCAAATGCCTCAGATCTCCCTCAGTTTCAGCAAGCACGTTTGTGTTATCTGCACAATGTAGGCATTTGATGAATCTTGCTCTAATCCTGATGCTGTATTCCTCCTCATAAAATCCAGCCTCCCAAATGAACTGTTCCATGTATAGATTGAAAAGGTATGGAGACAGGAACATCTCTGATATACTCCTTTCCTGAGTTTGACCCATGCAGTATTTCCTTGCTCTTTTGTAATGACTGCTTCCTGGTCCAGGACTAGGTTTCAAAGGAAGACAAGTAAGTGTTCAGGTATTCTCATTCTCCCCAAGGTTTGCCACTATTTGTTGTGACCCACAAAGTCAAATATGTTTGCATAGTCAATGAAACACAGATATACCTTCCTCTGGTACTCTGCATTCAGCTAAGATCCATTTAACATTGGCATTTCTGGTGATTCTCTGCTGATGTATTGTTTAAGTTGTTTTTGGATAATTTTAGCAGGATCTTGCTTGTGTGTGATATTAGTGATATTGTTCAATAATGTCATAATCTATTGGATCACCATTTTTTTAAATTGGAATAAATATGGTTCTCTTTCAGACAGTTGGCCTCATAGTTGTGCTCCAGATATCTTGGAACAACCTGGTGAGTTCATTGAAGGCTGGCTGCATTTGTTTGTTGAAATATGCCAGTTGGTGCTGGTCATAAACAAATCCTTATGAAAAATAAGTATGAGTGTTGTTGTTGTTGTTGTTATGTGCCATCGAGTTTCTTGTGACTTATAGTGACCCTGTGTACAACAGCCCTAATCTCTGCTCTGTCTTGTGCCAATCTCACTGTCTCCCTCACCCATCCTGACTACCCCAGTCACTGAATCAATCCACCTCCTAGAGGGCTTTCCCTACATGCGCTGTTGCTCCACCCTCCCGAGCATGATGTCCCTCTTCAAGGACAGGTCCCTCCTTACAACATATCCAAAGTATGTCAGACGAAGCCCCAGAATCCTTGCCTCCAAGGAGCAGCCAAGTTTAACCCTCTCCAGCATGAATATGTTTGTTTCCTTAGCAGTCCATGGTACCCTCAATACTCTTCTCCAGCACCACAGCTCAAAGGCATCAATTCTCCTTCCATCCTCCCTAGTCATTGTCCAACTTTCTGATGCATAACAAGTGACTGCAAAATGCATAGCCTGTATCCGACACACCGTTTGCTCTTCAGAACTTTGGAAAGGTCCCTAACAGCAAACTTTCCCTTTGCAATGTGTCCTAGCTACTGGTGCCAAGAGTTTTGACTGTGGAGCAAAGCAAACTAAAGCTGTAAACAATTTCAATCACTTCACCATCCATCCTGATGCTGCCAATTGGTCCAGTGATGAGAATCTTTGTCTTCTTGACATTGAGCCTCAATCCATATTGAAGGCTGCAGTCCTTGACACTCTGAAGCAGGCGCTTCAGGTCCTCTTCAGTTTCAGCAAGCAGGGTTGTGTCATCTGCATAACGTAAATTGTTGATAGATCTTCCAACAATCCTGATGCCGCATTTCTCCTCATAGAGCTCAGCCTCCCAGATTATCTGTTCTGCATACAGGTTTAAAAGGTATGGAGACAGGACACATCTCTGGCTTACACTCTTCCCAATTTTGAACCATGCAGTGTTTCCTTGCTCTGTTCTGATGACTTCCTCTTGGTCCAAGTATAGGTCTCGCATTAGCATGATCAAGTGTTCTGGGATTCCCATTCTTCTCAGAGTTAGCCACAATTTGTTATGATCCACACAGTCCAATGCCTTATCATAGTCAATGGAACACAGATACACATTCCTCTGGTATTCCCTGCTTTCAGCTAAGATCTATCTAACATTAACTATAATATCCCTAGTACCACGACTCCTTCTAAACCCAGCCTGGACTTCTGGCAGTTCTCTGTTGATATGCTGTTCCAGTCATTTTTAGATAATCTTCAGTAGAATCTTGCTTGCATGTGAAATCAATGATATTGTTCTATAGTTTCCACACTCTATTTGGTCACCCTTCTTTGGGATGGGAACAAATATATTTCAATTGGCCAAGTGGTTGTTCTCCAGATTTCTTGGCACAACTTGGTGAGCACATCCAGGGAAGCATCTGTTAGCTGAAATATGTTAATTAGTATACTATCTATTAAGCATGGCTACATAACTTAAAAACATTAAAAGCACACAGTAGCTCCCCTTGTCATGATGTAATAGATACAATCCTTTTAAGGACTTGCAGGACCTCCAAGGTCCTTTTCAGCCTAGTGTTCCCATCTCTATGTTCTCTCATCCTGTTCACCATTCTCAGACATTCTGACTGATTTACTGTCTTAGAACTCGCTATACATGCAATCTTAGAATTTCAGTTTGGTTATTTTCTCTTTCTTGAATACTCTTCATCCAGATGTCAATTTGACTCAAGGACGTGAACCTACACAGCTGCTCCATGAGGGAGAAATAACATAGCTATATCCAAAAGATTATTATTCATATAAGATGGAGTCCTGTTGGCTTCAACATATGCAAAAGATAGAACGTTTACCCAATCCTTTGCCAAGCTGTGTTGTCCATTGTGGTAAACACTATGTCAATCCATCTTTTTTAGAGTCTTCCTCTCCTTTATAGACATTCTTCTTTTCCAAGGATGATAAATTTTTCTTTGTGATGGTCAAGAAACGCTCGGGCTGCACTTTTAGATCACAGAGTGGAAAACCCTATAATGCAATTCTACTCTGTCAAAGTGAGTCTCTATTAAGATAACTCAATGGCATTAAGCAAGAACAGCTCATTTAAATGCTTTAAACCTCGACCAAATTAATCTTTAAATGTTGTGTAACCTGATATTCCTTCACATGTAAAAGTACGTCCTGTACATACATTATGTTTAATTTCAGTTACTTTGTTCTACTTGCTCATTTACACTATTGAAACTATTAAATATATGTTATGTTTATTTATATTTTTCCCTTGACAATTTACAAATTCTCTGATAAAAAATAGTGATCTATCTTACCATTTATGTATCTTCTAGTAGATAGGATAGTAGAACAATATTTATTGCACAGTAGACATAAAGTATTACATTTTTTAATGAGAATCCAAGAGGGGTAATTGAGGTTGGAAGCAGAGGCATGAGGATGTGCAGGGGGAGAGAAGGATTAATCACGGGATTGCACAATTTGATAGGTGGTGGGGTGAGAGAAATTGAAAGAGTTCTTGAAAACAATGTATTCAAAGTTTGTAAGTAAACTTGTAGGGAAAAAAGAATATTGCAGTTTGAATGAATAAGCACAGATTTGAAATTAGCTCAGCATTTTGGAAGTTCATAATATTAGAAAATGCTTATATTTCTCATGATTTTTTTAAAAAAATTCTAATTTAACTTATTTTATAATTTGTTGTGATAGCTGACATAGAGTTTGTTTAGTTTAACATCAGGGAGATTAGAAGATATACTGTTAAAAGAGAGTAATACTGTATTGTACAAATGTAGACTGTAATAAAATAGCTCTAAATTTTAGATAAAGTACATCATATCTTTGATATTAATTCCTCTTTAGTTGTTTTTGTTTTAGGTGTTGTGGATTCAAATACAACTCATAGTTACCCTATAAACAAAAGATATGAAAAATGAGCTTTGCAGTGATATCCTCAGAGTCTCTGATACGTTTGATCCTATTACTGTAGTTACCCTGTCCATATGGTTGAGGGAATCCAATCTATCTTTACCAAAATTATAAATCTTCTTCTGTATTAAGATTGTTGTTATTGTTGTGTACTGTTGAGTCATAATTGAACCATAGCTGACTTTCCAGTGGGTTTTAAAAGGTAATTTAATTACATGGAAGGAGACTGCCCATCTTTCTTTTCATAGAGGATTTCGTGGATTTGAACTGTGTGCCTTCAGGATTGTAAAACAGATACTTATCATTAGGTCACAGGAATCCCTAGTATAGACATTCCTATATATTAAAACATATATGTTCATTTTTAGAAATAAAACTTATCATTCTCTAAAGTTACAATTTTATCCTTTCTTGACAGCAATGCTTCTTCTACAATCCTATAATAAGAATAAGTTCCTCCAGGTTTATTTTTATCTTCTCACTAATTTATTCTAAAATGGTTTAAAAATGAATTCTTTCCTTAATAAAACCCAAACATGAAATTATTTTTATCAAATCCTATAAAATTGAGATTGCAAAAACTAGAGGTTTCTTAAAAAATTATGACCTTTTTATAATAAATTTTATTTATAAAAATATTGGAAAGAAGGAATATTACTAAAAAGATTTTTTAAATCCTGTAGCATGAACTCATTAAGGGTTTTAACATTAATAACAATAAGAAAGACAACAACGAAACATATCTGTTAGTTTTGTTTTCATAATCTGAATTATCAAAATAGAACACAAACTACATTTCAAACTGCTAAGAGTTACTTGTAAGGTTTTTAAGCAATCCTTAAAAAAAAAAAGGAAATGTAAGGCAAATGGAATTTTTGAAACTACATAAGTTTTTTGGTTGGGGTTAATTCAAAAAGTAGTTAAATTGGCTAAGATATAATATTCAATTATTTAATCAAATACTGTTTTTAGCTGTGAATATATAGGTTTAGGAAGTACCTGACATCTGCAATTAGTTAACCATTAGCCTCAAGTAAAGAATATTGTCCTTGATAATGTGTGGGCCCTTTTCAATTAATCAAATGTCTTAAGAGTAAAAACAGATTTCCTGGAAAAATATATTGCTTCATGATTTCATGACATCATGGCATCATAACATCAATATCTGCTTGAGTTTTGAGCCTATCCAACAAATTTCAGGCTTCCTATATCCTACAATCATGGGATGAATCAATAAATCTTTTTGTTTTTCCCTTGGAGATTTCTGACTATACAGCACAAAACATATTTTGATACATAGAAAATTACAATATTATTATTATTAGGTGCTTTGAGTTGAGTACTACTCTGAACCCTAGCCTGTCCTTTGTCAACCTCACAATCTCTGACACACTCCATGCCTATTGTTACAGTTACTGTGTCAATTCACTTGGCTGAGAGTCTTCCTCTTTTTATCCTTCCACCTTCCCAAGCATGATGTCCTTCTCCAAAGGATAGCCTCTCTTAGAAACATTTCCAAAGTATGTGAGACAAAGCTTCATTATCTTTGCTTTCAAGGAGCAATCTGGCTTCACTTTCTCCAAAACATACTCTCTTTCAACACCACAACTCAAAAGCATCAATTTTTCTTCTGTTCATTCAGTTCCCGGATACACAGCACATGACTGAAAAAACCATGGTCTGAATCAGGTGCACCTTAGTTCTCAAATTAACATCATTGCTCCTTCATTATTTGGAGAGGTCCCTGACTGAAGAATCTCACAGTGCAATATATCTCTTGACATCCTGACTTCTGGTGCCAAGTATATTTATTGTGAATTCAAGTAAGATGAAGTTATTGACAGTTTCAATATTTTCTCCATCTATCATGATGTCATCTATTGGTCCATTTGTAACTGTTTTCTTGATGTTTAGATGCAATCCATATAGAAGGCTTCAGTCTTTAATTTTCTGCAGCATATGTTTCAAGTCCTCCTCAGTATTCAGCAAGCAAGGTTGTGTGGGTTATTAATGAATCTTCCTCCAATCCTGATGCTACATTTCTCTTCACAGAGACAATTTTATTGATTTGTTCAGCATACACACTGAAACAAAATTGCATGACAATACTAAATTCTATATTATATATAAAAAATTACATTGCAGAATTTCATACATCTAAAGCAGTTATTTCTCAAGCTGAAAGGACTGAAAAACAAATTTAAGCCTCTTGTTGCAATATTGAAGGATGCTATGCTATACTATGCTATGCTATGCTATGCTATGCTATGCTATGCTATGCTATGCTATGCTATGCTATGCTATGCGGAATATACTAAATGAGTCTGAAAGCATCAAAAGAAGATGGAGGGAATACACAGAGTCATTGTACCAGGAAGAATTGATTGACACTGAAAAATGTCAAGAAGTACAGTATGAACAGAAACCAACAATAATGAAAGAGGAAATTGAAGCTACATTGAAGGCATTGGCAATAAATTAGGCCCCAGGAATCGATGGAATATCAATTGACTTGTTTCAATTAAGAGACGCAGCCTTGGATACACTCACCAGGCTATGCCAGGAAATTTGGAGGTTAGTTATCTGGCCTACGGATAGGAAGAGGTCCATATTTTCTCCTAAACCCAAGAAGGGTGAGCCAGTAGAATTTGAAAATTATTGAACAATATCATTGATATCACATGCAAACAAAATACTGCTGAAGATCATTCAAAATCAGCTAGAACAGTACATAGATACAGAATTTTCAGAAGTTCAAGTGAGATTTAGAAGAGGCTATGGCACCAGGGATATCATTGCTGATGACAGATGGATCCTGGCTGAAAGTAAGGAATACCAGAAGAATAACTATCTGTGCTTTATTAACTAAACAAAGATGTTTGACTGTGTGGATCATGACAAGTTGTGGCTGACATTGAGAAGAATGGGAATCCCAGAGCATTTGCTTGTGCTCATGAGGAACCTGTACCTGGATCAGGAGGCTGTTGTGAGAACAGAGCAGGGGAAACACTGCATGGTTTAGAATTGGGAAGGGAGTGCATCAGAGATGAATTCTATCTTCATACTTGTTCAAACTATAGGCTGAGCAAGTTGTCAGAGAAGCTGGACTCTAAGAAAAGGAGTGAGGTATCAAGATTGGAGGGAGACTCATCAATAACCTGTGCTATGCAAATGACACAATCTTGTTTGCTGAAAGTGTGGAAGAATTGAAGCACATATTGAAGAAGATCAAGGAATGCAGCCTGCAGTATGGATTGCATCTCAATATCAAGAAAACAATAATCCTTACCACTGGATCAATAGGCAGTATCGTGATGGATGGAGAGGAGATTAAAAATATCAACAGCTTCATCTTCTTGGATCCACAATTAACATCCTTGGTACAAGAAGTCAGGAAATAAAAAGTTGCTTTTCACTAGGAAAATCTACAGTTAGAGACCTTTCCAAATCATTGAGGAGTAGTACTGATGTCAGTTTTATGACTAAGGTGCATCTGATTCAGGACATAGTCTTTCCAATTACTAGCTATGCATCCAAGACCTGGACAATTAATAAGAATGACAGAAAACGAATTAACTCTTTTGAACTGTGATGCTGGAGAAAAGCACCGACCATCCTATGGAAAGCCAAGAGAATGAATGCTTATTTCTTGGAGAGGGTGCAACTGGAGTGCTTTTTGGAGACAAGAATGATAAGGGTTTGCCTCACATACTTTGGACATGTTGTTAGAAGGTGCAATTCCTTGGAGAGGGACATGATGTTGGGGAAGGTGGAGGGTCAGTGAAGGAGAAGAAGACCCTCAACCAGGTGAATTGACATGGTGGCTGTTGCAAATTGGCTTCTGTGTGTCAGAAATTTCGAGGATAATATTATAGGACAGGACTAGGTTCAGAGCTTTTGTTCATAGGGTCGCTATGAGTTGTACTCGACTTGATGGCACCTAACAACAACAAATAACAAAGCACATACATTTTATCGCAATTTCACATATAAGAAGACCCTGATTTTTTATCTATCTATCTATCTATCTATCTATCTTAGAACCTGGTTTTTATGAACTTCACAAAGTGTCCTGTTCTCATTAGCAACATGCACAATACAAAACTAGTACCTCTAAGGTCAGACACGTGGCTGTACAATTCTGCCCCTACCTCTACTAATTCCAACACCAGCTCTACCCTCTATTACAGTATCTGAAATCCATTACAATGGCCACACAGATCTTATAGAACTGTAGTCACAGTCTATGAGGTCCGTGTTGTTGTTGTTGCTAAGTGCTGTCAAGTTGTAAACAACTCATAGGGACCCTATGAATGAACGACCTGAACATTTTTATAACTTTCATCGTTTGTCCAAGTAGAGTTTCCAGAGGCAAGCTATTTCAGAAGTAGATGCCACTCCAGCTTCCAAGCTTGTTTTAATCAGGGAGCTCAAAAAAACACTGTCCATCATGGGCAATCATTATTGCACTTGGTACACCAGTGTCACAGTGTTCAGTGTCACAGCAACAAGTTACCTCTGTACAGCAAATGGACAGACCATTGCTAACCACTTAGAAGAGTGTTTGATGAAAAACAATTAAAAGCAGGCCTGAGGGCTGCAGCCTATAATCACCCACCTTTGGTTTGTTAGCATTAGGTACTGTCCACTAGGCCAACAGGGCTCTCTTGTTGTTGTTGAATGCCATCAATTCATAGACAACTCTTATGAAGTCCTTGTTGTTGTTCTTGTTGTTGTTGTTCTAGTTGTTGTTGTTGTTGTTATGTGCCGTCGAGTCGTTTGTGACTCATAGCGACCCTATGTACAACAGCCCTAAACTCCGCTCTGTCTGTGCCAATCGCACCGTCTCTGACACTCCCATCCCA
>NW_006399878.1:4950-16635 GCF_000299155.1 Elephantulus edwardii | reverse complement strand
TGATGTGCTGTTCCAGTCGTTTTTGGATAATCTTCAGTAAAATCCTGCTTGCATGTGAAATCATGACGTTTAGGGACACTAAAAGGTTACAATTCAAGTTAGCAGTAGGATACGATTCCTCAGTTATGACAGCTTTTCAATTGGGTAGCAGGTCCTTTAGCCTTCAAGCTGACATCTTAGCTTACTTTTGCAAAGTTTTTTTATGTGTCTATTGATTTCTGATTGATTCATTTTGCACATTTTGCTTTATAACAGTAATAACTATTGATTAATGCAATTAGTCACAATGACTGACCTCTCTCTGTGTATTATCTTTCCCTTCACTCAACTTACCTGTTTATTGATTTTGTACACCTTTGTTTCTTCTCTCTCATTCTTTCTGATCATCCAGGAAAGATTCTATGTACAAGTATTTCCATAGCTTATATAAGAGCTCTTTGTAGTCCTATACTATAAGTGTCCTTTTATGACCGACTTATGTCACAAGCATAATTTCCTCTAGACTTGGCCATGCTGTGCTGTGTTTCATGAGTACTTTATTACAATTTTTCATTGATAAGTAAAACTCCATTATGTGAATTTGTCATAATTTCTTCAGACCTTCATCTCATGATGGACATTGGACTTATGTCGAACTCTTTGTTATTGTAAGTAATAATTCAATAAACATGGTTGTATGTGTTTAAGTTGCATTATTTCCTTTTGTTTCTAAGAAATATATTACTACCATGGGTGTTGGGGGGAAACTAAGGAAAGAAGGGATAAATATGAAGACTGCATTGAAATAAATGAGGGAAAAAACTGTCTGAAAGACATATATGATTAGATTTTAGTTGCATGTCAATAATCCCAAGTAAGAGGTGCATAGCAAAGTGGACTGGAGGGAAGGGGGAAGGAGAAAATTGTGCAACAATGAAAGAATCTTTTTAAAGAGAAAAGCAAATTGTGGGGGGGAAGGGAGGAAAATGTGCAACAATGAATGAATGGAAATCCAAGTTTTCTGTTAAACTTTCATTAAAGCATCAATTAAAAAATAAAATAAAAACTGAAATGATGTAGTTCGTTAAGTTTCAATAAAATAAAAATGAAATTAAAAATAAATACAGAATTTTCTTTACCTTGGAAATTATGGTCTCTCCCTCAGTCCTCCAGCAATGTTAGGCAAAGTTCTCTGGCTCTTATTCCATAGGGCTACAGTCTCACATCAGCTGTATCTCATGTTGGTGTTTAGTTCTTCATTGAAGCTGCTGCTGCTGCCCTTATGCAGGTTCTGGTATGATTGACACGGGAATCTTCAACTGCAGATGATGAGAACTGCTTCTTGTTTTTTGCTTGTAGTGAGATTCCCACATTTGCTACTCAATTTGCTTAGCTTAAACTTGAAGGTATAGGGAAAATAAACCAATTCCATAGTAATTCATTTATACACACTATTTCATGTTCTGTCCACTCATGTGGTAAACCTTGGAGCTTGATCATAAAACAACTGTGTTTATTGTGCTTTGTTCACAATAGCAAGGAGTTGGAAACCACCTAAGTGCCCATCCATCAACAAACGAATGAATAGAGAAGCTGTGGTGTATTCACACAATGGAATACTACACTGTACTGAAAAACAAGGAACTCATGCAATATTGTTCAAAATGGGTGACCCTGTAGGACATTATGCTGAGTGAAGTATCTCAGTCACAAAAAGGACAAATGTTGCATGGTGCTACTGTTGTAAAATAGGACTGACCTCGAGGGTGGGGCAAGACTGAGAAAGATGGGATTAATAATGTGTACTGCATGGAAACAGATGAGGAAGAAAGCTGCTTAAAAGAGATATGTGATTAGGTATTTTTGTCATGATGGGAGTCCAGAGCGAAGGCTGCATAGTGGAGTGGACTTGCGGGGAGGGATTGTGAAACAATGAAAGAATTTTTCTCTTACCTTTCAAAGAGGAGGGTGTACTGGTAGGGGGGAGAGAGAAATGCAACTGGTAGGGTGGGAAGAGAAATGCAACAATGAGTGAATGAATGGAATTTTTTTAAAAAAAAATCTCTATCCAAAGAAATTTTTAGAATAATCTGATTAAAAAGAAACATCTGAAATGTACAAAAGTTGAAAGAATCCCAACTGTTTGTAATGCTAATGTTTGAAACTGTTTTTGTTGTTGTTGTGTACCATCAAGTTAGAACCAACTCATAGCTCACTCTTCAGCAGGCTTTCAGAGGCAGTAACTTGCAAGGGAGGAGACTGCACATCCTTCTTCCGCAGAGCAGTTGGTGGATTTGAGCCATCAAAGTTATTTCATCTCCTGAAAGAGAAATCCCTCAACTAAGTGGATTGATGCAGTAACTATCAAAATGGGCTTGAGCATTCCAGAGGCAGTGAGGATTGTGCAAAATAGGGCAAAATTCATGTATGTTGTTCAAAGGTCACAATGATCATAGTCAACACAATGACACATAGCAACAAAACAAAGAATATACTTTTTAATATGCTTTCCTACCTTTTCTGTTGTGCTTAATCCTGATGCTGAAAATATGTTTTTTTGATCAAGTGTATGAAAAGAATGATTACGTTTTTAAACAGCTGATCACAAAACATTAGGAGCTGTCCTGGTCTTGTGGCAATTGAGGCTTATATTTGAGGGGTTCGTTTCTCTCTCATTTTATAGACTACACTGACTTTATCACACAATTCTTTGGGAATGTTCTCAGGCGGGCCCAGTCCTTGTGAAGAGAGATCATGCACAGAAAGGTAGAAGGTCAGCAAAAGGCAAGACAATTTCAAAGATATGGATTGACACAGTGACTGAGGCGATAAGCTTGAGCATGTCAGAGGTCATGATAAGGATAAGTTCAAGGATAAGGACAAGATAGGATAAATTTAGATCTATTATTCATAGGGTCAGAGTGAATAATAGTCAGCTCACAAGCACCTAACAGTAACAATAAGAGGTTGTGATAGTGGCATAATTTGTTGTGGTTATTAAAGAGTCCAAATTTTTCCACTCTATTTTCATTTCAACTCTCTGATGCATAACAAGCGATTGCAAATACCATGGCCTGTATCAGGCGCACCTTAGTCTCCAGAGAGACACTGTTGCTCCTGAGTACTTTAGAGAGGTCCCTAACAGCAGACTTTCCCATCGCGATACACTTTTTGATTTCCTGACTGCTGGTGCCAAGAGTGTTGACTGTGGAGCCTAGCAAACTGAAGCTGTGAACAATCTCAATCACTTCGTCATCCATCCTGACGCTGCCAGTTGGTCCAGTGGTGAGAATCTTTGTCTTCTTGACATTGAGCCTCAGTGCATACTGAAGGCTGCAGTCCTTGACCCTTCACAGCAAGTGCATGAGGTCCTCCTTAGTTTCAGCAAGCAGGGTTGTGTCATCTGCATAACGGAGATTGTTAATAGACCTTCCACCAATCCTGATGCCACAATTCTCCTCATAGAGCCCAGCCTCTCGGATAATCTGCTCTGCATACATGTTGAAAAGGTATGGAGACAGGATGCATCCCTGGCGTACACCCTTCCCAATTTTGAACCATGCAGTGTTACCCTGCTCTGTTCTGACTACTGCCTCTTGGTCCAAGTATAGGTTTCGTATTAGCACAATTAAATGTTCTGGGATTCCCATTCTTCTCAGAGTCAGCCACACTAGGGAGGACAGAAGGAGAGTGGATGCTTTTGAGCTGTGGTGCTGGAGAAGGGTACTGAATGTACCCTGGACTGCCAGGAAAACAAACGGATTTGTCTTGGAGAGGATTAAACCAAGCTACTCCTTGGAGGCAAGGATTCTGGGGCTTCGTCTGACATACTTTGGACATGTTGCCAGGAGGGACGGGTCCTTGGAGAGGGACATCATGCTTGGGAGGGTTGAGGGACAACGCAGGAGGGGAAGTCCCTCTATGAGATGGATTGATTCGGCGACTGGGGTAATAGGGATGGGTGTGTCAGAGGCAGTGGGGTTGGTGCAGGATAGAGCAGGGTTTAGGGCTGTTGTGCATAGGGTCTCTATGAGTCGGAAACGACTCGACGGCACATAACAACAACAATAACATTGTCATTTCATTTTCTAGCATCCCATACTTATCTGTAAGTTTAAAGCTGAACTGCAGCTCTCTAATCCTCATTGTAATCTTGAGGAAAAGCAAGAAGAAATCAAAGTCCAAGAAAGGAAGCTTGCCTTAAATTGGAGCTAGATTATACTTTGTAAAATCCATTTCCTTTTACATATAAAAGACTTGAATCTCATGTCATTGACACATTTTTTTCACAATTCATACTTTGTTCTTGTACAAGAAGTCACTAACTTATAATGTTTTTGAATTATAATAATAGCAATATTGATTGTCAATTTCTCTTTTCTGGTTTTGGCACATTTTATTGTTAGTAGTGCACTACATACAATATAGTGGTATATAATTCACTTATGTGACAATTTTCATGCCAGTCTCCAAATAAAAATATCAATTTATAAAGACAACCATTTTAAAAGAGAAAAATGAACAAAACTATCGAGGCATTCGATATACATCACAATGATTTATGGTGTAGTTTATAGAGAGAACCTTACTATACATTGGGGATAACTTGTAGTCTTTGTCACTGTGATTATAGGAACAAGACAAAGAAAATAATTTGTTGTTGTAGGTTATTGAGTAAGAATCAACTCATAGCTAATTCCCCAGTGAATTTTGAGAGTCTGTAAATTGCAAGAGATGAAATTCTTCATCTTTCGGTTGTGGAGCAGCTAAAGGATTGAAATCACATACTTCTAGGTTGACAGTGTAATTCCTTACCACTTAGCCATGAGAACTCTTTTACTGGAAATTATTGTTCTTGATTAATATTGCTTTTTAGCATGAGGGATGTAAGGAATGTTTACTTGATTCCTATTGACATTATTTTAACTAATTAACTCACATTAGTATGATGGAAACCAAATTATTGCCTTCATTTGTAATATTTTTTAACCATTTTTCCCTGTTCCAAGTTTTTTCTCATATAGCTTTCTAAGTATGAAAATTCTAAAGGTTTTGTACTTCTGTTCTGAACGTAAGATCTTAAAATGCAGAAACTTAATAATAGCCATGCAAACTATGGTGGTAGTAAGTTTACCTGCTTTTTCTGGATTGACATTCTGGATATTGGCCTCAGTGTTTCCACAGAGATTTGTGTCCTAGTTATTTTCTACTTTTGTGAACTGATTTCTCAGTTTTGACTTAACTTAAAATACTTGTCCTATAAGTCATATTCCTAAAATAAATAAGTTCTTTTCTTCTTTTATTTCATGTTAGAAACTCTTATTCTTTAGATAATCAACAGTGTTCACTGAAATTTAGATCTAGGTAGCCTAGTGGTAAGGAGTTGAGCTGAGAACACGAAGGTATAAGGTTCAAATTCACCAGCTATTGTATGGGGGAAAGATGGCATTCTCTTCCCTTGCAATTAACTATCTCTAAAAACCCACTGGAGGGTCAGTTATGAGTCCATTCTGCATTAACGGTAAACAACAACATACTCTGGTTAGATTCATTATTGAGAGTTGAGGCTTGATCATATCATCCTCCTAAGCTAACAAAATATATCTTAAAATAATAATATCAAAGTAAAAGAAACATGTAACGTATACACATATAAGAAGTTATCAACTTAGGATATATTTGAGTTATGAAGACTATAATATTGCTGTCAATGCTAAGTTAGTATTGTGTTGGGCTGCTATATGAAAGACTGGCAGTTTACAACCTCTAGATTCTCTGTTAGAGAATGATGGTCAACTTCTCTCAGTCAGGATTTACTACCTCAGAAACCTGATGGAGGGTCACTGTGAGTTGTCATCAACTGGACAACAGAGTGTGTGTTTTCAAATTTATACACGAGAAAATGTAATGGTTTTTCTCTGCTAATAATAAAATAAGATGCAATTTTTCCTCAGCAAAATATAAACATACAAATAAACATAAATCTAAATTAAAGGCACTAGAAACTGAAAGAATTTTGTATGTAATACTTTTAAATTAATAACTAAGAACTTTGTAAATGAAGATTAGTTTGAATATGGCAATAAAAATCATTCCATATAGTCATATTCATAATGAAATGTTATAGGATTGACGTATTATGCCCTTAACTATATGTAGTTAACAATTTTCTGGTAAGTATAATAAAAACTCATTGATTTTAAGTTGCAAAATCCTCTTCCTATACTTGCAAAAGAACATCATTTTAGTGAGTCAAGACTCTTTCTAATAGTGTTGGTTACTCATTCAGTATTAAGTTTCAGGCCATAATTATTATTTTCAATAATCCACACCAAAATGTAACATTGTTTCTAAAGTATTTCATACTGTTGTAAAAAGACAGACTAAACACGTTGTTGTTGTTATGTGCCATCGAGTCGCTTGCGACTCATAGCGACTCTATGTATATGTACAAGACCCTGCTCTATCCTGTGCCAACCTCACTGACTCTGACAAACTCACTCCCACCACTCCAATCAAAGAATCGATCCATCTCATCGAAGGTTTTCCTCTCCTGCACCGTCCCTCCACTCTCCCAAAATGATGTCCCTCTCTAAGAACCAGTTCTTCCTTGCAACATGCCCAAAGTATGTCAGACAGAGCTTCAGAATCCTTGACTTCAAGGAGCATTCTGGCTTCACCCTCTCTAGGACAAACCTGTTTGTTCTCCTAGCAATCCATGGTATATTCAACACTCTTCTCCAGCACCACAGTTCAAAGGCAACAATTCTCTTTCTATCATCCCTAGTCACTGTCCAACTCTGGGATGCATAGAATGCAATTGTGAAGACTATAACATGGATCAGGTGCACCTTAGTCTCCAGCCTGATGTTGCTTTTCTGTACTCTGGAGAGGTTCCTGACGGTTGACTTTCCCAATGACATTTGTCTCTTGATTTCTTGGCTGCTGGTACCAAGAGTGTTGACTGTGGAGCTAAGCAAACTAAAACTGTTAACTATCTCAATCTCTTCACCATCAATACTAATGCTGCCAATTGGCCCAGTGATGAGAATCTTTGTTTTCTTGATGTTGAGCTTCAATCCATATTGAAGGCTGCAGTCCTTGACCTTCTGCAGCAAGCACATCAGGTCCTCCTCAGTTTTAGCAAGCAGGGTTGTGTCATCTGTATAACGCAGGTTGTTGATGACTCTTCCAACCAAACCTGATGCCACATTCCTTCTCATACACCCAGAGAGAATACATCCCTAGCAGACCCCCTTCTTGACTTTGAAACATGTAGTGTCTCCTTTCTCTGTTCTGACAACTGCCTCTTGGTCCAAGTATAGGTTTTGCATAAGCACAATCAAATGTTCTGGGATTCCCATTCTTCTCAGTGTCAGCCATAGCTTGTTGTGATCCACACAGTCAAAAATCTTTGCACAGTAAATGAAGAATTCATTCATTCCAGAGTTCCTCTGGTACTCTCTGGAATAACAGTACAGCTTCTTGCCACTAGGCCACAAGAGCTCCAAGACTAAACTTATCTGAAAAATAGTCTTTCTATTTGCATCTGACCCCTAACACATGGACTAACTACATACATACCTTAAGCATTTTTCCCTTACTCCTTTAACAAAATTTATGATTCCTTTAGAGTTAGATTGAATTCAATCCATCTTTGTTTTGGAGGTAGAAACTTAAACTACATTCTTGGCTCAGTCCAGTCAACAATATAAAACTTTCAAGTTCTAGTAGACCATTTACTGGTAAATTATCAAGTATTATAAAATCACCTTTTAATTAAGATACTTATGCAAATATGTAATATGTATCATGTTAACACACAAAATATCTTTATACTCTTATTTCTAAAAGATTGTTGCTAGTTTACTAGTATAAAGAAAATTTTAAAATGTAAAAAATGTATAAAGTATTATATTTCAAAACAATTTAATTTATGGTTTTCAAAGTGAATTTTGCTGAGTGAACAGGTTGCTTCATCACCGACCCCCACCTAAATAGTGGATCAGAGCAAGAAAAATGGAGCTATTTCAGTGGTACTTGACTGTATTTTAAGGGTTAAGGTTAACTTTGAATTATTCAATTAGCACATTGATCTCTAATTATATGATATCTTGTCTCATTAAGAGTCTCAAACTATCCTTGGTATGATAAAGAATTTGGAAACATGGTTATCTGATAATAGTGCCAAGACTTTCTCACCTGGGCTAAATGCTTTATCACATGTATATTAATTTTTTGCTCTAGAGGGAGCACACGGTTTCAGTGGCTAGCCAACCAAATCCTGCTTGCCTTAGAAAACAAAGTTTCTATTGAATATGCAATTTATGTCTATAAAAAATAAATTTTCAGTCTTGCTTGATACTGAGATCATAGTGTACTAACTGGATACCTTCATGTTAATTGGAAATGATTGGATTTATATGGTATTTGAATGTATGTTCCTGTACTTTGAAATTCTTAGTAGTAATCTCTTTTTCCTCTAGGCAGCTTTGTCTCAGCAGTCTTCCTCCATTACATTAAGAGGATGTTTTAGGCATTTATCCTCGTCATGGTCTGTGACTTTGAGGCAGGGATTAGCTGAAAGGCAAGTAGCATTTTGTGTGCTCCTTATTTCTATTCTTTCTAAAGAAAAAAACAACAAAAAAAACCCCCAAAAACTTCAAACCTTTTGCTACTAGTGGCTGATTAAAACATTTCTTCTGAAGGCAAGGATTTTGAAGCTCCTTCTCATATACTTTGGACACATAGTCAAGAGGATTCAGTCCTTGTAAAAGGACTTTATGTCTGGAAGGAACAACGCTAGAGAAGACGACCTCAGATGACATGGGTTGACGTGATAACTGGGGCAATGTGAGTAGATGTGTTGGAGAGACTGGCCTAGAACAGGGCAGGGTTCAGAGCTATTGTGTATAGATAGGATCATTGTGAGTCATAGACACCTAAAACAACAAAACCAAACAAAAATCCCCCACAAAAACAAAGAAGAATCTCCTTTTAAACAAAACAATAAGCAAAACAAAGGTAATTGTAATCATCTCATGAATGTGGCAGTGAATGTTTTTATGGTGACAATTAATGTAAGAAGTTAAAACTTGTTATTTTGCTTTCACTATTTGTTCATTAATATCTTCCACTCATCATTCTGATATTGTGGAAGAATAATTATATTCAGGTATGGGCATCTTTCAGATAAAGGACAAAGGATCCTCAAAAGTTGCTTTCAAAATTTTGCTTACCTGAGTCAAACTTTAAATTGTGTAAAAAAAAAAAAAGAGCCAGAGTTGCCTGGCCATATCTGATCTAATTTACAAAAGGATGCACTGTTTCCTTCAACAGCATCAACAACACAAATACAGTTCCCATGAGATCAGACATGTTCCCCACACTCCCATATCTGTTTCTTCTCATTTCAACACTAATCTTCCTGCTATACTGGGCCAAAAAATAAAGACCGCATAGAGCCATGCTAGGAAAGTGAAAAGGATGGCATTTTAGTTAGCTACAGAAAACAGAACTGCTTTTGAAATATACTGGCAGATACTTCTCCGCCTTGATCTCATCACTTTTAGCCACTGTTACAAAGTTTTCATTCCTGCTGATATTGGTTCTATCTACAACAGTCCTCTAACAAACTTGTAGAAAGGCTATTAAGTTTGGTTCAATGACTGGAAGTCCTATGGCCCACTGTACCTCAAGCCAGGTCTCTGATTCTCTTCTGTAAATGCTGTAGCTGTTGCTCTGATAGACCCACCCTAGTTTGGCTCATGCGGGAATGCCTGATCTGAAGGATGAGTTGTATTCTCTTGCTTATTTTCTGGTAGTGAAGTTTTTCCTAATTCTGCTGTTGGATCCTCTCAATTTAGTGGAAAGACAAGTCATACCTCTTATAGATTGGTGAGACTGCTCAATCCCCTTGTGAACAGCCGAACATACCATATTTGCGCATATATATATATATCAATCAAGGCAAGTTAATGAATAGGGAAGACATTTTGGTCAATAAACCATTAACACTTCAAATTATCATTAGTGGAGAAAGAGTACAGCTGTCTGCCAGGGAAAGGTACTCTGGCTGCTATGCTCATCACACCACCTTGGACAATCCTAACTTTAGAAGAAACAGGCGAAATTCCTCAAAATTGTACTTGTATTCCAAAGAGAAGTTTAAAGACCTTAGGAAATGGGAGCTTTCCCACCATACAGGCCCAGACAAGACTACTGGCATACCAAGTTGCCTTCTTCCATAAAGAGAATACTTTAAGTCTGAAACTAATAAATAGCAATAAAGATATGTCAACAACCTACACAGACACAATAGAAATATCAAAACACATACTGAGAAAAACTTCATATAATGTCAAGAAAGTAGCAGGCAGACTCAAACATAGTAAACTAACAAAATAAAACTTGTTTTTAAATAGTAGAATATATTGAAGATTCTATAAATACCCCAGAGACAGAGAGGCAAAATAAACATATTGACACTGGGTCATATGAACAGCTACAGAAAAAAGGTACAAATAAAGGAAGGAAGAATGGAAATCATAAATAAAGTCAGTGTTAGGGACAGAGAACTAGAAATACATTGAAGTAGAATTTTATGAACAACTACAAAAGAAGATAAAAATGATGGAAGAATGGACGTCATGAATAAATAGAATATTTCAGGGACAGGAAACATATATTGACATAGAGGAATAGGAACAATTACTGAAGAAACTGCAAAAGACGGAAGGAAGAATTGATGATATAGATTAAAATGTTATTGTTGTTATTATGTGCTGTGAATCACCTGAGACTCATAGCAACCCTATGTACAGTAGCTCTGAATTCCGCCCTATCTTGATCTAATCTCATTGTCTCCTAAACATCTACCTACATTATCTCAGTTACTGTGTCAATTCACCTCACCCAGGGTCTTGCTCTCCTGCACTATTGCTCCAAGCTTCCAAGTATGATGTCCCTATCAGGAAATCAAATGAAAATTGCATTGGGAAAAAATACGCTGTCATAGACCTCTTCAGAGTGCTAAATAGCAACGACGTCAGTCTAGAGACAAAGGTACTCCTAATCCCAGCCATTATCTTCTCATTTATTTGTTATGCTTCAGAGAGTTGGACAATGACTAAGGATGACAGGAGAAGAATAGATGCCTTTGAGTTGTGGTGCTGGAGAAGCATCTTGAACATGCAGTGGACTGCCAAGAAAACAAATACGCCTGTCGTGGAGAATGTACAACCAAATCTCTTCTTGGAGGCTAGGATTTTGAAGCTCCTCCTCACTTACTCTGAACATATGGCCAGGAGAGATCAGTCCTTGCAGAAGGACATCATGTTCGGAAGGGTGGACTCACAGCACAGGAAAGGAAGACCAGGGATGAGTTAGATTAATTACAGTAACTGGGGCAATGGGAGTTGGTGTGTCGGAATTAGTTAGACTGGCTCAGGACAGAGAAGCATTCAGAACTGCTGTACACAGGGTCGTTATACACCACAGGTGTCTCAATGCCATATGACAGCAATAACATACTAAGACAAGCTTGGAAGCAGGAGTGGTATCTGATTCCTAAACAACATACCTCAGGAAACTCTATGAACTTTGATAAATGTCTATAGTTGTAGAAGAGCTTCAGGCCTTTTGTTCACAGGGTCACTATAAACTTGACTAGAAGGCAATCGGCAACAACAACCTTATATTAATAAG
>NW_006399878.1:2049-3511 GCF_000299155.1 Elephantulus edwardii | reverse complement strand
CTCTTCTAAATTTGTAATGACATTTTACATTCTTCATGGATGATATTCTTAATATCCTACCAAAGCTCATCTGGTCTTCCGTCAGTAGAGTTCAAGGTCTCAAAACCTGTCCTTACAATTGATTTTAAGTTCAGATAGGATAGACTCAAAGTTAAAAGTTTGGTTCTTTTGTATTTTCAATTTTGTTTAGCTTCAACATGAAATTGCAAATGAATTTTTGATGATGTAGTCCACAGTCAGAACCTGTTCTAGTTTTCACAATGCATATTGAGCTTCTCCAGAAATTCTTTCCACAGATTTTATCAATCTGATTTCTTTTTATATCATCAAATGAGGTTTAAATGTATAATCGCTGTTTGTGTTTCTTGTAAAATGTATAACATACTTATGATCAGAGTCCCAGACATGGGCAGCAGGGGTCAGAGAAAGTTCTGAGAAAATTGTGAAAGAGTTGCTATGAGAAAACTTACCAATCATTGTGAAAAGCAAGAAAATTCACATTCAATAAGCTCATAAAACTTCAAACAGAGGAGACACACACCTACAAAAAAAAAAGAGTCAAGACATATGATAGTCAAAGTCTCCTAAATCAAAGTAAGGAGAGAATAATAAAATCAGCACAAGAAAACAAAAACAAAGGGTAACCTTGTCTATCTTTCAGAAAATGGGACATGAGAGACACAGGGCTGGAATATATCTTTGAAGGGGACAGAGGAAGTGAGAATAGCAAAACTCCTCACTGTTCTAGTGCAAAAAGCAGATAAAGAGCCCTTAGCCCAGTCCCATGGTGCCTCTAAAGCCACATACAGCAGCATCAAGAGGTGTGTTTTTTCTTGTCAACTCAGAGACTCACAGTGGAGTTCTCAAGAATGTGGCTTCTTAGTGAAGTAAATTGAAGACTTGGAAAGGCAAAGAATCTTACCCACAGGTCATTCTCCAGTCTCCCTCAAATCTTACTCATGACTGTGAGAAGAGCTCTCTCTCTTATCCTAGTCTCAACTACTCTTATCTTAGTCCCAGATGTTAATAATTTTCAAGATCATGTGTATGCAGTTAAGTTAATGACTTTAAAAAGCCAGTTTTTAGGCTAATGCTACACATCTACAGTGAGGAACCAATTAGACTAAGTTTTAATTTCTCAGAAAAGCCATGTGAACAAGAAGAGAATTGGAAGGCATATAAAGAAGTTTGAAAGAAAACAAATTGCCCAGCAAGAATTCTGTACCAAATAAATTCCATAAAAAATGAAGAAAGAATAAAGTCATTTGCAGGAATGTAGGAACTAAGGAAATTTGTGAAAACAAGACCAGCTCTATGATAAATTTTAAGGGAAATCCTTCAAGTAGAAAAAAACAAAGGAAAGTAGACTGACCATAGGAACTAGGCATAACAGAAAAGGAAACAAAGCAAAACAGCAGTGTTAAAACCTGGCATGTCAATAATTTTATTTAATGTGAATAAA
>NW_006399878.1:0-799 GCF_000299155.1 Elephantulus edwardii | reverse complement strand
TCAAGATATGCAGCCTTCAGTGTGGATTGGGTCTCAATGTCAAGAAAACAAAGATTTTTACCACTGGTCCAATAGGCCGTGTCATGACGGATGGAAAGGAGATAGAAACTGTCAACAGCTTCTCATCTTGATTTGGTCCACAATTAACATCCTTGGTATGAGCAGTCAAGAAATAAGGAGGGAAGGTGCACAGAGGAAAATATGTAACAATGAATGAATGGAACCAAGTTCTTTATGAATTTATAATAAAATCTCAATAAAAATAAGAAATAAGGACACACACTGCAATGGGAAAATCTGCAGTTCCAGGGACCTTTCCAAATTATTGAGAAGTAGTGATGTCAGTTCGAGGATTATGGTATATCTGATTCAGGCCATAGTACTTCTGATTACTAGCTATGCATCTGAGACTTGACTACGAATAAGGATGACAGAAAAAGAATTGATGCCTTTTAGCTGTGGTGTGGGAGAAGAGTACAGAACTTCCCATGAATGGTCAAGAAAATGAATATATATGTCTTGGAAAGGATGCAGTCAGAGTGTTCTTTGGAGGCAAAATGATAAGCCTTCACCTCACATTCTTTGGGCATATTGCTAGGAGGTGCTATTCCTTGGAGAATGACATGATGTTGGGAAGAAGAGTGGAGGATCAATGAAGGAGAGGAAGGCCTTCAAGGAAGTGGATTGACAAGGTGACTCCTGTAATGGGCCCTTGTGGGTCAGGATGTGTGAAGATGGCCCATGACAGGACTGGGGTCACATCTTATGTTTATAGGGTCACTATGAGTCATAGTCAATT
>NW_006399877.1:9577768-9581450 GCF_000299155.1 Elephantulus edwardii | reverse complement strand
TTTTAGTACCTGTAGCAATTTGAGGACACAATGAAGCACAAAGTGCCTTCAGTTAAGTTAGGTTGCAGGGACTCCCTAAAGCCCCTACCCAACTGCGTGGGTCTCTTTGACCCCTAAACAGCTTTGTTCCTTTGTGCAGTGATCAACAGTGAGGAGTCTTCGGATTCCAGTGAGGAGATCGACCCTCCACAAGCCTCCACCTCAGGACTGAGTCAGCATCCCAGTAAGTGAGTCCAGGCTGCAGGAATCTGAATGAAAGCATCATAAAATTATTTTGAGGATGATGCCTTCTAATAGATGGAGTCCATGAGTAAGGGTGATAGAAGAATTGATGCTTTTGAGTTGTGGTGCTGGAGGAAATTACAGACTATCCTATGGTCTGCCAAAGAACAAAAAAACCCGTGCAACCAGAATGCTTCTTGGAGACAAAGATGGTGAAGCTTCATCTTTCATACTCAGGACATGTAGCCAGGCGAGGCTATTTCTTGGAGAGGGTCATTGTCCTTGGAGAGATGGGTGATCAGCAAAGGAGAGGAAGACTCCCAGCACAATGGCCTGACATGGAGACTTCAGCAATGGGCCCGACTGTGTCAGATGACAAGGACGGCACAGTGTTCATTTAGCTGCTCAGACGGTCTCTATGAGTCGTAATGGACTTGATGGTACCTAACAACACCGAAAGTATAAAGAAGTCCTGGTAGAACAGTGGTTAAAATGTTTGGTTACTAACTGAAAGTTCCTCAATTGTGCATGACTGAATTGAAATTGACTCATAGCTGACCCTCGAGCAGATTTTCAGAGGTTGTCCATCTGTCTCCCTTCAAGCAGCTGGTGGATTTGAACCACCTGTCTTTTGGTTGACAGTAGAACTCCTTACCCATGAAGCCACCAGAGCTCTCTCAATAGGGATTATTGATTGTGTTTCCTTTACCTCCTAGAGCCTGTGCGTACAAGAAGCAAGCCAGGTTTTCGGAAATGCTCTAGAATAAGACGTAAGTACAAGGAAATTTTTTTTTTTAAATTGAATGCCTCTATTTTTTGCTCCAAAACTTTATTTAAAGTTTTTATATTCTTTAAAATAAAATATGTAAGAGGAGCTCTGGTGGCCTAGTGGCAAGGAGCTGCAACTACAATCCCAGAGGCTCATGGTTCAAATCCACCAGATGCTCTGCTGAGAAAGGAGGGACAATCTCCTCCTGTACCAGTCAGATCTGATTTGATGGTACGCTCACACAAAAATTAAAAAAAAATAAGATAAAATATGTATTTGTGGGACTATAGATGATTCATGTTATACATTTTGAGGTACGTGGATTTGTATAGCATGTGGGTCCACTGGCACAGAGGGGAGAAAGCTTGTCCCCACTCACATAAATGCGGTAAGGTAGTTCTGTTCCACAGTCATTTAGGGCCCAGCAGGTGGGGACATCTTTGAGATGGCTGAGAGAGGCAGAGGTGGCAGCAGCTGGTGGCTGAAGGGCATGCCCACCGTGGTGCAATTACCCACTGGGTAGTGGTCCCTGGCGGAACCTTAACAATCAGATGACTATTCCTTCTCCACCTCCTTCTCGTGGCCTAGTGATAAGAAGCTACATATCTTGAAGGCACACAGTTCAAATCCACCAGCTGCTCTGTGGGAGAAAGATGGGCCATCCCCTCTCGTATTATTACCGCCTCTGAAAACCTGCCAAAGAGTCAGCTATGGGCTAGCACACCCCACTACCACCACCTCCCCAAGCTTCCCTCTTCCCATCTTCCTTTCAAAGAAATTCCTTCTGATTTGGGTCCGAAGACAAAGGACGAAACCATTAATGAATCTGATGTCTTTCTGTAGGCCTCAACAGGAGTGTGGAATCTTCAGAAGGGAGTCCCGGAGAAGAGCTGCAGGAAGCCGTGAGCCCAGCTCCAGCTCCGGCTCCACAGAGTGGGTCAGGTAAAGAAGATTAGGACCATCCGTGGCCAGCAGGACGTGAGGAGGCTGCATAACTCTTAGTTACCTTTCTAAGGCATTTCCTTCTGAGTAGCTTAACCTCACTGAATCCAACTGATCTTGGGAACTCCTCCCTCAACATTGACCTTCCTTTGTTTGCTTAGGAAGTAGATGGAGCAAGGGAATGATTACACACATGTATTAAACAGCTGTTGTTTAAAGATCTGTTGGTCATATCTATATAACTGCACATAATGCTATTGTGGAGGAAATAAATGGCAATTTATGTGCAATCCTCAATGATCATAGGTCACAAGTAGCTTTGACCAAAGGAATCTATTCAGTAGCAATGAGATTTCAAAGTCATTTGCTCCCAGGTGGCCCCTGAACCTCACCCATGTGGCAGGAGGTCTCTGCTGAAGTACTTCACCCACTCCTTAGTGAGGAACTTTCCCATGCACAAACTTAGGATTCCCAAAGACACTGCATCCAGCCTCATCTTTCTAATGCCACAGCTCTGTTGCTCTGGCCAAAGTGCTAAAGAACATCTCCACTTGACTAACTGCTGAGACCCTCAAACTACAAACTCACCTCTTCCCAAAGGGAGTACAGCATCTCCTTCCCTGGAAGCAGTGTCTGCTGCTCGGTGTCCTCCACCTCAGATGGTGCTTTTCTCAGATGCTTTCGAGTTGATTCCAGCTCACATGAACACACAGACAGAGGAGAGCTGCCTCCCGCAGGGTCTTCTCGGCCTGTAATCATTACTGAGATAGATCACAATGTCTTTGTCCCTCAGAATCTAGATCGGTCCGAACCAACCCACAACCTTTTGCAAAACCTAGCAAATGCAACCTTTGTGCTCTCGGGGCTCCTTACCCCTAAACCCCCCAGTATTAGTTATCCCGTTCTCTCAGGCTGAAGTTTTAGGGGTCATCCATAATGCCGCCCTCTCTTCAAACAATAAGCCATTTAGTACCCATAGGATGAATTGTCATAAGATTTATAACTTTTTAAAAAAATTACAGTTCCTTAATGGCCATCTTTTATTTTCTAGACACCACGGATACTGGAAAACATGTTACTTTGAGGAAAAACAGTAGAAAAAGAAGTAAGAACGAATAAAAATTTCATTTCTTTTGGTATTACAAGTAAAAGATTTTTAAGCACTATTGTTTGATAATAATTTATAAGACAGAAAGAAGTTACTGCCTTTTAAAGTAATCGTTTCTGTCCCCTAAAATGCTTTTGTATTTGTGTTACTTTTTATTCTGAGTTTAGTATGTATCTTTATTGTAAACATTGCTATGTATCTGTCTAGAATATTTTTATACAGTATTATCCAGTCTGGAAATATATGTAACTAGAAAATTCTATGCATACATTTTCTTGTTTTAAAAACTAAATAATACACAGACAATAAATGCATTTGCAATTTTTAATGAAATGGTTAAAAATGTTATTTCTGGTGCTCGCTTTGGCAGCACATGTACTAAAATTGGAACGATACGGAGATTAGCACGGCCCCTGCACAAGGAGGACACGCAAGTTTGTGAAGTGTTCCATATTGTTTTAAAAAGTTATTTCTGGGCGAGCTCTGGTGGCCTAGTGGCAGGAAACTGCACTGCAATCCCAGAGGTGTGTGGTTCAAATCCACCAGATGTTCTGCTGGAGAAGGAGGAACAATTGCCTCCTGTACCAGTCAGATCCAATTTGACGGTACACACATAAAAAGAATAAATAACTAAATAAATA
>NW_006399877.1:9570483-9577668 GCF_000299155.1 Elephantulus edwardii | reverse complement strand
TAAAAGCTTAAAAATTTTTTTTAAAATAGTTATTTCTGGTTTTAAGATTCCAAGCTTTCACACTGATGGGTTGAGCACTTGCCGTTTTCATGTGGCCGCCCCATTCTTCCTCGTAGATCTCTCTGTTGCAGGCTGCTTGGTCAGGATTTTCTGTTGCATCGATGATCTTTTTCTTATTGTGTAAATTGAGCTTAGAATGCTTCTGTATAACCAGTCTTGGCCATATGTGTTGCCAGTATTTGCTCTATGTACTGTTTTTCTTTGAAATTTTTAACCAACTTTTGCACCAGCTCTCATTAAACTCATTGCCATTTGAGTTGGAACTGAATCATGGCTGACCATCCAGTGGGCTATTAGAGGCTATAAATCACATGGGAGGAGATTACCCATCTTTCTCCTGAGAAGCAGCTCACGGATTTGAACTGCCTGTTTTTTGATTAGTCACACAATGCCTTAATTTTATTTTTTTTTAAATCAATGGTTTTAAATATTTAGGTGGACAAACCTATCCTTCTCTGATTCTTGGGTTTCATGTTATATTTATAAAGGCTACTTCACTCTGGAGATTTTAAAAAATTTATGTTTGATTCAAGAATATTTGAAGAATGTGGTATTGCTCATGTTTGAAGCTATACTTGACCTTGAACTTGCCTCTTGATGTATGTTGTTGTTGTTATGTGCCGTTGAATCACCTGCAACTCATAGCTACCCTATGTACTTGATTTGATATATATGTGAATTTTTTAAATTAAATTTTATTAATTTTAATGAACATTTACAGATATTTTGGATTTCCATTCATTCACTGTTGCACTATTTTCTCTATCCCCACCAGTTCGTTCCTCTTTTTTTCCCCCCTTGAAAGTCTGTTTTAATTGTCCAATTGCCACAGTGCTTGTCAAAGCCAGTTCTGATTAATCTCCTTTGTCAGTGTGTCCTTTGCCATTCCCTATCACTCCTCCCTGAGAGAGACTTCACCCTGATTCATAAGGAAAAGGGGACGGCGTATTCTCTTAGCTACTTCCTGCTGAAAAGGGACGCTGTAGGTTTCAGGGTGAAGATCTTCTCTCACTACTCTAAAGGGCCCCTTTGGCAATAGGAAGCACGTAGACTATTGTGGAGATTGATTTTGGAATTTAGATGCACTGTTATCAATTGTGCTTACCCGTACATGTTCATATCCTTGAAGATGTATCATGGAAATATGTGAATTTTAATAATAGTCCGTTCACTGCTGGCTTGTGATTTGAATCGCCACTTGGATCACACACTACTTTCCCTCCACATACCCCGTTGTTTGTTTTTTTTTTGTCTTTAGCAAAAGAAGGGCCCCAGAAAGTAAGCAGAGTTCACAGGTGGAAGAATCTCTTTGATGACTCAGGGGGGTGCGTTTTAGAATCAGTTCACAAAGAACACCCAGACCCATCTCCAACTCTGTTAGAACTCAGAGGAATATACTGAATTTGTTGATTAATCTGGAGATAACAGAGATTTCCCTCAGTGATTCATCCTTTACTTAAATTCCCCACACTAAGTTTTAGAATTTTCTCACCCTTTTTCTTACATGTTGTATAAATTTGTGTGTGAGCCTCACAGTCGTTGTGTCAACTCTCTTGATAAAGTTCATCTTCTCTTTCTTTGACCCTTCACCTTTCCCTGCATGATGTCTTCTTCCAATAACTCGCCCCTCCTGACGACATGACTATTAATTTTAATGAACATTTACAGATATTTTGGATTTCCATTCATTCACTGTTGCACTATTTTCTCTATCCCCACCAGTTCGTTCCTCTTTTTTTTTCCCCCTTGAAAGTCTGTTTTAATTGTCCAATTGCCACAGTGCTTGTCAAAGCCAGTTCTGATTAATCTCCTTTGTCAGTGTGTCCTTCATCTATGAGATGAAGTGTCACCATCATTGCCTCTTAGGAGCATGCTGGCTCCACTTCCTCCAAGACAGATGCCGTGTTCTTTTGACAGTTCATGGAGTATTCAGGCCTCTTCGCCAACAATTCAATGACAATGATTCTTTTGTCATTATGAGTGTTTCTTCTGTCACCTTTTCTTTAGTTACCGTGAGTGATGCCTTTTCTACTCCTTTACATATGTTGTTGTTACTAGGTGCCATTAAATCAAGTTCAACTCATATCAAGCATCAGAGCAATAGCTCTGAACCATGTCCTGTCCTGTGCTGGTCTCACCCTCACAATTTTTGACACATTCAAACTTACTGCTCATTGCTGTACTTGCTGTGTCAGTCCACCTAGTTAAGGGTCTTCCTCCATCTTTCCAAGCATCGTGTCCTTCTCCAAGGAATAACCTCTCCTAGCAACAAGCTCAAAGTATGTGAGATGAAGCTTCAAATTCTTTGCTACCAAAGATTACATTGGTTGGACCTTCTCCAAAACCTATTTTTTGTTCTTTTGGCAGTCCATGGGATATTTAGCACTCTTCTCCAACACCACAGCTCAGAGGTACCAATTCTTCTGTCATCCTTATTCATTGTCCAGCTCTCGTTTACATAGCAAGTGATGTAAAAGATCATGGCTTGAATCAGGCACACCATAGTCCTCAAACTGACATCTTTGCTCCTCAATAATTTGGAAAGGTCCCTGACTACAGACTTTCCCAATGCAATATGTCAACTGATCTCCTGCTTGCTGGTACCAAGTGTACTGATGGTGGATTCAGGTAAGATGAAGTCACTTACAGTCTCAATCTGTCCTCCACGTATCATGATGTTGCCTGTTAGTCCAGTGGTGAAATTTTTGTTTTCTTGCCACTGAGATGCAATCCATATTGAAGGCTGCAGTGTTTAAGCTTCTGCACCAAGTGCTTCAAGTCCTCCTCACTTTCAGAAAGTAAGGTTTGTCACGTGCATAACAAAGGTTATGAAAGAGTCTTCCCCCAATCTTGATACTACATTCATTTTTATAAAGTCCAGCTTCTTGAATAATTTGCTCGGCATACAGCTTAAATAGGTATGGCAAAAGGTTACAACCCTGACACACACCTTTCCTAATTTTAAACTATGCAGTGTTCCTTTGCTCTGTTTTCACAGTAGCCTCTAGGTATAGGTTTTACATGAGCACAATTAAGTGTTCTGGAATTCCCATTCTTTTCAAAGTTAGTCTTAGTTTGTTATGATCCACACAATCAAATGTCTTTGGACAGTCAATAAAGTACAAATAGACATTATGATAGTCATTTTCAGCCAGGATATATCTGGCATCAGTAATGACATCCTTGGTACTACAACCTCTTCTAAATTCAACTTATTCTGGCAAGTCCCTGGCTAGGTACTGTTTTAGCCACTTTTTAATGATCTTCAGCAATATTTTGCTTGCATGTATTATTAATGATATGTGATAATTTCCACATTCTGTGGGATCATCTTTCTTGGGAATAGGAACAAATATTGATCTCTTCCAGTCAGTCAGCCAGACAGCTGTCCTCCAAATTTCCTGGCATAGACTGGTGAGCACATCCAGAGCTGCTTCTGTCATTTGAAACTTTTCAATCAGTATCTCATGAATCCCTGGGGCTTTATTTTTGTCAGTGCCTTCACTGCAGCTTGAACTTCTTCCTCATTACCATTGGCTCTTGACCATAGGGTTGTTAAGTGCCTACTAGCTGTAGACAACTAGTAGTGACCCTATGAACGAAAGACCTGAACACTTGTATAATTTTCATCCTTTCTCCAGGTTTATAGGGTTTCCGGAGGCAAGCTATTATGGAAGTGGATGCCACTCCTGCTTCCAAGCTTGTTTTAATCGGGAAACTCCACCAAACACTGTCCACCATGGGTAACCATTATCGCATTTGACACATCAGTGTCACAGTGTTTAGCATCACAGCAACCATGAGTTACCTCTGTACAGCAAATGGGCAGACTAGTGCTATGCCACTTAGAAGAATGTTTGACCAAAAACAAGTACTTCCTGAAATATTTCAGTGTTGGCCAATTCTTTTGGGACAGTGACTCTGCAATTTTCTCCATCTTCTTTGGATTTTTCCTAATCTGAATCATTGAAGGTTTTGCCCATACATCCCTAAGAATTGCAACTTGAAGCTTAAATTTAGTTTTAAATTCTTCCAGCTTTTTAAATGATGAGCAATTGCTTCCCTTTTCCTTCTTCAGTTCTAGGTCTCTACACATTCCATTCAAGGAGTTTGCTTTGTCCCTTCGAGCTGCCTTTTGAAGGAAGCTTTTACTTACTTCACAGTTCTTTTACAGAATCTCTCTGCTTTGTTTTGGCTTCTCAACGATCTAGTGCATTTTCAGAGTCTCTTCTAACAACCATTTTTATTCTTTCTTTCTCCTCTGTCTTTATAGACCTTTTGCTCTAGTCACAGATGATCTCCTTAGTGTCTTCCCCACAGCTCATCTGGTCTTCAATCATTGATGTTCAATGCTTCAACTCTATTCTTGAGATTTTTTTTTTTATTTCAAGTGGGATAGATGCAAGACCCTATTTTAGTTCAGACCCTATTTTAGTTTGCATGGACTTGTTTTCATTTTCTTTAGCTTCAATTTGAACTTGCCCTTGAGTAACTGATGGTCTGGTCCACAGTCAGCGCCTGGCCTGGTTTTGACTGCTGATACTGAGCTTCTCCAGTGATTTCTTCCACAGATAGAGGCCATCTGACCGCTTTGTCGTCCCTCAGACGAGGTCCATCTGTAGAGTCAGTGTGAGTTGTTTTTTGTTTGTTTGTTTGTTTGTTTTAAAAAAAGTATTTGCAATAAATAAATCATTGAGTATAGAGAAAATGCAGTCATTCTATTTGTGGCCTTATTTCTGTCACCAAGTCTGTACTTTCCAAATACCCTTCTTTCTTCATCATTTCCAACTTTTCCATTCCAGTCACCCGTTACCATTAACACTTCTTGATTGCATGTTTGGTCAATTTTTTACTGCAAATTTAGATTAAAAAGACCTTCAATATCCTCCTCTTTGGCTTTAGCTGTTGGTGTATATATTTTAATAATACTCATATTGACAGGTCTTCTTTGTGTGCATATGGATAATATCCTGTCATTCACAACATCAGGATAGAATTTGAAATTGTCTTTTTTTTTTAATTGTCTTTTTAAAAATTTACATAATTTTTTTTTTACTTTATACTGGTTTACTTACAAAGTTTGTATACATTGTTTTTCACACTGGATCTTTCCCATTTTCTTAATCCACCCCTCCCTCCACCCATCAAATTATGCAACCCTCCCCCCACCATCTTTAACCCTCTGCTTCCATCCTCTGCCACATCAATCCTCAAACACATTCTACAATAATGGTTTTATGTAATAATTGTCTTTATGGGACTGAGTTAGTTCACTTAACATAATGCTTTCCAGTCCCTCCCAAGTTAGAGAGTGATTTACAAAATCATTGCTCCTGTGTGTTACATAGTATTCCATCATGTGAATGTACCACAGTTTCTCAATCCCTTCGACTGTGGTTGGACATTTGGGCTGTTTCCATGTTCTCGTGATGAAGCATAGTGCTGCTATGAACATTGATGTACAAGTCTCTGTTTGTGTCTCAGTTCTAATTTTCTAGTGGTATATTCCAAGGAGTGAAATAGCTGGGTCATATGGAATTTCTATATTCAGCTTTTTGAGGAAATACCAAACTGCCTTCCAGAATGATTGTATCAATTTTACAATTTCACAATGCAGAAGAGTTTCTATCTCTCCACATTTTCTCCAACATTTACTGCTTGCTGTTAAACTTTGCCACTGCTGTTGGTGTGAGATGATATCTCATTGTGTTTTTTATTTACATCTCTCTTATTGCCAGTGATTTTGAGCATTTCTTTGTTGTGTCTGTTGGCCATCCAAATATCTTTCTCTGTGAAATTTCTTTCCATGTCTTTTGCCAATTTTGTAATTGTGTTATCAGTCTTTTTCTTGTGAAGCCTTGTAGGATTCTGTAAACTGTTGATATGAGAAACTGTCTTTTTAACTATACATGCAACACCATTCTAATGTTTTCATTCCTGGCACAGTATACTATGTGACTGTTTGATTCAAAGCAGCTAAAGCCATTCAGTCTCATCTCATTAATGCCTTCTAGTTTTCCAACGTTCAAACTCCATACATCCCACATTCCAACTGACTTCCAACCTGGTTTCTACCACTATTACTGCATCTATCCATGTTTCTCTATTGCTCATTGGTTTTTCAGGGCCTGTTATTTCAGAAGTCGATGGCCAATCCTGCTTACTAGTCTGTCTTAATGTAGGAACGCCATTAAATCCTGTTCACTCTGGGTGACCCCTCCGGCATCTGACACACTAGTGGGACAGCTTTAAGCATTATAGTAACACACAAGTACAGCAAACAGAGAGACAAGTGGAATATTAATTAGAACAATGCTAAACAAGCAAGAATAAGGATATCTAACCTACCCAGGAAATAGCAGTATACAGACCAGTTCCCCAGTACAGCAAACAGACAGATGAGTCTCACAGTTTCAGAGGCTCCGTGTCCCAAGTCCCACGTTCCAGCACTACGGGAAGGCTTTGTCTCTCTGGGGTTCTGCAGGAAGGTCCTTGTCTCTGAGTTTCTGCTCCAGGATGGTCTTCCTGTGGCTTGATTACTCTGCTCTTACGCAAATTAGGCACATGAAATATCATGAGGCAGAGCTCATCTGAGGCTAGTGACGGTGTGTCAGGATTGGGTGCTGGGTGGGTGCTGGAGCTTCCCGCTGAGGCACAGGACTAGCGGAAGAATGTCCCAAGTGCGGGCAAGGTCACGTCTGGCTCCTGTGTGCTGGTGTTCCATGCTTGGCCTGAAGGCCTGTGGCCCTCGGCCTGAACCAAAGGCAGGTGTATGCTTTCTTCTGTTGCTGCTTGTCCTTAACCCGTGAGCTTGAGCAAGGTCTGGTGGAGTCAGAGGGTCAGGGCTGGTACCTGAGTAAATAACATTTACATAAATAAGATAACTTTACATAATAACTGAAGCTACTTTAAGTTAGACAAAACATCTCTGTTTAAAAATGTATTTTTATTTGAGTGAAGGTTTACAAATCATATTGCTTTTTAATAAAATAATTCATAGACATTTGTTTTCTCTATTGTCACTTATTAATGTAATTTCAATGTCTCATCAGTCTCTTGCTATGCATTGTCTTACCCTTCACCCTGACACACAAACAGAAGTAATCTTGAAAGGATAACAGGGAT
>NW_006399877.1:9560124-9569778 GCF_000299155.1 Elephantulus edwardii | reverse complement strand
GAAGAACAAACAGGTTCATCCTAGAGAGGGTGAAAAACCAGGCTGCTCCTTAGAGTCAAGGATTCTGAAGCTTTGTCTGGCATACTTTGGGCATGTTGCAAGGAGGGATCGACCAATTCTTAGAGCGGGATATCAGGCTTGGAAGGGTGGAGGGACAGTGCAGGAGAAGAAGACCCTCAATGAAATGGATTGATTCAGTGACGAGGGTAATGGTAGTAGGTGTGTCAGAGACGTACAGGACTGAGCAGAATTCAGAGCTGTTATACATAGGGTTGCTATAAGTCACAGCGACTTGACAGCACATAACATCAACAACAGCAATAATACTTAATTTGATGAGGTATTACAAGTCCTCTTTGTTCAATTTACTCTTTCAAAAATAAATTTACATTAACAGGGAACAGAACAAATGGATAATGGTTATGAGTATATTGCTATTTTTGTTGAGTACCATTGAATCAGAACTGACTCATAGCAGACCCTCCAGTGGGTTTTCAGGGGCAGTAAATCATATGCCTTTGAGTTGTGGTGCTGGAGAAGAGTCTTGAACATACCATGGACCCCGAGAAAAGAAGTAGTTCTGTTTTGGAGAGGGTGAAATCAAGTTCCTCCTTGGAAGCTAGGATTTTGAAGCTCTGTCTCACATCCTTTGGACACATGGCCAGGAGGGACCAGTCCTTGGAGAAGGACATCAGAACTGTGAAGGGACAGCACAGGAGAGGAAGACTACAGATCAGATGGATTGATACAGTAACTGGGACAATGGAGGTTGGTATGTCAGGATCAGTGAGACTGGCTCAGGACAGGGTAGGCTTCGAGCTGCTGTAAATAGGGTCGCTGTGGGTCACAGATGACTCAACGGCACATAAAAACAACAAATAACATAGGAGGAGATTGTATATCTTTTGCTTATAGAACGACTGGTGAATTCAAACTGTGTACCTTTGGGTTGGCAGCGCAATTCCCTACCACATGGCCACCAGAGTTCCCTGATTATGAGTATCCAGACTTCAAACACATAGAGAGCTTTTCTCGTCCAGCTGTCTGGCTGTTTCTCCAATTGTCCTAACTAGAAGGAGCCTGATGGGAATTCCTTCCTTTTTGTTGAGTGGCAAATGAGAACAGAACTTGCATCAGCAGTTAAGCTTTCGCATGTTGGTGCATCTAAGAATGAGCTGTTGGTTTACCTCTGAGCACCCACAGTCAAGAAAAAAATAACAGAAATTGGGCTTCAAGGCTGGTTATTTTTTTAGTCAAATTCTGGCTTACGGTTTTATAATGAATCCTCTGCCTCTGACAATTGAGTCTCAGAAACGAACCCAGAGGACCCAGGAGAACAGAGGAGTGATCCTTAACTTTCTGAGCGCTTCTTAGACACACCCACTGGCCACTCCAGTGGGCCTCTGGAGGCCAGTGTGTCCAGAGGAGAAGAATGGAGCCCGGTCAGGCTTTACACTTTGGACATGTTGCCCAGAGGGACCAGTCCTTGAAGAATGACCTCATTCTTGGAAAGGTGGAGGGACAGCACAGGAGAGGAAGACCCTAGACAAGATAGATGGACTCAGTGACTGAGATCTTGGGGGCAAGTGTATCAGAAACAGTGAGATTGGCTCGGGATAGGGCAGAGTTCAGAGCTATCATACATAGGGTGGCTATGTACAGGAAGGTGACTTGATGGCACATAACAACAACAACAGAGGTGGACAAGAGCAAACATAAATGAATAAGAGCAAAAAACGTTATTATTCTGTCCCGTCATGTTGAAATAGCTGATTCTCTAGCCAGCTTTCAGGGACAGTAAATACCATGGGAGAAGATGGTCTTTCTCCCACTGAGCAAGTGCAGCTGGTAGACTCAAACCGTGTGCCTTTGGACTGGCAGCCTATCTCTTTACCACTAAGCCACCAGAGCCCTCTGGAGCCAAAGTGGCCCATAATTGTGCGAGACGGCTACAATATGGTCATGAATATACATGTGAAATTGCAAAGATAATTTCCCTGGGATAGCCATGACAGTCTGGACATACCATTTGATCTTCTGCACAAACTTTGGCAGATTTATCTTTCCCAAAGTTCCATGTGAGTGATGTGGGCTGAAAAGGGTTTGCCAAATGTCTGGGGTTTCGTGAGCTTTTATTACAATCTCAATTGTAAAGTGTGCATCCAAAATGCTATATACACAGCAAGTATGTTCTGCACCTGGGAATAAAGTCGGAAACACTTGATAGTTCTGACATGTAAACACATTTCTGTGTTTCCTGAAAATGTTCACACAATTACCAAAACCTTCCCAAGAACAACCCTGGGCCTGTCTAAAAGCAACTGAATGTTTCTAGAAATCCTTCTTCCTCTGGATTATGGGCCTAAAAACAGGGCAACCTCATAGTACCTTATAGTAGAGTCTACACAGAAAAGTTTAACTTGTACTAAATAAACCCCTTTGTTTCTAATGTCTTCTGTTTGTTCCTATGTGCCAAGCCACGGATTGCCTGAGAGAATGAGAAAGTAGCTTGTGGTGGCACCAAACTCTCACATGAGGCCCACAAATCCTTCCCGGCAGCATGGACTTAACCACCGTATTTCCAGCTCCCAGCATAGCGCTCAGTGCAGGCTGCTGTGGTCCATTGTCATCTGGTCCATTTGACTCGTGGTGACCTGAGGTGCAGCAGAATGACATGTTGCCTGTCCTACTCGCATCCAGTGTGGAGGCTACTGTACTATTCTGACAGTCTCCCATGCTTGGATGTTCATCTTCTAGACAGCAAACAGTATACTCTTGTGATCCGCAAGGATTTCATCCACTGGTTGCCAAAATTGAATGTCAGGTTTTCTTCCTAGTCTGTCTTAGTCTGGAAGCTCTACTGAAAAAAAATCTGTCCAGCCTGACAGGTGACCCTGCTGGTATTTTAAATACCAGAGCCTCCACAGAGTCAGCATCCAGTCGTTGTCTTTTTTTTTTTTTTCTCGTGTGTGTGTGTGTACCATCAAAGCAGATCTGATTGGTACAGGAGGAGATTGTCCCTCCTCCAGCAGAGCATCTGGTAGATTTGAACCACACACCTCTGGGACTGCAATAGCTTCCAGTCTTATAGCAACACATCCACCATCACAATACAACAAATTGACAAACAGTGATAGACTTAGCACACATATAGTGCTTAACAAATATTAGTTTGATAAGTGAACAAAAACAAAAACTTGGGGGGAAATATGTAATTGTGATTGGTGAAGCCAAGATAATGCACAAAATAGAAGAGATTAAAAAAATAAAGACAACCACAACAAAAAAAATCTAGCTTATGGCCTCAGGAAGAATAAGGAAGTTTTTTCATCTGTGAAACAATAAAATGTAACTTTTAAAATTATTTAACATTAAATCAGTAATCTTGAAAATCAGCTTCAGTGATTTTCTCAAAATGGAAGAAAGAAATCAAGAAAGAAAAATAAAGCTACAACTTGGATGAACTTTGAAAATTTAATGCTGATCAAATTGTCAGTCACAAAAGGTCAGCTATTCTATGACCTCATTTACATGAACTCAACAATTACAGAAATATAAGATTATTAATGGTTACTAGAGTCAGAATAAAGAGCTCTGCAGGCCTAGTGGTAAGAGACTGCACTGCAATCCTAAAGTCACATGGTTCAAATCCACCAGGTGCTCCACAAGAGAAGGATAGGCTATTTCTTTCATGCAATTAACTTCCTCTGAAAGCCTGCTGGAGGGTGAGCTGTGGGTCAATTCTGACTCGATGGTACACAACAACAACAACAACAGTGAGAATAAAGGGGGAAAGGTAGTTTTTGTTTGGAAACAGTTTACATAAATGGCAATTAGGAAATGGCTGCAATAATTTTGGTACAACATAAAAAAATGTGGTCAATGTCATAGAATGGTAAATGTGAAAGTTATATTGTCTGTTTTAGTATATATGGAGTATTGTCCATTATTTTGTTATGTCATTAAAATAATAAATGAGTGTGGAAACTAGATATAAAAGGGCTAGAAATAAAAAAGAATCCACTTTAAAAATATCTTATGAAAGCAACTAAATCTTCAGGTCAAAATGGCATACCAAGAGGCAAGGTTGATTGTAAGGTAAATATTTATACCTGGCTCCAGCTTGCGTACATTATGACTTTAAGGAACAAGGAAACATTAAGACCTTGCAAGCCCCCTGCTAGGAAGAGTTAGCCTCCACATGGAGGAAAGATCATGCCAGAGTGGAAGCAGGGGGACCTCTTTGTATTGCTCTCGAGGAAAAAAGATGATGACCTTTTACTTCTGTACCTAATTAAACTGTATGTTATTTAGGGCCGTAAAAAAAAATATATATTTTTCAGATTTGCGGTACCTCAGAAGTTCACTAACATTTATAAAATTTAATTCCTAGAGGAAATAATCTAGCAAGTTATCAATGAATAAGAATGAGAAATTCAAAATATTGATGCCAGTCTAGAGACTAAGGTGTCCCTGATCCATAGTCTTCACAATTACATGACAAGTATCAGAGAGCTTGACAATGACCAGGGATGACAGAAGAAGTATTGATACCTCTGAGCTGTAGTGCTGGAGAAGAATATTGAACATACTATGAACTACCAAGAGAACTAACAAGTCTGTCCTGGAGAGGGTGAAATCAAGCTGCTCCTTGGAGGCAAGGATTCTGAGTCTCTGTCTCAAATAGTTTGAACAGATAGCCAGGAGGGACTTAGTCTTTGGAGAAGGACAGCATGTTTAGAAAGGTGGAGGGACAGCACAGGAGAAGCCCCCAGATGAGACGGACTGGCAGAATAACTGGGGTAATGAGAGTAGGTGTGTCAGAGACAGTGAGATTGGCTCAGGATAGTGTAGGATTCAGAGCTGTTGTGCATGGAGTCACTATCAGTCGTAGCTGACTTGACGGCTCAAAACAACAACAATGATAAACAACATTGAATCACAAAAAAAGTCAGTGATATATACTAAAATCAAAGATGCCTTTAACTAAATCTAAACATTTGTTGAGAATAAATCCAAATGAATTACCGACCAGTTGATTCTGACTCGTGTAACCCCAGTGTCTAGAATAAAATGGCTCTCTAAGGTTTTCCAAGTAAGACAAAATCATTGACAATTTCAATCCTTTTTCCATCTATCATGATGTCTATTGGCCCAGAGGTGAGGACTTTTGTTTTCTTGATTTTGAGATATAATCCATACTGAAGGCTGTAGTCCTCGGTCTTCCGCAAGCAAGCTTTTCAAGTCCATCAACCTCAGAAGATCTTGTACATGAATTGTCATTTTTTCCCCTTGGTCTGTGAGAATTATTTATTTTCCTGTCACTATTTATCACTTACAAGCACGAATGGCATCCACTTTCTAAACAATATGCCTCTGGAAACTCTATGAAATTTGATAAATGTCAGTAGTTGTAGAGGGGCTGCAGGCCTTTTCTTCATAGGGTCATTATGAGTCGTACTGAACTTAAAGGCAATCAACAACAAAAACAACATAGAGTTTTCAAGACCTATTGGAAATAATCACCACACATTTCTTCCAAATAAATACCTTGTAATGAGTTTGAACCACCAGCAATCTTTCAAATAGTAAAAAAGTTCTTGACCATTTTCATCACCCAGTGGCTTTGTTCTAGAACTTTGTTGTAGTATGCTTTCAAGTCCACCTTTGACTCATGATCTTGACAATGAGTCATCATGTGACTCTATCGTACAAAGCAGATTTGCCCCATAGGGTTTCATAGGCCATAGGAAATCCTGATCAAAGGATCAGATTGCTGCGAGGTCTTTTAATCTACAGAATTGTTTGTGGGAGTAAATAAATCCTAATAGCAGGATAATTTATGCTCTATATTAACTTATATCTCACCACTGGACCAATTGGCAGCATCAGGATGGATGCCGAAGAGATTGAGATTGTCCACAACTTCAGTTTGCTCGGCTCCACGGTCAACACTCTTGGCACCAGCAGCCAGGAAATCAAAAAACGTATCGCGATGGGAAAGTCTGCTGTTAGGGACCTCTCAAAAGTACTCAAGAGCAACGGTGTCTCTTTGGAGATGAAGGTGTGCCTGATACAGGCCATGGTCTTTGCAATCACTTGTTATGCATCAGAGAGTTGGACAATGACTAGAGAGGACAAAAGGAGAATTGACGCCTTTGAGCTGTGGTGCTGGAGAAGAGTATTGAATGTACCATGGACTGCCAAGAAAACAAACAGATTCATCCTAGAGAGGGTTAAACCAGGCTACTCCTTGGAGGCAAAGATTCTGGGGCTTCGTCTGACATATTTTGGACATGTTGCAAGGAGAGACAGGTCTTGGAGAGGGACATCATGCTGGGTAGAGTAGAGGGACAGTGCAGGAGGGGAAGACCCTCTATGAGGTGGATCAATTCAGTGACTGGGGTAATCGGGATGGGTGTGTCAGAGGCAATGCGATTGGCACAGGATAGAGCAGGGTTTAGGGCTGTTGTACATAGGGTCACTATGAGTCACAAACGACTCGACGGCACATAACAACAACAATATTAACTTATAAACCATTCAAATAATATATTTTGACTTGTTGTTATAAAATAGCAAAATAGTCTATTTTATAGACAAGAATTTGCTTTCTTGCTTCTATTCTCTTGCTCTCCACAATATTTTTCTGTCATCTTTAGACTGTCAGGACATATATGTTTAGCAGCCTGGTCGATGGCACCAGTCTCTACTGTTATTGTAGACATAGCGCTTGGGTCAGATCTTTCCAGTCATATCTTGGTTTATCTCCTAGGCATTTCCTCAGTAAAGACTCTTAGAAACAATGTGATTAGGATTGTCGTGTTCAAAATTACTTGTATCTATTCTTTCTTCATAGCCTTTCTTGAGGAATCCCAGAAAATTTAGCTGTGCTCATGAAAACCTATACCTAGAGCAAGAGTTGGTGTGCCCACAGAACAAGGGAGTGCTGCATGGTTTAAAGCCAAAAAACATGTGCATGAGGACTGTATCCTTTCTCCATGCCTATTCAATCTGTACACGGAGCAAATTGTTCAAGAAGTTGGACTGTATGAAGAAGAACATGACATCAGAATTTTAGAAAGACTCATCAACAACTTGTGTTACAAAGATGACAAAACTTCGCTTGCTGAAAGCAAAGAAGACTTGAGACACTTGCTGCAGAAGATCCAAGACGACAGCTTTCAATATGAATTACATCTCAAAGTTAATGTTAAAGTCTAGGGATGTTGATCTGGTCCCTGTCTCTCAACTAGCAGGACTGAGTGAAGTAGATGGAGGACTCACCTGCACATTCATAGACCTGGAAGTCTTCAGTTCACAGCCCAATAGGCCAAAATGTAACTTTTTGTTCATATCCAGGTGCACAAGATCGCTTTAACCACCGCGTTGAGGGCGAGGGTGTCTGACCTTTGTAGCCCCCCATCATGGCTCCTTGGGTGACCTGAGCTCTTCCAATGCTGCCATTTGTCTGTCCACCAAAGGAAATCTGCAGTCCTTAGCTTAATTTTACAATAAACAATGAGTCAGAGCAGTAACATTTTGTCTGAGTTTTCTGTATATGCTTTAACTTCTTAATTGGTAATGGAAATAATAAAAGTCCTTATCTTATCAGTTGGTTGTCATTGATGTTGTTAGGTGCCATCGAGTTGAGTATGACTCATAGCAACCCTCTGAACAACAGATCTGAACCCTGCCCTAACTGCCATGTACCATCCTCACAGTCTCTGATACACTCCGGCCCATTGCTGCAGTCACTGTATCAATCCACTTGGTTGAAGGTCTCTATTCACCATCCGTTCACCTTCCCAAGCATGATGCCCCTCTCCAGTGAAAAATAGCCTCTTCTAGCAACATGCCCAAAGTATGTAAGATGACATTTTATCATCTTTACCTGCAAGGAGCACTGGGAACACACCTTCTCGGACACATACCTGTTTGTTCTTTAGACAGTCCATGGAATATTCAGCACTATTCTCCAGCACCACAATTCAACAGCAGTTGAACAGTCAATTGGTTAAAAGATGTAAAATCTTGAGATAGTGTTTCACTCACTCACTCATTGCCGTCACTGACCCTCCAGAGGGTCCCCAGAGGCTGTAAATGTCACAGGAGGTGGTTGAGCATCTTTTCCCCTCAGAACAGATAGTGGATTTGAACCGTTTCTGCCTTTTTGGATTGACAGTTAAATTTATACTTAATATTGTTGTTGTTGTTGTTGTTGTTGTTGTGTGCCATCAAGTTGGAAATTACTCATAGCTGACCCTCACATGGGAAGAGATTGCCCATCCCTTTCCTACAGAGCAGCTGGTGGATTCAAACTACTTGCCTTTGGGATGGTAGCACAGCTTCTTACCACTAGGCCACAAGAGCTGCCTTACCAAGTGTTAGCTTTCACTTTATTATTCTCCTGCTGTTCCTTGGGGTATAAATTAAATGAAAGGGTTTTTTTTTTCTGGGTTAATGTGAAGGCTCTTGAAAAGCTAGATTTAAATGAATTATTTGAAAATGTCTGTTATGTGTTGTGCAACCTTTTGGTTTTATGTTTTCCTGTTTTGGGCACACTCAGTCAGAACCTAGATTCTCCTGCCACGTCCTTGAAGTCAATCCTTTATGTTAATTCTACACTTGGAGACAGACATTGGTCTCAGTTTCTGTAATGTCCCCTCATTACATAGGCTTTGAAGGATTTGGTCACTTTCACCATTATTTCTGCACCTGTGCACATGCGCACATGCACAGAAGTATGTTTGAAAGTCTTTTTAGTCTCTGTATCTGATGTGGAACCCATCCTCGGTTTCCTTGGGACCTACTATTGCCATTTTTCTCTGTCTTTTCACCAAAGCGAGTCTGCAATGCCTGTACTGCATTTGTCTATTTACCTCTAAGCCTAAGTTTCATTGTGCATAAAATCAGGATCACATGAGTACCTATTTGATAGGGTTTTCCCCCTCCCCAAGGATAAAAGTAAGTTATCAGGGGCAAAAGTCTAAGAAAAAAGTTTCTGGTAAACAATCAGCACTCGGTAGACCGATCTCACTAGTATTCCACCCTGGGTAATGGATGAATTACTGCTTCAAATGTATTTGGAATATTAGTTAAAAAGATGATGGTTTTATTTAATAAGAAGTGATATTTTTGTAAAATACTCTTCTTTGCAGTGCGACATTATAAATGAGGATTCTGTGTGTTTTTTCTTCTCTCCCAGGCACAGAGAGAGTCAACTCTGGACCTTTGAAAAGAACCCGAAGAAGAGGTAAAGGAAGTCACTGGTACACTTTTAGCAATGAGCCATCCAAATGATTTTCCTTTGCACTGGATAGCGGTAGCCCAACAGTTTTCTCAGCTGCTTTTTCAGAGCCAGTATCAGGTGTTAGGACACACATCAGCATCAGGGGGTTCTGACAACATGACATGATGGTGATCACCCCCACCCTGCAGATTTGCCCATGGATCTCTTAGGAGACCCCAAGCTTTCTTGAGCCTGTACGGTACTCCCTTTACTAAACTCATAGCTTTTGAGGAGATAAATGTTGCAGACCGAGGGTAAAGTATTTTTATGATTATTAATAATGAGACAGACAGCCAGGAATGAGATAGAACAGGCCAGCAGTTCTTGACTGAAGACCCCTATTCCAGCTTCCCTGTATCTTT
>NW_006399877.1:9525134-9560024 GCF_000299155.1 Elephantulus edwardii | reverse complement strand
CTTTCTTGAAAATTATCAGGAAGTAAATCACAAAGAGAATTCAATGCAAATGAAGCCAAGCTCTTTCTATTGAAAACCTTCCTCCTGACTCAGGAGAGAGGGGTCAGCAAATTCAAGAATGTGGTAAACCCTTAAGTATAGCCTTAGTGCCTCAGAGTGAAATCTATCCTGAAATAACATTTGGTTTATTACAAATATTGAGTATTGGCTTCCCATAGATAAATATAAGGAAAAACCTTTAAAGTGAATAAATAAATAAATACAAAGAAAAACCTGTTCAGTGGATCACATGATATTTAACCGGCCCTTGTCTGACACACGTGTTCCAGAGGAGTCCTGGTGATAAGATCCAGGTTCTTGATATTACTATAGTAATTAATATTATTATACCTCTGATGGTTTATACATGGTGGTGGTGTTGTGATGTACCATCAACTTAGAACAGACTGACCATCCAGTGGGTTTTCAGAGGTATTTAATCACACGGAAGATTTCCCATCTTTCTCCCATGGAGTACTGGTGAATTTGAACCCTGTGCTTTGGGTTAGAAGCACAAATCCTTACCACTAAGCCACCAGAGCTCCCTCTTGTTATGCTCACAAAGCGCCGCCTGAAAGGATCACAACTCACGTATGCAACAAAGAGCACTTTATGCTATAGAATAGTTTTCCACATGCAGAGGCTCCCTCCCTTAGTGGAAAGATGGCAGGAGAGAGAGAGCCCTGAGACCCCACGCGTGGTTGTTTTTAAGGCTTTCCCTGGTGCTTTTGTCTGGGGCGGGAAGACTGGGAATGTGGTTGGTGGGCAAGGGGATCAGTCATGTGGGTTGGCTTTTGGTAGGTTGGCTACTTTGCCCACCCAGCCCTCTCTGGGTCATGTACGCACTTTGTCTGTTTTTGCTTTGAGTTATGTAGGATGAGTTAATTTTAAACTTTGCAAGGACAAATAAGACTATACCTGGCGCATCTGTGTTTGCTCTACCCTTTCTAAGCTAAGAATTTTTATGGCCCGCTTCTGCCTCTGAAATTAATGGGTTCTTTTCAAGGTTGGGTTTGAGTCAGGCTTCAGGTGGGTGCCAGACACACAAAATGGGGTTTATGCTGTCCTCTCACCTATACTACTATAGGTATAGAAATTACTCATTCCTGGACATCCTTTTACTGTGTGCCATTGACTCATCATCCAACTGTTTTGCCTCAAGCTTTTGATTCATCAAGCGAAAGAGTGAATTCGATTTGCTGCCCTGCCAGGTCCACTCTCCTTCTGATGTTTATCATTGAACTAAACTCTGGAAGGACTGTAGATGGCACATCCTTCCTAATCCACAAAGACTGAGGTTTGTGAATTTAGTCTGGCATGTGGATTCAGTGGAGCCTCCTGAACATTGGCATCTACTGCTGATGTCTCCTAAAGATGTCGACACCAGCGTTGGGGGAATAGACCTCCAGCAATGTCCCTATTCAAAGTATAGGCAGAGGTGCCCTCCCCTGAGGCACTGCAGTTTCCTGTGGAGCCCTTTGGGTTTCCTTTTCAGCCACAGAGCAAAACTACATGAAGGAGAAGGGAAGCAAAGCAGAAAACAGGGACAGGAGAATGGCAGGAGCCTCCACCTCCGCCCTGCTGTCTGCTCCCCAGTGCATGTCTCAAATGAGAAGACCATGTCTGAGAATCTGTTCTCCAACCACACAACTGCAAAGAAATATTCCAACTAGAAATCATCCTTGAAAAGATCAGGAGCAACATCACTGTGTCGTTGGTTGGAGAATCCAGCTTTTTTCCCATGAGAAGTTTTCCTACAAGATGTTAGAGGTTGGGAATGGAGACAGACATTGCTGCCACATGTCTAGTCTTCCTTAAACAATAGCCTTCAAGATGCAGCTAATTCATGAGCTAAATTATCCCAATTGGTGCTGAGATTTTAAATCGGAAAGAGGGATCTCAAAAGATCTAAGGAGAGACAGGATTATTATAGAGGAAGATAGAATGAGAACATGTTCTCTTTCAGGTCCAAGGATTCCCAGAGACAAAAATATGAATTTTCAGGCTCCTGAACTGCCTGTGACCTGTGGTAACGAGAAAGGGATTCTGTTCAAGCAGCTGCTGGAACAAGGTGGTGTTTCTTGTTTTCTCTCTTTTTGTGTTGGTGATAGGTTTTGGGGGGAGCAGGTGCCCATGTCAGGTGTTCCCATGACCCTCTCAGGTTCAGTGATTTGCCAGGAGGATGCAGAGAACCCAGGATCTACAGCATTAAATCAGCAAAGAGAAGAGCAGTAAACACTGAAGTTCAGCGGAAACGAGGCACAGATTTCCAAGAGTCCTCTCCTGGTGCATTTATTTACTCCTAATGCAGTCACTCAACTGACTGCCATCGAGTCCAGACTGGCTCATAGCTCCAGGGGGTCTTCCCAGGCTATAACTCACATCGGAGGAGTTTGTTTGTCCTTCTACCTTGGAGCTGCTGGATTTTAACTGCCAAAGATACGCTCTCTTTGGGTTGAAGCATGCCTCCCTACTGACTAAGTTATCACGGCTCCTTAGTGGAACCACATAGGACACATTCAATTCCTCTTGCAATGAATGACAGCAGGTGTGAAACAGTCTATTCCGGAGCTTAGCCTGAATCTGGGAGGTGGGGGTTTTCATCAGGGCTGCACCCCAACTGCTGCCTGGTGCTGGTGGTGCTGGTGGCTCCCAAGGAGTCAATTCTGGTTTGTGGCAACCATCCACCTAGCCTTTCCCAAATCTTAGATGTGCAGAAGGAAAGCAGATGGTCCATGGGGGAGCTCTGGTGGCCTAGTGGCAAGGAGCTGCAACTACAATCCCAGAGGCGCACGGTTCGAATCCACCAGATACTCTGCTGGGAAAGGAGGGACAATCTCCTCCTGTACCAGTCAGATCTGATTTGACGGTACACGCACACAAAAATAATAAAAATTTAAAAAAAAAGAAAGCAGATGGTCCATATAGACCGTATTCTTTGTATAGTATGAATGCAGTAAGCATTTCTATCAGTCCTGTGAATGGTGGAGCTTCTCCTGAAATCCAGCTCCCTAGACACCAGCCAAGGACTAGCCTTGCAAGTAGATCCTTCAGAGGCCAGTGTCTCAGACTTGCTTTCCTGACTTTGCTGTGCATACACCCCAGGCAGGCTGAAGGAAAGGCTATATGTATATGTCCACACCCTCAGAATCCATGAAACACTAGCCTCGCAGGTCATTGCCTGCAAATGGTCTACAGAGTGTTGCCAGGAGCAATCTGAGGTAATTATACAGCACCCAGTACAGGGGCAAGTGGCTTCAGTGGAAATGCACACATTTGAGAAATCTGTCTAACTCTAAAAAACATGGGATTTACAATCAGAAGTTCTGGACTCAAGTTTCTGCTAAGCTCGGAATGTCTGTTTTGTCTGGGGCAAAGTTCTCCCAGTTTTCTACCAAACTGTGCTGTCAAGTTGGAACTGACTCATAGCTGACCCTCTAGTGGGTTTTCAGAGGCAGTAAATTGCATGAGGGAAGGCTGCCCATCGTTCTACTGCTGAGTAACTGGTGAACTTTGAACTCAACTCTGGTTGAATTTCCAACCTTTCCATGAGCAGCCAAACGTGTTGATAATTTGGACCACACAGATTCCTCTTCATTGTTTAGAAACATTCTTCTCTTTTCTCCCCTTTAGAAACTGTATGATACTTTGAAAAGGTAGGTGCCAGTAGTAATTGTTCTCCTTCTCAAACATGAAGGTCAAAGACCTGAGGGAGAAATGAGGCTAGGTGAGGGACCCAAAAATCTGAGAGGGATGTGCCAGTTCTCCTGCCACTGACCGTGGATCCAAACCCAAGGTGTGGCTTGGGGAGCTGGAGGAAGCAGTCTGGGTGCCTGTTGGGGAATGAGGGGATTCAGCTTGTCTTTGGCTTTCAGGATCCTTGAAGTGTATACTGAAGGGCGAAAGATGGCTCACGCTCAGGGAGTTTGAAATCGAAGGCAGCTACGAGAAATCGAAGAACTGGAAACTGAGTGTGCGCTGTGGCGGATGGCCCCTGAAACACCTGATAAAGGTATTCTCACAACAAGAGGCACGAAGCAAGGGTTTCGCTGTCGCGACTTACCCACGCCAAGCTTTAGTGGCCCTGACACCCCTTTCTCAGGTCAGACCCCACCACCGCCGAGTCTACGTCAGCTCATGGTGACCCCATGCATGACAAAACAGTGGCGTTCTCAGTGGCTGATTCTGCAGAAGTAAATTGCCGGGCATTTTGGCCAAGGCATCTCGGCTGCACTCTGACTCCTGCCCTTGGGCCAGCAGCTGAGCATTCTGTCCTGTGCACCCTGAGTCACGATCTTTGTAGTATTAACCTTGCATCCAGCATCGTCGGGGCTGCATTACTGTATGATTCAATCCTCTACATGCATGGAACTCTCACCCTTTTGAAAGTAGGACAGTAAATGATGGCCTTTATTCTGTCACTGATAATGTGAAGAAAGAAAAAGGATACTTAGACTTTTTTTCTGAGACACTGTTGGGCAGACTTGAACCTCCAACTTTTAGTTAGCAGCCAGGCATGTAATGATTTGCAGTATCTGAGAACTCCTTCCTCTTTTGAGCCACCTCACATTTATTCTTGAGAGAAATACTAATACATGGCCGTTTAATATACTGCCATGGTCATCCTATCAAGCCCCTGGTGTGCATACAGTGGGGACCACAATCTCTGTAGCGGATGATAGGTATCTTTCAATTCCTGGTCCAGTGTATACCCCAGTGCAGCCCAGAGAGGGCCCACCCTTGGATGCTAGCAATAAGGCTTAGCTCTTTGCTAGACATGGATTTGTTGAGCTATGTGCAAATCTGCAAGCTTGTTCAAGGTGTTAGCCCCAGTCCTCAAGCACCACTCCTCCGAGAAGAGAGCCCGCACATTCACAGCCATGGGACAGGCCCGCATATAATGCACAAATAGATACTGTCAAGAAAGAGGCAGGGTTCAGAGGAGAGAAGGGGTTTGTCTATCTGGTTCGGAGGCTGAGGGTAGTATACACTGAGCAAAGACTTAAAAGAACAGTTCTGATTAATAGACATATAGGAACAGGGTAGTGTGGGGGTGGAGGTGGAGAAGAATGACTTAAATAATCCACCCCACATTTTGTAATAAATTGTGGGTCTTGCAGACTGAGGGTAAAGTATTTTTATAATTATTAATAGCGAGACAGACAGTCAGGAATGAGATAGAACAGAGAGCATAAAACAGGGGGACAGCAGTTCTCGACTGAAGACCCCAAGTCATGTTTCTCTGTGTATTTATTGATAATCTGGGGAAGCAAATCATAAAAGGAATTCCTTGTAAATGAAGCTGAATTTTTCTCTATTGTCAACCTAATGCTCTAGCTCAGGAAATATTTCAAAGGTAGTAACACTCCCTCTGTAGGGGGGCCCTTGCTGTCTCCTGTCTGCAGGGAACAAACAGCTCATTTTCTGTGATCCTAACTAATAAATTTGTAATTCCTTTGGTTCCTAAACAAGGGTTTTCGTATAATATTTGGTATAAAGCTTGGCTTCCCATATGTGGGTATTCAGTCTTGATACACAGGCTGTGCTGGTTTGAGAGGCCTGGCAGGCAGCAAGGAGTCTACACTCTTCATTTAATCAGGAGCATCACTGTGCTTGAGTTAGAGCGACAGAGCTGAAACACTGCATTAGAAGGACCTGTCCAGTCACAGGGCCCCAGAGGGATGGTGAGTGACTGAAGCCATGCAACCAGAAATGGCCTTGCCCACTTTTCTGCCTGATCCACCCAAACTCGTCTTCCAGCTGCAAAACCCAACTCACACGTCACACACTCTCTCTCTGAAGCCCTTGAAAAGGTATCCATCTTTTGCTTCCAAAGCACTCTGCGAGCACAGTGTCCCTTCTCCTGTCCTAATTCGTCATATGCCTGCTGTCAACATTTATCATGCCAAGGATTTGGACACCTTGGTGTGCCCAGGGCCACTGATAGCTCTGACACCTGTCAGTTACTGACTGGGTTTGTGCTGATGGACTGTCCCCAGTTGCCAAGGCTGTAGCTAATGGAATAGCCCTATTCTTGGGCTGCAGCTGACAGACTAGGCCTAGGATACAGCTGTAGCTAATGAAGTTGCCATACGTACAAGGTTATAGATAATAATGAGCCTGGTGTCGAGGGCTGTAACTGATGGAATGGCCCTAATCTAGAAGATCCTAAGAGCATGGCAAGAGCAGTACTTAAGGAAACAGAAGGGAAATGATGAGTGTAGCAAAAAATGGGAAGAAAAACCTAGAAAGACTTTATCCTCACTCAGCAACTCACTGCTATCAAGTCAGTTCTGATTGATAGTGACCTCTCCCCTCTGACTGAGTTTCTGAGGCCATAAATCATAACGGGAAGACGCCGCTCATCTATCTCCAGAGGAACCATTGGTAGAGTCAAACCATCAACCTTTGCGTTAGGAGTGTATCGCACAACAACCTACACCATCACAGCTCCCAGCAATACTTTCTAAGGAAAGCAAGACTTGTTAAAGCTGATCAAAGGCTGATCATGTGTAATAGAGGTAGCATGTCAGATTGGGAAAAGAGATTGTTTTCTGTGAAACCTTAAATTTTGATCATGGGGTTTTCAGGCAGAAATTTCTGGAAGGCAGTTAGAAATAGCAAAGTCAGTAGAACCAAGGCCCATTTATAACATTGTTGTCTTTTTTTTTTCCTCTTCCCTTTCAGCAAAAAATTTTACCAGACCCTCCAAGAACAAGAAAAAGGGTGAATATCATGTGATTTCTCCCAGTGTTCTATTTGTATATTGTTGATTTTCCTTGTCTCTTATCCTTACTATAAATTAGGGAGCCCTGATTGTACAGTTGGCAGACAGTTACACTGCACATCCAAAGCTGGCCCCCTCTGGCAGTTAGAATCCACCAGCAGCTCCACAGGAAAAAGATCCCTAATCTCCTATGAAATTTGGAACAACACATCAACAGAGAACTGCCAGAAAAGGCCATGGTACTAGGGATATCATAGCTAATGTTAGATGGATCTTGGTTGAAAGCAGAGAGTACCAGAGGAATGTCTATCTGTGCTTCATTGACTATGCAAAGACATTTGACTGTGTAGATCACAACTGTGGCTGACTCTGAGAAGAATGGGAATCCCAGAACACTTGATTGTGTTTATGTGAAACCTATACTTGGAGCAGCAGGCAGTCATCAGAACAGAGCAAGGCAACACTACATGATTCAAAATTGGGAAAGATGTATGCCAGAAGTGTGTCCTATCTACATACATCCCAAGTTAGGTAGTGATTTTCAAAATCATTGTTCCCATGTGCTGCATAGTATTCCTTCATGTGAATATACCATAATTTCTCAATCCATTCGCTTGTGACTGGAAACAGCATGGACTGTTCCCATGTTCTCACAATGGTGAATAACGCTGCTATAAACATTGGTGTACAAGTCTCCATTTGTGCCTCAATTCTGATTTTCTCAGAGTATATTCTAAGCAGTGGAATAGCTGGGTCTTATGGAATTTCTGTGTTTAGCTTTTTGAGGAAACACCAAACTGCTTTCCAGAGTGGCTGTGCCATTTTACAATTCCATTAACAACGTATAAGAGTTCCTATCTCACCATGTCCTCTCCAACATTTATTACTTGCTGTCCTCTTAAACTTTGCCACTGCTACTGGAGTGAGATGTGGTTTTGATTTGCATCTCTTCTTATTGCCAGTGATTTTGAGTATTTCTTCACGTGTCTGTTGGCCATCCAAATATCTTCCTCCATGAAAATGTTTTCCATGTCTTTTGCCCCAAAATGTTTTCCATGTCTTTTGCCCATTTTGTAATTGTGTTATCAGTTCTTTTTCTTGTGGAGACCCTGTAGGTTTCTGTTTTTTTTTTTTTTTCATCTCAGAATGTTTCTTTTCTTTTATTTGCATTAAATATACTTTTTAATTCATATAAACTGTATTTCACATATTCCTTCATTCACTTTGTGTTTCATATGATCATCAGAATGTTTTTTTTAAAGAGGGACATCATGTTTGGCAGAGTGGAGGGGCGGTGGAGAGGAAGTCCTTCAATGAGATGGATCGATTCTGTGACTGGAGTGGTGGGAATAAGTGCATTTGAGACAGCGAGGTTGGCACAGAATAGAACAGCATTTAGAGCTCTTGTATGTAGGGTTGCTATGAGTAGCAAACAACTCGATGGCACATAACAACAACAACAACAACATACTGATTCATTTACAAAGTTTGAATACATTGTTTTTCACAGAAGATCCTTCCTATTTCTTTCACCTCCAGTTTTCAAATTGTTCAACTCTATGATTAACATTCCACTCTCACCCATCCTCACCCCTCTGTAAACTTTTTATATGAAACCTTTGTCTGACATGGTATTGCCAAATGTTTCTTTTCCCAGTCAATAGGATGATAGAAGGAGAATTGATGCCTTTGAGCTGTGGTGCTGGGGAAGAGTCTTGGACTGCTAGGAGAACTAACAGGTTCATCCTAGAGAGGGTGAGACCAGGCTGCTCCTTGGAGGCAAGGATTCTGAAGCTTCATCTGACATACTTTGGACATGTTGCAAGGAGGGACCAGTCCTAGGAGAGAGACATCATGCTTGGAAAGGTGGAAGAACAGTGTGAGAGAGGAAGATCCTCAAAGAGATGGATTGATTCAGCAACTGGGGTAGTGGGAGTAGGCATGTCAGAGCAATAAGATTGGCACAGGACAGGGCAGAGTTTCGGGCTCTTATACATAGGGTTGCTATGAGTCACAGGTGGTGACTCGATGGCACATAGCAACAACAAAAGGGTCCTTTTTTTTCACTCTATTGGAAAAAGTTTTTGGTGCATACAGGGATTTAATCTTTAAATAGTCTCATTCAACAATGTTATCCTCTCCAGATTGTGCATTTTTGGATATATTTGACAGTCTCTATACCATAGACTAGGCTGTCTAAGCTTGATCGCATTTTGATTTGGGGCATTACTCCCAGATCTCTGATCCACCTTGAGTTGATTTTTGTGTATGGTGTGAAATGTGGATCCTGTTTCAGCTTTCTGCAGGTAACACTCCAGTTTTGCCAGCACCATTTGTTGAAGTTGTTCTCATTTCCCCACTTAATAGGTTTCATTTCCTTGTCAAATATCAACTGACCATAGATAACTGGGTCCATTTCTGGGTTCTCAATTCTGTACCATTCGTCTATGGGCCTGTCCTTGTACCAGTATCATGCTGTTTTGGTTACTGCTGCTGTGTAGTAGGTTTTTGAGGTCAGAGACTACTAAGCTTTTCACTTCCTTTATTGTTTTCCAGAAGTGCTTTGCTTATTTGGGGTCTTTCCAAATAAACTTGACATTTTCCCTTTCAATCTTGAAAAATTAAGTTGGCATTTGTATTGGGATTGCATTGAACATGAAGATTGTTTTTGGTAGGATTGTCATATTCACAATATTGAGTCTTCCTATGATGAACAGGGCACATTTTTCCATTTATTTAGGTCTTTTATTGTGTCTTGCAGAAATGTTCACTTGTTTTCTTTGTGTAGGTCTTTTGTGTTAGGTTCCCTCCCAAGAATCTCAATTTGTGGTTGGCTATTGTAAATGGTATTGCTTTCTTGGTTTCCTTCTCTGAGTTCCCTTTGCTACTGTAGAGGAATCCCACTGATTTGGGGATGCTGATCTTATATCCTGACACCTTACTAAATTTGTCTACTAGCTCTAACAGGTTTTCTGTTGAATCTTTGGGGTTTTCTGTGTGCACTGTCATATCATCTACATATAGCGATCATTTAACTATCTCTGCCAATCTGGATGCCTCTTCTTTCTCATGTCATGTTGCCTTAGCAAGCACTTTCAATACAATATTGAATAGAGGTGGTTGAAAGTGGGCATCCTTGTTTTGCACCTATTATTTTCACTATGTTAAGGACATTTCTTTCTATTCCGATTTTGCTGAGTATCTTTATCAGGAAGAGGTATTGAATTTTGTCAAATGCCCTTTCTGTATCAACTGCTAAGATCATATGGTTTTTATTATTTACTTTGTTAATTTAGTGAATTATGTTGATAGTTTCTCTTATATTGAAACAACCTTGCATACCTATTATGAATCCCACTTGTTCATGACTAATTAATTTTTTATGTGCTTTTAGATTCTATCGGCAAGGATTTTGGTAAGGATTTTTACATCTATATTTATGAGAGATACTACTGGTCTGTAATTTTCTTTCTTGGTAATATCTTTGTTTGGTTTTGGTATTAGGTTTATGCTTGTTTCATAGAATGACTCTGAGAGTGTTCTTTCTTTTTTCAATTTTTAAAAATAATTTAAGTAGAATTGGTGCTAGATCTCCTCCAAATATTTGGTAGGATTCAGCTTTGAAGCCATCTGGTCCAGGACTTTCTTATGAGGAAGTTTTTTTAAGACCTGTTCAATTTCTTATTTTGTGATGGTGTTCTTCTTGGTGTTGAATTTATTGTTCAAGTGTTCAATATTTGTCAATCAATCTGGGTAGGGCATGAGTATTGAGGAATTTGTACAGTCAGAGGCGGTGCGATTGGCGCAGGATAGAGCAGGGTTTAGGGCTGTTGTGCATAGGGTCGCTATGAGTCGGAAACGACTCGACGGCACATAACAACAACAACATAGATTTTCATAGTATTCCAGTATTATCAATTTAATTTCTTCTTGTTCCGATGTGATGTCACCTCTATCATTTCTTCATAGAGTTATCTGTGCCTTCTCTTTTTTGTTGTTGTTGTTGTTGTTGTTGTTAAGTTTGTCAGTGGTTTTTCAGTTATTGACCTTCCTGGTCTTCTTGATGGTTTCAATTGTTTTTCTGTTTTCTATCTTATTGATTTCAGCTCTTATCCTTATACTTTCTTCTAGAGGCTGTAGGATTAGATTGTTGTTCTTCCATTTGATAAAGGTGTTGAATTAGATGATTGATTTTTTTTTTTCTTTCTTCCTTTTTTTAGGTGGATGCCTATTGCTTTGAACTGCCCCTTGGGGACAGCCTTAGCTGCATCCCAGAGGTTTTGGTACATTGTATTTTCATTTGTTTCAAGAAGCTTTTGTATTTAATTCTTTATTTCTTTTATAACCCAATCATGTTCTAGCAGAGAGTTATTTTGTTTCCACATGGATGGTTTTGTAAGTTTTACCCTCCTGTGGTTAATTTCTAGTTTTATGGCATTGTGGTCTGAGAAGAGACTTTGTATTATTTCAAAGTTTTTAAATTTGTTGAGGCTTGCTTTACATCCTAGTATGTGATCGATTCTGGAGAATGTACTGTGTGCACTTGAGAAGAAAGTGAATTGGGTTTTAGTTGGGTGTAGTATCCTGAATACAACCACAAGGTCACGCTGACTGGTATAGTTTAGATCTTTCGCTTCTTTGTTAAGTTTCTTTTGAGTTGACCTATCCTTTGATGATAGTGGTGTGTTGAAGTCTTCTACCACCATTGTGGTAATGTCTATTTCTTTCTTCAGTTCTGTTAGCCATTGTTTTATGTATTTTGCAAGTCTATCATTTGGTGCATAAATGTTGACCTGGATAGGTCTTGATCTATTGTGCCTATCAGTATGTGATACCTTTCCTTACCTTTTATGGTGGTTTTCATTCTGAAGTCTATTATATCAAAGAATAGTATTGCCATTCCTGCTTTTTTGAAGTTGCCATTTGCTTGGTATATTTTTACCCTTAGCCTTTGATTTTGATTCTTTCTCTTCTTTTTTTTAGTCTTTGACTTTGGTTTTGGAAAATTTTATTATGATACGACTTTATGGTTTTCTCTTGGGATTTATCTGGTTTGGGATTTATTCAGCTTCTTGAAAGATTATTTCCTCACTTCATATTATTTAGGAAATTTTTTCCTTCCAGTAACTCTGCATTTACCTCTGTGCTTTTTACTGTCTCTTCTTGTTCTGGGATTCTAATCATCTATGTGATTCCTCCTAATAGTGTCCTACATAATTATTTACGCTTTCTTTTCTTCCCTTATCTCTTTTCCCCCACTCTTTGTTCTTCTAACAAATCAATATCGAAGAACTTGTCCTCCATATCACTAATTATGTGCTGCATTAATCCAATTATCTTCTTTTGTTCTTCCAGTGTGTTTTCTATTCCTGATATTTCAATCTTAATAATCTTTCAATTTGTTCTTTTTTGGGTGGTTTATAATTCTCCACTTATTTAGTAAACTTATTTAATTTTTCTGTATGAGCTGTGTTGTTTTTCTCTACTTTTTTCTCAATCTGTTTAGGCACTTCACTGTAATTCTTTTTAATTCCTTATGAGGAAGTTCCAATACTATTCCTTCTTCTGAACTGTTTCTGATTCTGTACTTTGGTCACTTGCTTGTGTCATCTTGACCTGTTGTTTTGTATAGTTTAAAGTTATCTATTGCCTCTGAGACTTTGTGGTGGTGTTGTCTTTGTATGATTTATTTTTATTTATTTTTTTTTATTGAGCCATGCAAGAGTGATGCACAGCTTACTAGTTTGATGTTTATTAGTCTTTTACTTTCTGTTTTCTGGTAAGAGTTACGAAGAGGAGGAGGAAGGTGTATATTGAACAATTAGGAGCTGGCTGAATTGATGTTTGTTGCAGTTCCTCATCAGTCAGGTGAAGTAGGAACCAGTATTTACTCTTGCCCAGTGACTGGGCTCTGTGGATTCTGTTGTTTTCTGTTCTCTCTCTCTCACTCACACACACACACAGAGAGAGAGAGAGAGAGAGAGAGAGAGAGAGAGAGAGAGAGAGAGAGAGAGAGAGAGAGAGAGAAAGGAGGGACCAAAAGAGGGAAGGAGGGAGGGAGGAAGAGGAGGGGAGAGAGAGATAGGAGATAGAGAGAGGAAGATAGGAGGGGAAGAAAGATTGAGATTCATTATCCAGCCACTGATGTAGACATTGTTGCTGTCCTGCAGTCTTGCATCAATCAGAAAGCTATTTGCAAGAGTGAAAAATGGCCAAACTGTACCAGATCCATTCACCATTCACCGCTCTCCCTGTCTTATTTGATGTTTCTTTCTTCAGTTGGTATCTGGACTACTTCTTTATCCTTTCCTATGAAACTCAGGGTTCCATGTTTATCCTCTGTGTGTGTTATCTTTGTTTTCTGATGTCTCTGTTGTAGAGGGACTGGACTGCCATCTGCTTAGTCACATTCAATATTGTCACTCAATTATTCTCTCTTTTCAACAGAAGAGACTGGAGTTTCCCAAAACTAGAGTTACGGACCCTTGTGTAAGTATCAAATTCATCCTTAACCCAGAATAATCCAGGTGCTCCCCTTAGTACATTATCTATGGCATTACTACTTTATGGTAAAGCATATTTACTCTTTTTGTATTTTTATAAAATTTTTATTTTATACTGGTCTACTCACAAAGTTCGTATACATTGATTTTCACACTGGATCTTTCACATTTCCTTTATCCACCCCTCCCTTTACCCATCAAATTGTGTGACCCTGTGATTACCCTCTGCCCATCCTCTTCCTTCTGCTCCTTCCCTCCCTCCTTGGATCCTTAGACACATTTTGCTGGTTGTCTTTCTATTTCTATGATAATGATATTATACAGTATTTGTCCTTATGGGAGTGAGTTAGTTCACTTAGCATAATGCTCTCCAGTCCCTCCAAAGTTAGGCGGTGATTTTTCAAAATCATTACTTCTACATGCTGCATAGTATTCCATCATGTGACTATACTATAATTTCTCAATCCATTTGATTGTGGTTGAACATTTGGGCTATTTTCATCTTCTTTTTTCTTGTGTGTGTGTCTTTTTTTTTTTTGGTTTGCTGACAATATCTGTATACATTGTTTTTCACGATCTTCTTGGTTCACATTGTGTATCATACAGTAATTCTCATGCATTATGTTTTATAAAATCAATCCCCTTTGATTGAACTTTGTCCTTCATTTCCGTGTGTTTTCACCTGGATCCTTCCCATTTGGCTGGAGAACATTATGCTGAATGAAATAATGCAGTCTCATCAGGACAATACTGAATAAGACCATTATTGTAAAAATAGAAAGATAACTAGTAAAACATGTACAGGAACTCTGGGAGGGAGGGGAGCAGAGGGCTGAGGATAAGTAAAGGTGAAACCACAGGGCTGCACTGTCTGGTGAGTGGAGGAAGGGGGGAAGCAAATGGGGAGGCTCCAGGCATATTTACTCTTAATTAGAGTATGTTGTCAGGTGTGTTAGCACGCTTTCTCTTGGTAGCATCACTCACTATGAGGTCCTTAACAACAAAAACACCAACACAGAGAGAGATCAGTTGGCCTAGTGGAGAGAAAGCGATGCTACCAAGCCAAAGGTGGGTGACTTCTAATCCTTGGCCCTCAGGTCTGTTTTTCATTGTTGTTATTCAAACATTCCTCTATGTCGTAGAGCCCTGTTGTGTCCACTTGCGTACAGAGATAACTTGTGCTTGCTGTGAAGCTAAACACTGTGACACTGATGTGTCAAATGTGCTAATGGTTATCCATGGAGGACAGTGTTTGGTAGTGCTGCCCTATTATTATTTGTTATATCATCTGAAATTCAGCAAGCCACCTGTCCACAGGTCAGTTTAGACAATGCAACGCAGACAACTAGATAAAACACTGTGACAAGACAGGCGACAATCTAAGTCATGTCTGCATTCTCTCTTTCTAGCCAGGAAACTCCAATACTTGTGAGGTGTGTGGGGATGGGGGATTCCTGTTCTGCTGTGACACTTGCTCAAGATCCTTCCACGGGGAATGTCACATCCAGCATGTGGATCCTGGCCGGTTAGTGACACAGCCTGCTCTCTGTCTCCTCCTTCTGAGGGACCCCTTCTACCGTGCACACTCAACCGACAGTATTTCTTTCTATGGTTGGATATGTGTTGACGCCAAGGAAAGCAGAATTGTTAAGGATCAGTGGACAGAAGTGTGATCCAGAGACAGCGGTGCTGGCAACAACCAATGAAAAGGAAGTTCTGGGGGTTGCTAGGTAGAATATTAAGTACCACCCCTACTGCCTCTACTGCCCCCACTCTGTATTCTACTGGGGCAATACCTCAGTCATCCACTGGCGACTGGTTTAAAGCACACACCGTCTCAGGGGGACATCAGAAAGCTGATACAATTCCTTCAATGAGCCTTCAGAAGGCCATTACCAGGCCAGATGATTCTGAGTCAGAGGTAGATAGTAAGACCTGCCAGTTTTGTGGATCTGAGCCTACTGTTGTACTGTCTCTGCAATGAAATGTGCTGATGGTTAGAGACGATGGTGTGCAGCTGCTAGGGAGTCCTGTGTGCAGGGAAGGCTATCTCTCCCAGGAGTGTCCACCCCATAAGGTCAGAGTCCTAACCCCTCCATAGTGGGCGGAGTCTGATACAACCTCCTAGCTATCTGGTAACTCCCAGGGAATGGTGCCACTCCAAGGAATTCCTATAAACCTCTGCTTTTGGCCAACTGGACCTTCTGCACCAGTAGAACACTGATCAACATTTGTATGGAACTTTATCTCTGCATCATGGACACTCTGAGTAAGCCCTGGAGTGGCCTGGAGGAGAGGCTGGCTGACATCTATAGGATGGGTCAGCCCTTCCAGGGCAGATAGCAAAGGAGGGAGGAGAATGCAATGAATACAGAAGCAAATAGAACATATTTATCCTGTAGATTTCCTTTCCAAGAAGTTTCTGCAGCACAAATTCTAGTCACAAATGTGACAAAGTTAGAGGAAAGTCCTGAGGTCATGGGGCCTATGGACCATAGTCTTGGGATCTATCAAGGTCAGTTGGCTCAAGATAGTCAACAAAGATAATGTCCTACATCCTACTTTGGTGAGTAGAAACTGAGGTCTTAAAAACTTGTAAGCAGTCATCTAAGGTACAACTGTTGGCATCTCTCTGTCCAAAATAAAGAAAAGGAGAGAAAAGCAAAGAAACACTCCATCCGAAGGAGTATGCGAACTTCTACTTCCACCATCCCAAGATCAAAAGAACTTGCTGGGACCTGGCTACCACCACTGACCACTCTAAAGGGATTATTATAGAAGGTCCTGACAGAATACACATTTGGAGCTAAATTTAAAAACATAAAAATTAGACCAAAGTGCAACAATGAATGAATGGAAATCCAAAGTCTCTGTAAATTTTCATTGAAATTTAAAATAAAATAAAATATACTGAAGTGAAAAGAAAAACAAAATTAGATCAGCCTTACTTGTCCAAGAGAGACTGGCAGAACCCCTGAGTCATGGCCCTTAGTCACCCTGTGACTTTAGAACAAACCTCCTCCCTCCTATGACTCAACTCACAAGCAAACAATAGACAGGCCTAGACGGCGGACAACCCCAGGAAGGTACTGTCTGCACAACTACTACCAGTGTCAAGTCAGAAGAGCAATGTTTGCCCAAGGATAAATCCCAGAGGGCAAGAAAGAGCAGGATGGAAGGAATAACGGAAATGAGAATTCCACGAAGGAAGGAAGAAGAGTACAGCTATATTGTAGGTATTGTAATTAATGTTAGAAAAAGGAAAAGTGTATGAGTTTTTTAATGCAAAACCAATGTGCTTTGTAAACTTACACTCAAATCACAATTTCTAAAGGAAAAGAAAGAAAAGCTAGAGGGGAAAATGCCTATTGCTTTGTGCTCTGTGCTTATTCAGAGAAGTTGGGAAGCAAGAGTCAGTTTCCTGATTTTCCTCATGGTCTGGTTGGGCTCAGAGAGGCTCAAAGAGGCCCAGATCCCTGGTGGATAAGGTCTCATTTCCAACGCTCAATTCTAGGAAGTGAGACTTGTCAAGCTCCTAACATGCCAGTGGGACTCCAGGCTTTAAGGCAAAAGGTTCTTCACTCATCATGGCACCTCAGTCAATAGACTGACACCCGTAATTCATGTAGCAAGATGTCATTGGTTCTTGACTGCACTAGGGCTCCAGGGCTGTGGCACCCCCATGAGGGGATTTGGCTGCAGGGTAGTGCCAACCAGCAGTCCTCAAACAGCGGACAGGTGGCAGGAACTATAGGAACAGCCACAGGAAACCTGGCCTCTACTCACATAGTGCCTGACCCCTCAGGGATCCGTGGAGTTGCATCTTCTGCAGCATAGAGACTATTCAGAAGAGCTGCCCAGAAAACCCGCCACATTATCAAGAGTCTGAGATCCTGAAGCGGCGAATGCTGTCTAAGGAAAAGCTGGTGAGTCAAATGTGAACTTGAAACTTCCTCTTTCCTCTCTATGTGAGAAAAGCATCAGAATTTTGTGGATGGCTAGTGACCAGGTGCAAGGCACACTGCTGTCCTGGGCTGTGCTCCAACCACCGTAAGCTAGCACCAAGCCCACATTGCAGTGACCGCTCTGGTACGTGGAGTTCCAAACTTCTGGATGACTAGTCGTGTACTGTGACTGTCTGGGCATGCATGTGGTCTCGTCCTTTCCAAGCTGCTTTTCACTTAAAACCTACTTCATCTTTTGCAGAAATGTATGTTCCTCCTCTTGAAGGTCATGTGCCGTCCAGAATGTTCTTTTTTCCTCAAAAATCCAAATAATGTAAGTAAACAACTGGAAACGTTGAAATTAGTGTTTGTGGAACTTGTCATCTGAATCCCATGAATTATAAGCAGCTATTGGTTTTGCCTTATCGATGGGAATTTATAGAAGGTAGTCAGTGAACTATGTCACTAAAAAGCCTTTGGTCAAGATTAATAGATACGAATGGGTGCAAAGATCTACACTTATGACTACCCATGACTTTGGTAAATGCTATTTCCACATTCATACTTGTTGTTGTTAGGTACCGTGGAGTTGGAACCAACTCATGGCTGACTTTCTAGCGGGTTTTCAGAGGAAGTAAATCTCGTAAGAGATTAACCATCTTTCTCCCACAGAGCAGCTGATGAATTTAAACCACATGCATTTGGGTTGGCAGCACAAGTCCTTAATATTAGTATACCTAGAAATTGTGGATAGGGGTCACTAAGTCAATCAACTACAGCTCAGAAACAACAGATCAAAGAGTTGCCCTATGTTGTGCCCAGCCTCAGTATCTCTGCCATGTTCATGCTCATTTGTGCAGTCACTGTGTTAATTTATCTCACTGAGTGTCTTGCTCTTTCTCTGGCTCTAATTTTCTAAGCATGGGGTCTTTTCCCAAAAACTGGGACTGACCGTTTCTGATAAAATGCCCAAAGTATGTGAGATGAAGTGTCACCGTCCTTATCTCTAATAAACACCCCCGTTGCACTTCCTCCAAGATGCATTGGTTTGTTCTTTTGGCAGCCCATGGGATACTCAGTAATCTTCACCAACACCACAATTCAATGGCATCAATTATTCTTCAGTCTTCCTTATTCATTGTCCAACTTTCACGTGCATGTGAAGTGATAGAAAACGCCATGGCTTGGGTCAGACACATTTTAATCTCTAAACTGAGCCACAGAAGCCAATGCTTGTAAGCTTCTTGAAAACTGAGGAAAGCACACTCAGGAAAAAGAGTTACTGGTTTTTGCACTTTGAGATAATAGGCTCGGGGTGGTTGTTGTTATGTGCCTTTGAGTTGCTGCATCTCATGGCGACCCTATGCACAAGCTCGGAACCCTGTCCTTTCTCACTGTCTCTGACACACCCGCTCCTATTACCCCAGTCATTGTATCAATCCATCTTATCCTACGCTGTCTACCCTTCTAAGCATAATGTCCTTCTCCAAGGATAGGTCATTCCTGGCAACGTATCCAAAGAGGACAGAGCTTCAAAATCCTTGCCTCCAGAAAACAACTTGGTAACTGGGTTTCACCCTCTCTGGGAAAGAGCTGTTTGTTCTCTTTTCTATGGTGTGTTCAGAACTCTTCTTCAGCACCACCACTCAAAGGCATCATATTCTTTCATCTTTAATCTTGTCCAGCTCTCTGATGCATAGCACGTAATTGTAAAGACCATGGCCTGTATCAGATGCATCTTAGTCTCTCGACTAACATGTTTGCTCTTCAGCACTCTGGAGAGGTCCCTGATAACATACTTTTCTAATCTAATTCATCTTTTGATTTCCCTACTGCTGGTGCTAAGAATGTTGATTGTGGACCCAAGCAAGGTGAAATTGTTAACAACGTCAATCTCTTCTCCATCCATCATGGTGTTGCCAATTGGCCCAGGGGTGAGAATCTTTGTTTTCTTGATGTTGAGATTCAATCTGTATTGCAGACAACAGTCCTTCACCTTCTGCAGCAAGTGTTTCAGTTCTTTCTCAATTTCAGTGAGCAAGGTTGTATCATCTGCTTAACGCAAGTTGTTAATGAGTCTTTCTCCAATTCTGATGCCACATTCTTCCTCATAAAGACCAGCCTCCTGAATGATCTGTTCTGCCTATAGATTGAAAAGGTGTGGAGACAGGATGCATTTCTGACACATTCCATTTCCAATTTTGAAATACATGCGGTGTTTCCTTGCTATGTTCTGATGACTGCTTCCTGGTCCAAGTATAGGTTTTGCATGAGCATAATCAAGTATTATAAGATTCTCATTCTTCTCATTGTCAGCTACAATGTTGTGATCCACATAGTGAAATGCCTTTGTGTAGTCAGTGAAACATAGGTAGACATTCTTCTGGTACTCTGCTTCCTACTAAGATCCATCCAACATTGGGAATGATGTCTCTAGTGCCACAGCCTCTTCTAAACCCAGCTTGTAAGTTCTCGGTTGATGTACTGTTCAAGTCATTTTTGTATCCTCTTCAGCAAGATTTTGTTTGCATGTGATGTTAGTGATATTATTTGATAATTTCCACATTCTGTTGGGTCACTTTTTTTTAATGGGAATAAATAAGGATCTCTTCCAGTCAGTTGGCCAGGTGGTTGTCCTCCAGGCTTCTTGGCACAATCTGGTGAGAATATGTCAGTTGGTATCCCATCAATCCCTTGAGCCTTATTTTTTTGCCAATTTCTTCAGAGCAGCTTGAACCTCCTCCCTCATCACCATTGCCTCTCAGTCATCAAGGTCAACTGGCATAGCATGGTCCACAAAGACAACATTATATTTCCCTTGTTTGGTATGTAGCAACCACGGTCTTAAAAACTAAGGGGCATTCATTGGTCTTGCCCTGCCTGAATCAAAGAAGGAGGAATAAAAGTAAAGATGTATAGAAACAATTAGTTCAAAGGACTAATGGACCATGCAAACTTCAACTACCACAACTCTGAAACCCGAGGAACTAGATGGTGCCCAGCCACTGGTGCTCACTGCTCAAAGGCGTCACAGTGGATTATCCTGGGTAGAGTGGGGGGAAATATGAACAATATTAAAATACATGGGGGGGAAAGAAGATTAAAAAAATACATGGAAAAGGCCTAGCTTCTTGGTCTTAAAGAAACTGGTAGAACCCATGAGAGTATGACCCTAAATCACCCTTTGAACCTGGAACAAAACTCACCAATGTCTCAACTTTCAGCCAAACGGTTGACAAGCTATGAGGATTGGACAAGGTTTTTATCTCTGTTCTTGTAAGCTGACGTATACTCAACAGCACCTAACAACAATATAAGATAAAGAATAACACCAAGAGGGCACTTGTTCCTTAGAATAACCACCCATGTAAAGCCAAAATAGAAGCATTTGCACAGTGCTAAAGCTCAGAGGCAGGAAGGGGCAAGAAAGAAGATTTGGTAGAAATCCAGATTACAGGGGGAAAGTGGAGAAAGTGCAATTACTCTGTGGAGTGTTGTAATTCATGTTCAAAGTGTGTATGAATGATTGAATGAGATAAGCAATCTATCTTTAAAACTTTTACTCAAAGCACAATTAAATATATATATATACACATACATATATTTAGAAGCAGAAGTGGCATCCACTTTTTAAACAACACGCCTCCAGAAATTCTATGAACTTTGATAAATTTTGATAGTTATAGAAATGCTTCAGGCCTTTTGTTTATACAGTCGCTGTGAGTTGTGCTCAACTTGATGGCCATCGACAACATATATGTACATATTATATGTATATATGTATGTATGTATGTACATGTGTGTGTACATGTGTGTACATATGTATATATACATATGTATTTATATTTGTATTTTTATCATTGACTTGCCAGGGAAGTCTTCAGGAGCCCATGTGTTTGAACAAAATCAAGGAGAAACTGAAGTTACACCGTTACCAACTCGTGGAAAATTTCGTAGGAGACATGCGCCTCATCATTCAGAATCATGAGAATTATTACAGGGTAGGTGCTTTACCTTCCCTCAATATTTCTTTTTTGTATTTACAACAAGTTCTATTTTATTATTTTTCCTTTTTAAATTATTATTAATTTTAATGAAAGTTTACAGAGACTTGGATCTCCATTCATTGTTGCACTTTTCTCCCTGCCCAACCAGCTCCCCGCCCCAGTTCGCTCTTCTCTTTAAAAAGTAAAAGAAAAATTCTTTCACTGTTATAGAATTCCTCCCCCCAAGTCCACTCCACTATGTAGCCTTCGTTCTGGACTCCTGTCATGATAATACCTAATCATACATTCCCTTTAAACAGCCCCACCCCTCATCTGTTTCAATGCAGTATACATCATTTATCCCATCTTTCTCAGTCTCTCCCCAACCCCAATGTCAGTCCTATTCTACAACAGTGGCATTATGCAATATTTGTCCTTTTGTGACTGAGATACTTCACTCAGCATAATGTCCTCTAGGGTCACCCATTATGAATAATATTGCACGAGTTCCTTGTTTTTCAATGCAGCATAGTATTCCATTGTGTGAATATACCACAGCTTCTCTATCCATTCGTTTGTTGATGGACATTTAGGTTGTTTCCAACTCTTTGCTATTGTGAACAAAACCGTGATAAACATGGGTGTGCATATATCTACTTGGGTTGCGGTTATGATTTCTTTGGGGTATATTCCCAGTAGTGGAATTGCTGGGTCAAATTTTTTTTTCTATTTGCAACTTTTTGAGAAAGTGCCATACAGCCTTCCATATTGGTTGCACCATTTTACACTCCCACCAACAGTGAATAAGGGTTCCAGCTTCTCCACAACCTTACCAGCATTTGTTGTTTGCTCTTAAATTTTCCTTACTGGGGTGATATGCTATCTCATAGTTGTTTTGATTTGCATCTCTCTTAGAGCTAGGGATTTTGAACATTTCTTCATGTGTTTGTTGGCTATCTGAATGTCTTCTTTGGTGAAATGTCTGTTCATATCCTGTGCCCATTTTTCGATTGGGTTGTTTACCTTCATTTTGTTTTGGTTCTTGAGTATTTTATAAAGTCTAGATATAAGTCCCTTATCTGACATGTCATTACCAAATATTTTTTCCCAATCTATGGCTTCCCTTTTTACCCTGTTGGAGAAGTTTCTAGATGTGCATAGGGATTTGATTTTTAGAAGGTTCCATTCATTAAAATTATTTTAAAAAAAAATAAGGTTCCATTCAGCTATTTTATCCTCTCCTGGTTGTATATCCCTCCATATTTTTCTTTCTTCGATTAAGTAATCTCATTTCCCTGTATGAGGAAAATAATATGATTTTACTAGTTATGTGGCAAGCTCACACAGTCAAATTTCAGGAAGTTGTCTAAAAGCTCTACTTACACATAGAAGAAAACCTATGATAAACCAGAACGTATCATTTCAGACATTCTCAGAGAGTTTATTTACTGCTAATTAACCTACTTTCTCCCACAAGGAATACATCGAACCAAATCCACTGTCATCAAGTTGATTCCCACTCTTAGTGACCCTTTGTGATGTTTCTGAGGCCATAAATCTTTATGAGAGGAGATTGCCCGTCTTTCTCCAGGGGAGGTGCTGGTGGATTCAAACCACCAACCTTTTGATTGAGAGTCCAACACGTAATGTACTACACTGCAAGGGCTCCTTCCCAACGGGAATTTTGTTATTGATGTTCTTGTCAGATGTCATCAAGTTGACTACATCACAGCGACGCCGTGATCAGAAAGATCTGAACTCTGCCTTATCCTGAACCATCCTTACAACCTCTGAGACGCTCAGGTTATTGTTACAGTCATTTTTAATCCATCTTGTTGAGAATTTTCCTCTATTTCTCTGATCCTCTGCATTACTCAGAATGATGACTTTTTCCAAGGACTGGTTTCTCCCGAGAACACGCCGAAAGTAAGAGTCAGAGTTTCACCATCCTGACCTCTGAGGAGCCCCTGGGTGTGCTTCCTCCAAGACAGACGTGTTTGTTCTCTTGGCAGTTCCTACAATATTCAGTCTTCTTCTTCAACACCACAACTCAAAGGCATCAATCCTTGGTTTTTGTCATCCCTATTCATTGTCCAACTTTCAAAGGCGTAGGAAGCAGTTGAACAGACCATTGCTTGGATCAGGTGCACCTTTGTGTGGGACTTAGTTCTGTGAATCCCAGAATACTTAATTGGGCTCGTGTGAAAACACAAACCAAAAAGCTAGTGTGCAAACAGAACAAAGGAACATTCCCATAGAGGATTTTGTTATGTGTCACCAAGTTAGAACTGTCTTGTAACTGACCCTCCAACAGGTTTGAAGAGGCTTTTACATGCCATGGGAGGAGACTGTCCATTATTCTCCCTCAAAACAGCTGGGATTGGAATCACCTGCCTTTGACGTCTCACCCCCTAGGCTGTCAGAGTTAAAAACTAAGTGTTTTCCATAAGAGGTCAAATAGTTCAGTGAAGCGCTGATTTTCTCTATGTGGCTGCTGTTGTGTGCCGTTGAGTCAGAAGTGACTCATAGCTGACCTTCCAGTGGGTTTTCAGAGACAGTAAATCACATGGGAGGAGATTATCCATCCTTCCCCCACCTAGCAGCTGGTGGATTTGAACTCGTGTCTCTGGGATTGCAGTGCAGCTTTTTACCACAAGGTCACCTGAGCTCCCTTTCTCTAGGAAAAAAAATACTTCAAGTTTCAAAATCAGAGATTTCTCTACATCTTGTTTTCCTAGTGCTGTATGAAAAAGTTAAAGATTAAATCAAGCAGGAAGGTGGGGTGGGGGAGACAAGAATAATTTGCCTACATCACTTTTATAATCATAAGTTGTTACCAAAAAAAAAATGTGTGCTGCATTTGAAAGTCAACTAATCAGAATATTTTAAAATTAAGTCATTCAATCTGTGTCTTAATCAGGAATTGCCCAAAATAGACTGTTTCTCTCACTTCCAAATAGAAAACAATAATCAAGATAACATGGCACATAAGCAATTGTCGGTCATAGCCACTCTCTTGGGACATTGGTTGTTAACGCTCGGTGCCCTGTCAGGAGGCTCCAACCAGTCGTGACCCTGTGTACAACAAAGAAACTCTGCCAAATCCTGTGCCGTCCTCACAATTTTAATCTCACATGCTTAAGCCCGATATTGCAGTCACTGTTTCAGTTTATATTATTGAAGGTCTTCCTCTCTTTTGATAACCTTTATTTTTCCAAAAACTATGCCTTTCTCCAGGGGCATTTGTTGTTGTTGTTATGGGCTGTTGATTATAACTCATAGCAACTCTATGAACATTTGCCCTGAACCCCACCATATCCTGAGCCAATCCACTGCCTCTGACACACCAACCCTCCTTACCCCAGTTACTGTGTCAATCAGTTTCATCCAAGGTCTTCCTCTCCTGCTCTGACCCTCGACCCTTTCAAGCATGATGTTCTTCTCCACGGATTTGTCCCTCCTGACTGCATACCCAAAGCTGGAGTGTCAAAATCCTTGCCTCCAAAGAGCAACCTGGTTGCAACCTCTCCAGAGCAGCCCTGTTTGTTCTCTTGGCAGTCCATGGTATGTTCAATACTATTCTCCAGCACAAGTACGCAAGGCATCAATTCTTTTTTTTTGTCATCCTTAGTCATAGTCCAGCTCTCTGAAAGATAGCAAGTAATTGTGAAGACCATGGCCTGAATCAGGCACATCTTAGTCTCTGGACTGACATCATTGCTCTTTAGCACTCTGGAGACGCCCCTATCAGCATGCTTCCTAAAGCAACTTGTCTTTTTTTATTTCTTGACTGCTAGCGACAAGAGTGTTGACTGTCTAAAATCTCTGCTGTCAAGAACCTCTTTAAAGTGCTAAAGACTGCGGTGTGCAACAGCCCAAGCTATCATATTTTTTACTGTCTCAAATGCATGTGAAAGTTAGACAATGAATTAGGAAGCAAAAGAAGAATTTAAGTCTTTGAATTGTGTTATTGGTGAAGAGTACTGAGTACTCCATGGACTGACAGACATGCCTTCAAAGAATGCAGCCTGAATACTGCTTAAAGGCAAAAATGACGAGAATGTCTTCACATACTTTGGGCATATTATTACGAGAAGTCAGTCTCTGAAGGACATGATACTTGGAGGGTGTGTGAAAATGAGGAAGACTTGCAATGAAGAACGTTTGGGTGTTGTTGTTTGTTTGTTTGTTTGTTTTTATTTTGTGTGTGTGTGTACCGTCAAATCAGATCTGACTGGTACAGGAGGATATTGCGCCTCCTTCTCCGGCAGAGCGTCTGGTGGATTCGAACCGTGTTCCTCTGGGATTGCAGTGCAGCTTCTTGCCACTAGGCCACCAGAGCTTCCCTTGGGCGTTTTTTTTTTAAAGAGTGAGCTAGAGTTGGAAGAATAGAGAGGAATATGTACAACATTGAATAGATGAAAAAATCCAACTTTTCTCTAACCTTTTATTAAAATAACAATTTAAAAATTTTAGAAAACCAACAGAAACCAAAAAAAAGAAGACTAACAAGCTGGATCAACACAGTGGCTGCTGCAGTGGGTTTAATAAGTTCAGCAGAGACGGTGGCCGTGGCGCGGGGCTGGGAACAGCGGGTTGTGTCGTTCATATATGAGTCAGAGCCAGCTCTATGGCCCCTAACAACACGCTGGGGCTCCAAATGCTCTGGACCAGGGGACGTCTAAGGTCTTTGACAATGACTAGTCTGTCTTTGCTTTCACTTTTCCAGGGCCAAAAATTTGTCAATCTGGGACGTCAACTGCAGATGATCTTTGAAAAAAATTTCAGAAAGATCTTCGCCATTCAGGAAACAACAAACCAGCCCCCACCCCAGACTGGTCCCATTTCTTTCTTGTAGTTGCCGATTCGCTTCAATAACCACGTGCAGGTGTTCAAAAAGAGCAGAGCAATACGCCGAGAAGGAACTGCCAGAAATTCACCTAAAGGCTGCTCAGCGTTTCATCCCTTGGAATGTTTTGCTCAGTTGTCCGTTTGGTCCCTATGGGTCAGAGGTGACTGAAGGATACCTCACCACAGTCGCCGATTTCTACCGCCTCCTCAATAGACCCTCCAATGGCTACTCGCTCACTTCCGCTGGCTCCTCTGATCACCCTGCCTCTCCCAGGGCAGGCGTGGTCACCATGGTGTTCAGTAGCTTTGACTTGGCTTTAGCTAATACAGACCCTTTGTACAACAGAATCAAATAGTCCCCAGTCCTGCACGATGCCATCATGGCCATGTATGCTGAACTGTAGCTACTGTGTGTGTCCATCTCATTGAAGTGCTTCTGTTTTGCTGAACTATTTTACCAATCTGTCCTAGAGAGGATGAAACCAAGCTGCTCCTTGGAGGCAAGGATTTTGAAGCTCTATCTCACATACTTTGGGGCACATGGCCAGGAAGGACCAGTCTTTGGAGAAAGACATCATGCTTGGTAGGGTGAAGGGACAGTGCAGGAGAGGGAGACCCTGGATGAGATTAATTGACTCAATGATTGGAGTAATGGGGATAGATGTCTGGGAGTCAGTGTAACTGGCTCAAGATAGGGCAGGGTTCAGAGCTGTTGTACATAGGGTCTGTATGAGTCACAGGCTACTCAATGACACATAACAACAACAAAAAATTTTACCAACATGGTGTCTATCCCAAGTTAGAGATCCCTCCTGGTGAGAAGCCCAAAATAAGCCAAGCCTCACAATCCTTACTTCTGGAGAGCACTTGAGCGTCCTTCCTCAAAGAGAGATTTGTTCATCACCATAACACACTCCTTTCTCAGACATCTCTTTGGTGCTATTTCTGCTCAGTTGTTTTCAAAATAAGACCTAGAACCAACTGGCCAACGGTTCCTCAAAAGCCTGGATGAGAAAGGTGATGGGCAGTGAGAACAAGTCAACGGGAAAGGAACAACAAGAACAAAAACAATCAGTGTGAAGAATATCACTATTGTCATTGACCATTATGTGTAGAAATTGTCAGGCTTGCAATTGTTCTATTACTTTCACACACACCAAAAAAAAACCCCAATAGGAAAGAATAGTCTAAAAGTATTATATTTTAGGGCATTATTTTTATCGTAGGAGTATGCAATGAGGGTTGCAGAGTGGATTTTATTTGGGGTTAGGGAGTGGGGTTTGGGGAGGTGCGGGGGGGGTGTGTACCAATGGGGGAGTTGTTCTTTTGCATTCCAAGGAGAGGAGCAAACGGGCGGGAGGGGTTTGTGCGGGGAGAAGGGTGCAACAATGAATGAATGGAATCCCAAAATCTCTGTAGATGTTCATTGAAATGAAAAATAAACAACCTAAATTAAAAAAAAAACCAATAAAATATTTTTACATTTAAAAAGATCTTGTCACCTTGGAAGTTTTCCCCCATGTTTCATTTGAAGTGGTATTTACCATTTAGAAATATTTACTTTTTCCATATGTCATGTTATGTGCTGTCAAGTACGACCCATAGTGTCACTGTGAACAACAGACCTGAACCCTGCGCCACCCTCACAATTTCCAACACACTAGAGTTCATTACAGCTGTCCCTGTGTCAATCCGCTTGACTGAGGGTTTCCGCTCTTTCGCCGACCCTCCACCCTTCCAAGCATGCTGTCCTCTCTAAGGAAGAACCTCTCCTACAACAATGCCTGAGTATGTAAGACAAAGCTTTATCATCTTTACCTCCAAGGAGCACTTTGGCTGCACTTTCTCCAGACCTTTGTTTGGGCTTTTGGCAGTACACAGGATAGTCAGCATTCTTCTCCAACACCACAGCTCAAAGGCATCAATTCTTCTTCTGTCGTCCCCATTCATTGTCCAGCTTTCAGAAGCACAGCAAGTGATCAAAAAGACAATGGCCTGGATCAGGAGCACCTTAGTCCTCAAACTGACATCATTGCTCCTCAATAATTTGGAGGGGTCCCTGACTGCAGACTTTTCCAGTGCAATACATCTCTGATTTCCCGATTGTTGGTACCAACTGTGTTTATTGTGGATCCAAGCAAGATTAAATAATTGACAACTTCAATCTTTTCTCCATCTATCATGGCTAATTGACAACATCATGATCGATGGTGAAGAGATTGAAATTGTTGACAGTTTTAGTTTGCTTGGCTCTACAATCAACACTCTTGGTACCAGCAGCCAGAAAATTAAAAGATAAATTGCAATGGGAAAGTGTGCTGTCAGAGACCTCTCCAAGGTACTGAGGAGCAACAATGTCAGTCTGGAGACGAAGGTGCACCTGATACAGGCCATGGTCTTTGCCCTTACTTGCTGTGCTTCAGAGAACTGGACATTAACTAGGGATGATAGAGGAGAGATGATGCCTTTGAGCTGTGGTGTTAGAGAGGAGTATTGAATATACCATGGATTTCTAGGAGAACAAACAAGTTCATCCTGGAGAGGGTGAAGCTGGGCAGCTCCTTGGAGTCAAGGATTCTGAAGCTCCATCTGACACACTTTGGACATGTTGCAAGGAGGGACCAGTCCTTGGAGAGGGATGTCATGCTTGGGAGGGTGGAAGAACGGCACAGGAGAGAAAGACCCTCAATGAGATGTATTGATTCCGACACTGGGATAATGGGGACAGGTGTGTTGGAGACAGTGAGATTGGCAAGGGATAGAGCAGGGTTTAGGGCTGTTGTACATAGGGTTGCTATGAGTCGCAACTGACTCGACAGCACATAACAACAACAACAACAACATCATGATGTTACCTATTGGTGCAGTGGTAAGAATTTTTATTTTCTTGGCATTTTGAGATGCAATCCATATTGAAGGCTGTGTTCTTTGATCTTCTTCAACAAGTATTTCAAGGCCTTCTCACTTTCAGCAAGCAAGGTTGTATCATCTGCATAACATTGTTTATTGATGAATCTTCCTCCAATCCTGATGCCACATTATTCTTCATAGAGTTCAGCTTCTTGAATAATTTGCTCAGCATACAGATTGAATAGGTATGGAGAGAGAATACAACCCTAATACACTCCTTTCTTAATTTTAAACCATGTAGCATTCCCTTACTCTGTTTACACCATAGCCTCTTGGTCTAGGTATAGGTTTTGGGTGAGCACAATTGAGTGTTCTGGGATTCCCATTCTTCTCAAGGCTAGCCATAACTTGTTATGACCCACAAAGTCAAACCCCTTTGCATAGCCAATAAAGCATAAATAGACAGACATTCTTCTTGTGTTCTTTACTTTCAACCAAGACCCATGTGACATCAGCAATGACAACCTCGGTGCCACAGCCTCTTCTAAATCCTACTTGAACTTCTGGCAGTTCCCTATCTGTGTGTTATTCTAGCTGTTTTTGAGTTCTCTTTAGCAGTATTTTTTTTGCATGTGATAGTAATGCTATTGTTTGATAGTTTCTACATTCTGTTGGATCAACTTTCTTGAGAGTGGGAACAAATATGGACCTCTTCCAATCTGTTGGCCAGGAAGCTAGTAATTTTTAGACAAATTTCCTTGCATAGACTGGTGAGCACATCCAGGGCTGTATCTGTTAGTTGAAACATGTCAGTGTCCCATCTATTCCTGAGACCTTACTTTTCCCCAACACCTTCAGTGCAGCTTCAGCTTCTTCCTTCATTACCATTGGCTCCTGCTCATATGGTATTTGTTGTGTTGTGCTGGACTTCAACATATATATGATGGAGAGCACACACACACACACACACACACACACACACACACACATCCCGCAATGATGTCAGTTGATTAGCTGCTCATAAACTCATTGAGGGAATGATGGCATCACACTGGACCTTATCAAGGGAATAACTAACTGCTAAAGGCAATAAAACCTCCCTCAAGTAGGGCCCTCAAGTAGATGAAACAGAGCCACATCTATCTTTGCCGTCCACTACTGATACAGAAACCCTTTGGACTATTTTCAAGAATAAGCAGTCCACTTCAATCTCCTTCAACAATTACCTATTTGGGGGTCTATTTCTAATGGCGAAAATACAAATTGGTATTGGAAGTGGGATATTGCCAAAATGAGAGATAAAATATGTCCTGTTAGCTCAAAGGATGGACGGATGATAACAGGACCTGGAAAGATGAATTAATTCCCTCATTAATCATTGACTACACATTTGGTCCAAATGATAGTCTGGACCTTTTCAATCTGTATGCAGAACAGATCATCCGAGGCGCTGGGCTGTACGAGGAGGAATGTGGCATCAGGATTGGTGGAAGAGTCATCAACAACCTGCGTTATGCAGATGACACAACCCTGCTCGCTGAAACTGAGGAGGACCTGAAATGCTTGCTGCAGAAGGTCAAGGACTGCAGCCTCCTATATGGACTGAAGCTCAACATCAAGAAAACAAAGATTCTCACCACTGGGCCAATTGGCAGCATCAGTATGGATGGTGACGACATTGAGATAGTTAACAGTTTAAATTTGCTTGGCTCCACAGTCAACACTCTTGGTAACAGCAGCCAGGAAATCAAGAGAAGAATTGCATTGGGAAAGTCAGCTGTGAGGGACCTCTCAAGAGTACTGAAGAGCAATGACATCAGGCTGGAGACTAAGGTGTGCCTGATCCAGACTATAGTCTTTGCAATTACGCGCTATGCATTGGAAAGTTGGACAGTGGCTAGGGATGATAGAAAGAAAATTGAGGCCTTTGAGCTGTAGTGCTGGAGAAGAGTGTTGAATATGCCATGGACTGCTAGGAGAACAAACAGATTTGTCCTGGAGAGGGTGAAGCCAGAGTGCTCCTTGGAGTCAAGGATTCTGAGGCTTCGTCTGACATACTTTGGGCATGTTGCAAGGAGGACTGGTCCTTGGAGAGGGACATCATGTTTGGGAGAGTGGAGGGATGGCGCAGGAGAGGAAGACCCTCGATGAGATGGATTGATTCTGTGAGTGGAGTGGTGGGAATGAGTGTGTTTGAGATGGTGAGGTTGACACAGAATAGAGCAGTGTTTAGGGCTCTTGTACATAGAGTTGCTATGAGTCACAAGCGACTCAGTGGCACATAACAACAACAAACATTTGGTAAAGTTTGCATGGTATATCCTGGAAGATAAAACAAACGCTCAGTGCCCTAAGGAAAGAACAAGGAAAACAGCAACACAAGAGGGGCCCTGGATGGCACTCATTGACTTTGAAAACATAGTTTAGATATTAGCTCTAGCAAGAATTGGCTCGTTTGAGAGAAAAAATTAAAGGAAAATAAGAGCGTTCAGGAAAGTGAGATTTTTATGTTTAGAGAAACCAAAGGATTCTGAATGCTAAAAATAAGAGATTGAAAGAAGCTTAGGGTAACAATGACCAGTGCAGACACCACAGGTAAGCAAAAGAGCTTCTACAGCAAATTTCAAAAGAAGCATGTCCTTAACAACCAATCACACAGCTTTAGAGAACTTCAAAAAAATATCCTTAAAAGAAAAGCTTGAGAGAGAAATGTGAGGAAGAGAAAAAAAATAAGGGCTTAAAAATATGTTGCCAATGAAACCTTGATGTCATGATGAAATTAGTCAGAAACCACTAAGTTGTTCATGAACTTGCCAAAGGAAACATACGTGTGGAGGAAGCTCTTGTGGCCTAGTGGGTAAAGAACTGTGTTGTCAACCCAAAGGTACATGGTTCTACTCAATCAGCCTGAGTCACAGGAGAAAGATGGGCAATCTCCCGTGCACTTTGCTGCCTCTGAAAGGCAGAGTCAGCTATGAGTTGGTTTTGACGTGATGGCACATAACAACAACCCAAGTCCCAGAGGAACAGAGTTCTAATCCACCAGATGCTCTGCCGGAGAAGGAGGCGCAATATCCTCCTGTACCAGTCAGATCTGATTTGACGGTACACGCACACAAAATAAAAAAAATAAAAAAAAAAAACCAACAACCCAAGTACTTCTTAACAGTTCAAACTTTAAAGCCAGCTTAGGCCCCAAATTGGGACATGCAGAAAGTAAGCTGGGAATGAAATTCTCTCCCCAGTGACCACTTCAGATGCGGGTCATGAGAAGAATGGACAGAGAAAATGAAGAAAAATGGAGGGAAGAGTCAGAGCATTTCTCCCAAAGAGCAGAATCGAGGAATCCCTCCACTGCTGAAGAAGAGGTCCGTCCAACTCCAGCCTGGCAGGACTGGCAAGAAGAGATGAGTGACTGCAGTATCTATCAGGAAACAGTAGCTCCGATTTCAGGGTCCTGTTGATGGCTCACAATTCACACCTTCCTTCCCTGGACCACTCCTTGGTGTTGAGCTAGAGGCTCCCCAGAACTCCTCTCCATTCTCATTTCCTAAGAGTCCTCTCCACTGACGTCTAAACAAATTCAATCCCTTAGAGCTCTTGTTGGGCGCTCAAGGAACCAGCATGTCTATTTAAAAACAAAATTATACTTGGTCCGAGTCACAGTCTTCTTAATGACTTACTACGTATTTGAAAGTTGAACAATGACAATTAACAGAAGAAGAATTAATACCTTTGAGTTGTAGTGTTAGAGAAGAGTATTGAATATCCCATGGACTGCCAAGAGAACAAACAGGTTTGTCCTGGAAAAAGCAAAACCAGAGTGATTCTTGGAAGCAAGGATGAGAAATTTCATCTCACATACTTTGGGCATTGTTGTTAGAAGGGTCCAGTCTTTGGAGAAGGACATCATGCTGGGAAAGTAAAGGGTCAGCAAAAGAGAAGAAGACCCTCAACTAGACGACTTGGCACAGTGACCGTAGCAATGGCTCAAGTATGTCAGAGATGGTGAAGACGGCACAGGATATAGGACAGGGTTCAAATCCATTGTTCATAGAGGCACTATGAGTTACAGGCAACTTGACAGCACAGAACAACAACAGCATAGAACAAACACAGAGGGAAATCACTTAATGCAAAGATTAAGAATAATCTGGAAGGTTCCAGGAAGTAGGACCTAATCCTTAGGATTAGGATCTAAATCTAAGGATCTAATCCTTAGATGTGGCTCATCTACAGAGGTTACAGCTCCAGCTTTGTCAAGAAAAGACAGACATTTTCCCACAGGTGGCTGGCTATTCTATTTCACTCTTCACTTTCCTGCACCTCCGTATCATTGTGCTTCTTACTCTTTCTTCTTAATTCTATGTGCTCCCACTGACTCTTAGTTCTGTTTCTCACCCGGAATCAACAGAAGACATGTATTAAAGATGGCAGAGCCTCCAGAACCTAAGATCGCAGAGAGACTGTGTGTGATACAGTCACCCCAAACTGTTTCCCAATATCTTCCATATTTTCATCCATAACCAAGAACAACAATAAGTTTTGTTTTTCCCCACAGGAAAGAACCAACTTCTAACTTAATTTAGAAATTATAAATGATAGGAGTTAATATAACAGTCTGACTTAACTCCAAAAAAATATTGATCTAGACTCTCTATAATATTCTCTTTCACTTGTTAAAGCTCTGACAATGAGAATTAGTGTTTTGGAGAGTTTCAAGAAAGAGATGTTTAATGATTCACTTGTATACCCAGAATTTTGATTAGTACTTATTTCTTTTTTTAAATGGAAAAAAAAACAAACTAAAAAAAAAGTTTAATGAAAATTGGGTCAGAAATAATTCACAGGGTTGAATAGTTTACATCTGAGTGTAACAGAAATTACAAATAGAATAGATGGCGAGATAAATGCTACATATTGTCATCATCTGATTCACCTTCTTCCTTCAAGAATTCTTTAACATATTTCTCTGCTTCTTCTCTTATGTCTTTCAGTACAATTTCATGTCTTCCTTTACTTAATTCACCAACTCAGCTGAACTCTAGTTCAAAAGCTTTGTCCCTACCATCATCATGTACTATGAAAATTATTATTTTTTTAATTTTCTCCATTTATTGTGATGTGGCTTATTGATCCAGTTGTGAAGATTTTTTTATTGTGTTATTAGTCTTTGATCTTCTTCAGTAATTGCTTGGAGTCTTCTTCAATTTCAATAAACCATGTTGTGTCATGTGTACAATGCTGGTTGTTGATGAGATTCCAGTATTCCAAATGCTGCATTCTTCAGCTTGTGGGTGGAAACCTTGTGTCCAATCTTGCATACATCTTCTTTGGCTTTATGCTACATTGATTTATTATTTAGGTTAGGTACCCACAACATCACAGTAAGTCATTTCTTTCATCTGCAGCTTTTCCATCTCTGTCTTTGCAGCTTGTCTGGCTTTGCCTATAGAACAGGCCCAGTAATCATCTGAAGCGTCCGATGGGTCGGTGATGTAGAGTTACACATCATCAGTCAAACTGTAAGAACTCAACACGAAACTGCAGACAGAAGGTCTACCAGTACTGTAGAGCAAGGCACGTCCATTATTTTGGCTGAATTGATCTTTAACTTATGTAACTTTTCACACACACAAAAAGATTATAACACCTATGTTGTCACTGGCATTGTGTGTTGCCAATTTCTACTCAGAGAGAGTCTGTAAGACAAAGTAAAACACAGGGTTTACTAAGTTATATAATCTTTCCATGTTTCAAGGTCTTTTCTTCTGCAGAGCTCTGGATGGAGTCAAACTGCCAACATGAATGAATCTGGAAAATATTCTGAGAGAAAGAAGTTGGAAGCCTAAGACTACATATTGTAACATTCCATTTGTATGTAATACTTGTTGTTGTTGTTATGTGCCATCGAGTCGTTTCCGACTCATAGCGACCCTATGCACAACAGCTCTAAACCCTGCCCTATCCTGCGCCAACCGCACCGCCTC
>NW_006399877.1:9521827-9523339 GCF_000299155.1 Elephantulus edwardii | reverse complement strand
GTCTTTTCTTCCTCTTCTGTCTTTGTAATGACCGTTTACACTCTTCCTGAATGATATCTTTGACATCCTCCCACAACTCATCTGGTCTTCGCTCGTTAGTGTTCAAAGCCTCAAACCTGTTCCTGAGATGATTCTTAAATGTAATACTTAGGATATGCAAATCTACAGAGACAAAAAAGGGAGTCGTGGTGACCTAGTAGGTAAAGAGTAACTCTGCCAACCCAAAGAAGCAAGTTCAAACCTATCAACTGCTTCAAGGGGAAAAGATGAATAATCTCCCACATGATTTACAGCCTCTGGTAACCCACTGATGAGCTCTGAGTCAACAGCACTTAACAACATAGATGAAAAAGATTCCTGGGGCTAGGAACCACTCAGTGGACCACACAGGAATCAACTTGACTACCTCTGTGTAAGAATTCATTGGAGAAGCTCGATATCAGCAGTCAAAACCATGTTAGGTGTTGATTGTGAAACAGACCATCAGTTACTCATGTGCAAGTTCAAGTTGAAGTTGAAGAAAATTAAAGCAAGTCCACGAGAACCAAAATATGACCTTGAGTCTATCACACCTAAATTTAAAAGTCATCTCCAGAATAGGTTTCAGGCATTGAACACTAATGAATGAAAACTAGATGAGTTATGGAATGACATTAAAGATATAATTCATGAAGAGACATTTTTGTCTTTTACAAAGACAAAAGAGGAAGAAAAGACCAAAGGACATGACAGAAAAGATTCTGAAAATCTCACTGGAGCAACAAAAACAAAGGGAAAGAACACAGAAGTAACAGACGTAAAGGGAACATTTCACAGGGCAACTAGAGAAGACAAGCAAAGTATTAAAATAACATGTGCAAAGAACTAAAGCAATAGAATAAAAATGGAAGGCAGTTTGACGTTTCCTAAAAAAAACGGAACATTGAAACTGTATGACCCAGCTATCCCACTGGGAATTTAGAACTGAGACACAAATGGAGATTTGTACACCACTGTTCAGAGAAGCATTATTCACCACTGCAAGAACATGGAAATAGCCCCAAATGTCCAACCACAACTGAATGGATTGAGAAATTGTGGTACGGTCACATGATGGAATACTATGCAGCACTCTGAAGCAACAATTTTTAAAAATACTGCATAACTTGGGAGAGACTGGAGATATTATGCTGAGTGAACAAAACCCGTCTTATAAGGAAAAATACTGCAAAAATAGAAGGACAGCTAGTAAAACATCTATGGGGATCCAAGGAGGGGAAGAGGTGGAAGCATAGAGATGAGGATGAGTAGAGGCAAAATCATAGAGTTGCACAATTTGGTGGGTGGAGGGAGGGGGTAAAGGAAATGAGAAAGATCCAGTGGGGACCTGAAATGATAGGGTAATAATGGGCACAGACCAATGGTGAGTAATTTTTTTTAAAAAATTATTATTAAATTTTATTAGTTTTAGTGAACATTTACAGAGATTTTGGGTTTTCATTCATTCATTGTTGCACTGTTTTCTCTACCCTC
>NW_006399877.1:9520871-9521484 GCF_000299155.1 Elephantulus edwardii | reverse complement strand
GGGTTGTTTTACAACTCGGAAGTTCGAATGCAAGGTAGAGGTAGAGTAAGGAACTGCTTATGAGGTTTTCCGTCCATTCCAACAACTAAGAAATAATGAGAAGAGTTAAAACATAATGAATGGGAATGATGTTATGAAACACAATGTGAATGAAGAGTGTGAAACACAATATACAAGGCAAACCAATTAAATAAAAATGGTAAAAATAAGGGAAGAATTCCCTCAGCATTCTCAAGTTGAAAGGATGGAAAAACAAACTCAAACCTCAAGTTCCAATACTGGGAGATGCTGTGGGCAAAATCTTTAATGATCTAGGAAGCATCAAAAGAAGATGGAGTAAACAGAAGTCACAGTATCTAAAATAATTGACACAAAAAAATTTCAGGAAGTACCATATGAGGAAGAGCCAATGGTAGTGAAGAAAGAAATTCAAGCTGCACTGAAGGCGTTGGCAAAATAAAAGGCCCCAGGAATCGATGCTGTACCAATTTACATGTTTCAACTGTTAGAAGCAGTTCTTTCCAGTCACAAAAGGACAAATATTACATGATGCCACTGTTGTAGAATGGGACTGTCCTTGGGGTTAGGGAGACACTGAGTAAGATGGGTTCAA
>NW_006399877.1:9518687-9520341 GCF_000299155.1 Elephantulus edwardii | reverse complement strand
AAAAAAAAAGCAGTTCTGAACATGCTTATCGGTTTATACCAGGAAGTTTGGAGGACAGCAACTTGGCAAACTGTCTTGAAGAGATCCTTAATTCTTCCCACTCCCAAAAGAGGTGAACCAATAAAATGTGGGAATTATCAAGCAATATCATTAATATAACATACAAGCAAACACTGTCAATAATCATCCGAAAATGGTTAGAACAGTTCATTGACAGAGAACTGCCAGAAGTTCAAGCTGTATTTAGAAGAGACCATAATAATAGGGATATCATTGCTTATTCCAGACAGATCCTGGCTGAATACAGAGAAAACTAGAGGAATATCTATTTTTATTTTATTAACTATGCAAAAGTATTTGACTGTGTTGATCATAACAAACTATGGCTCACATTGGAAAGAATGGGAATCCCAGAACACTTAATTATTCTTATATGAAAGCTATACCTATACCAAGAAGTAGTTCTTTAAACAAAGCAAAGGAACACTGCATGATTGAAAATCAGGAAGGTATGCATCAGGATTATATCCTTTCCCCATACCTATTCAAACAGTACACAGAGCAAATAATTTGAGAAAACTGTATTCTGTGAAAGAGAGTGTGGAATCAGGTTTGGAGGAAGACTCATCAATAACCCATGTTATGAAGATGACACAACTGTGCTTGTTGAAAGTGAGGGGGACTTGAAACCCTTGCTGCACAAGATCAAAGAGTACAGCCTTCAATATGGATTGTATCTCAACATCAAGAAGATAAAAATCCTCACCACTGGACTAATAAGCAACTAATAAGAGACAATATTAAAGTTATCAACTATTTCTGCTTATATAGATCCATAGTCAACACCTTGGCACCAACAGTCAAGAGATCAGGAGACATGTTACATTGGCAAGTCAACTGTCAGGTAGTGCTCCAAATTATTGAAGAGCAATAATGTCAACTTGAGGACTAAGGTGCACTTGATTCAAGCCATGGTCTTTTAAATCACTTGCTATGCATCTGAAAGCTGACAATAAAGATGAGAGAAGAGTGGGTGTTTTTAAGTTGTAATGTTGGAGAAGAGTACTGAACATTCCATTGACTTCCAAAAGAACAAATGTCTTAGAGTGGGTACAGTCAGAATGCTCCTTAGAGGCAAAGATAGCAAAGCCTCATCACACATATTTTGGGCCTGTTGCTGGGAAACGCTATTAGAACTGCTCCGAGGCAAACCTTGCCAAATGATTGAAGAAACCAGAAACTTCATGAATTTGTGTTGTTGAACTGAACTGAGACTTTTACCCAAACTGGACTTGCAGTGTGAGATATTATTTGCCTCCCCAACTCTTCAGCTTACTTCTCTAATAAACCCATTGTTTGGTGCCACAACTGTGAGTCTGTGAGTCAACCACAAATAAATAAATGTAACACATAGCAGGAAAGGAACTTCTCCCACTGTTCCTGCCCTTTCTCCCAGTCACATGGACCAATAGCTGCTGTAAATTTGGGATATTGGGCTCAGAAAAAGCCTGCTTTCCTCACTGACACTCCCGCCCCCCAATACAAAGAGATAGACCCCAGGCCTTTACTCTAAAATCACAAGGCAAGTCACACTGAACGTGAATGGTTTAAACGCACCACTGAAGAGAAAGAGAGTAGCAGATTGGATAAAAAA
>NW_006399877.1:9493380-9514243 GCF_000299155.1 Elephantulus edwardii | reverse complement strand
TCATGGTTTACACAGCATATTTGCACGTAGCACATGTGGCAGTCACGTAGCACATGTGGCAGTTAGACAGATCTTAAGTCATCAGTATATTTGCCCAACTTTTGTGGTTAGCTATTTCCTGGAACATTAACTATAGGGTCGTTTCACAAATTCTTAAGCATACAATGAGTTCAAACCCCAGGGCAGTGGAAAAGCACAAGATACATGGGTTATCAGTAGGGAAACAAAGGCACATAGGTTACCAGTGGAGAAACATCTGCTTGTTTGCCCTACCCTGTAGTTAGCCATTCTCGAAATACCGTTGCCCTGGGATCAGACTTTTCTTCCTGGAACACTGGGTGTGGGGCTCTACCCAGGACAATGGAAAAAATTCCTGAGTTTAACTTAGCTGAGAACTATAGAAACCTGAGTTTAATTCAGCTGAGAACTATAGGGACCATTTTAATTTTAATCCTTCAAGTGGAGTCCACACTAGTTGTAAACATCCTAACAGCTTCCCTCTTGTTAAATATAAAAAAGAGGGGGCACGAGGGAGAGAAAGAAAGAAATTGGTCATAAGAAACTTGCGTGGTCTGAGAGGGGCGGCAAGTGACATGCAGACAGGATCAAAATGACTCAAGGGCAGTTTGGGGGTTTCCTTTTAATAGGAGTCCAGGGGATGACTAAGATGGTATTTCTCAGAATTTGGTTTGTTAATTAAGTTAGGTTTGGGCTGTTTTGATCAGGCTCGGACCCTTATCAGGATCCATTGTCTGGTCTGGTCTTTGATATGACCGGCTTAGGTGTGATCAAGTTTCTCAGGAAGTGATCAAGCTGGAGGCGGGGTGGGGGTGGAACTGCAATATTCTTCCTTCACCTGTGAAGAACATAGTACTGGCCCTGAAACCAACATAGGGACTTCCAGGGGATTCAGCTCAGGTCTGTTTGCCACCCTTATTTTTAGTGCTAAATTTTTCTGACAAGAGCTGCTGTGTTTAAAAAAAAAAAAGGGTGGGGGGGAGAAGCAGCTAGAACTCACAGATGCAAAATGCAAATACAGGAAAGATAGATGCCACTTGGAGATCTCCAAGGGGCCAGAGAAGCGAAGACAAGGATTTTCTCCCAGAAAGAAAAGCCAGTCTTCTCCTCCATTGGGCTTCTAGACTCCTGAAATGTAAGGCAAAGAAATCTGTTCTTTTAAATCACACACGTGGGCTATTTCTGTTACAGCTGCACTTAATAAACTGACAGGGGTAGGGGCGCAGTTTGGCGTTTTGTGTGGGGTAATCGGTGCAGAAGGAGCACCCGAGGCTTCATCCCCTTGCACTGGTCTCTCTGGCTGTTGAAATGCCCCAGCCGCTCTGGGGAAAGATGTAAGATCTCCTCCCTCGCTATTTATTTACAGCTTTGGAAATGCAATGGAGAGCCAGCTATGAGGTGGACCTGAGTCTACGAAAGTGAGTTTGCATTTCATCAGTGGAAAGCATGACTCAGTTTCCCAAGAGTCAGTGTTTGGAAGAAATGCTGGTGTTGAACCTAGAATTTGAGGGTTTTTTTTAAGCAAGGGGGGTGTTACACCCACCTGGTCTATCTGTTTATAAAGGTAACGAAGAAGAGGAAATGAAAGGGTTCAGATGCAACGAGGGAACAGCAGCCAATGCAAGTATCAATCAGAGGGCTAGCAGGGATCACGTGGTGCCAGCACACCGGTGGCTCATTTGCAAGCTGAGACTGGGGTTAGCCAACCACTGTGCCGCATTCCCCCACCCACGCCTCGACCTCTCCTACTTGCTTTTTACTTTGCTTTAAAATACTGGTTCAAAAAAAAAAAAAAACTGGTTCAATTAGATTTTATAATTCAGTTGAAAGAAATATTGGCATAAGGAAGGGTGTAAATAAATGACAGCAGGAAAACTCACATTGACAAATTGATAAGTTAGATGAAGACTCGTCTGTTGTCTGCGCTCTCACTGGCGACACCTGCTCGTCTCTGCCGGCCACATTCTAAATGGCAGAGCCTTGAGGCAGAAGGAAGGTGCTGCCTCTTGGGGGAAAGTCTGTGCTCACCCTGGTCCAGCAGGGATCCCCACAGTTCAGAAGTATAGTGGGGTAACCAGCACCCGGATAATCTAAATCCCACCACCAACCAAGAGCCAGGAGCAGTCTCCAAATTGCACCTCTTCCAGTCAAGTGCCCATGGCAGTCTCTAAACGGCTCCATCCTTACTCCCTACCCACCCGCCCCCCACCGCCAGTTTCAAGGTGAATAGATGTTGCTAGGCAGAATCTCCTTATTCCTTCTTGATGCGGTCAGGGCCCTTTCATATTTGTGGCTTCTGGTCTGGTGACCCCCACCCATTGGGGACAAGTGCCTCTCTGTCCCACCCCCACTCGTGTGTCCTGCTACACAGTGGCCATAACTGGAGCTCCAGCAGAAAGTCTAACCTGCTCTCCCAAAAAGAGGACAAGAGAGGTCAAAGAATCCACAAAAGCTGACAAGACCACAGGTACTTGGGGTCCCCTTTCTCAATCTCTAGGATCTCCTCCCTCTTTTCTCTGTTTCTAATGGCCCCGTGGATCTTGGGAAAACTGAGGGGCTGGTTGGAATGGCCAAGCCAAAGAAGGGAAAGGGAAAGCCATGTGAAGACACGTATTCAGGAGCACACCAGTTCTCCAGCACTAATCTCAGATTCATGTTCCCACTACACCATTTCTTCCAGCTGTTGCTAGGCATCCTGGGAAATCTCAGTTCTTTGACTGAATAAAAGAGAGTCTTGGTTGCTCAGTGGTTAATCAACGGGCCAGTAACCCAAAGGTCAACAGTTCAAAGGGAAAAAAAGTAGTCACCATGAGTCAGAATCAGTTAGACTGGTAGTGGGTTTGGTTTGGGGATTTTGGGTGATTCGGTGGTCAAGTGACAAGCTGCTAATCAGAAATTGTATGACTGAAACCCATCACCTATCCACAGAAGAAAGATAAAGACATCTGCCTTCATAAAAATTATTGTTGTTGTTGTTGTTAGATGCAATTGAGTTAACTATAACTGATATTCACAGAGATCCTGTGAGCAGGAGATCTGAACCTTGCCCAACCTCACTCTCTCTGACAGACTTGCCCCATTGCAATAGTCACTGTGTCAATCTATCTCATCCAGGGTCTTCCTCTCCTGAACCTCTACCCCTCCAAGCATGACGTCGCTCTCCAAAGATTGGTCCCTCCTTGCAACATGCCCAGAGTATGTCAGACAAAGCTTCAAAATCCTTACCTCTAAGGAGCAGCCTCTTTTCGCCCACTCCAGGACAGTCCTGTTTGTATCATGGCAGTCAGTAGGTCAATAGTGTGTTCAGAACTCTTCTCCAGCACTGAAGCTTAAAGACATTAAATCTTCTGTAATTATTAGTCCTTGTCCAGCTCTTATACACATAACAACCTATTGAGAAGGCCATAGCCTGCATCAGGTGCACCTTAGTCTCTAAAGTGGCATCATTGATTTTTAGCACTCTAAAGAGGTCCTTAACAGCAGATTTTCCTAATATACCTAATCTTTTGATCTCCTGATTGCTAGTGCCAAGGGTGCTGAATGTGGATCCCAGCAAGGTGAAACAATCTCAATCTCTTCTCCATCTATCATGATACTGCCTGTTTCCTTGGTTCTTAGGATCTTTGTTTTCTTGATGTTGGGCTATAATCCATAATAAAGGCTGCAGTTCTTAAATGCTTTAAGTCCTCCTTAGTTTCAGTAAGCAAGGTTATGTCATCTGCATAATGCAGGTTATTGATGAGTCGTCCTCCAATCCTGATGCCACATTCTTCTTCATAAAGAAAGGCTAGCCTCTCAATGATCTGTATATAAAGTGAAAAGGTTTATGGAAAGGATACTGATACACTTCTTTCTTGATTTTGAACCATTCAGTGTTCCCTTGCTCTGTTCAAAACAGTATCTTCCTGGTCAAGTTGTAGGTTTTGCATAAGCATACTCAAGCGTTCTGGGATTCCCATTCTTCTCAATGTTAGCCATCATTTTATTTATTTTATTTTATTTTTTGTGATTCATACAGTCAAATGCCTTTTCATAGCTGATAAAACATGAATAGATATCCGTCTGGTACTCCTTTCAGCCAAGATCCGTCTGACATCAGTAATGATATCCCTAGTGCCCTGGCCTCTTCTAAATCTAGCATGAATTTCTGGCAGTTCTCTGTTTATGTGCTGTTCTAGTTGGTTTTGGATAATCTTTAACAAGATTTTGATTATGTGTGATTTTAGTGATATTGTTCAATTATTTCTACATTCTGTTGGGTCACCTTTTTTGAGAATAGGAGTAAATATATATCTTTTATAGTCAGTCGGCCAGTTAGCTGCCCTCAAAGTTTCTTGACACAACCTGGTGATCATGTCCAGGGCTGTCTCTATGTCAAATCTTTTTTTTTATTATTATTTGGTTTTTTTATTTTATAAATTTTTTTATGAACATTTACAGAGATTTTGGATTTCCATTCATTCATTGCTGCACTTTTCTCCCCGCCCAGCCTTCCACCCTCGCCCTCAGTTCGCTCCTCTCTTTGAAAAGTAATAGAAAGACTCCCTCCCTGGTACACAATCCCCCCGCACACCTCCACCGCCCCAAGTACATTCCACTATGCAATCTTAATTGTGGACTCTTGTGATAACCATAATACCCTATCATACATCACTTTTAAATTATTCTCTCCCCCCCCAAAAAAAAGGGTGGTCCTTCTTGAATTCATGTACATGCTATTAACACTTAGTGTTGGGGGTTTTGTTATGAAAAATGCTGTTTTCAACATTGTATTTGGACTATGCATGTGTTTCTCTCCCCTCCCCCATCCCATTGTATATAAAGTACTGCTTAAAATTGATATAAATCACTGAAGTTTTTACTATATATTCTGTTCTTTTAAAATCTATGTAAGAATGTTTAAGGTTTTTATTTATTGATATATATTTTTTTGATTCTGTTCTTTGTAAAAAAAAAAATTATTCTCTCCCTCATCTGTTTCAGTGCAGTATACACAATTGATCCAGTTTTCTCAGTCTTACCCCAACCCTGATATCAGTCCCATTTTACAGCAGTGGCACCATGCAGTATTTGTCCTTTTGCAACTGAGATATTTCACTCAGCATAATGTCCTCCAGGCTCACCCATTTTTAATAATATTGCATAAGTTCCTTGTTTTTCAATGCAGCGTAGTATTCCATTATGTGAATATACCACAGTTTCTCTATTCATTCATTTGTTGATGGGCACCTGGGTTGTTTCCAACTCCTTGCTATTGTGAACAAAGCTGCGATAAACATGGGTGTGCATACATCTCTTTGGATGTCAGTTATGGTCTCTTTGGGATATATTCCCAGTAGTGGAATTGCTGGGTCAAATGGTATCTCTATTTGCAATTTTTTTTTGAGAAACCGCCACACCACCTTCCACAGTGGTTGCACCATTTTACACTCCCACCAACAGTGAATAAGGGTTCCAGTTTCTCCACAACCTTGCCAGCATTTGTTGCTTGCTGTTCTGTTAAATTTTGCTATTCTGACTGGGGTGAGATGATATCTTATAGTTGTTTTAATTTGCATCTCTCTTAGAGCTAGGGATTTTGAACATTTCTTCATGTGCTTGTTGGCCATCTGAATGTCTTCTTTGGTGAAGTGTCTGTTCATCTCCTGCGCCCCTTCTTCTATTGGATTATTTACCTTTATCATCTTGTGGTGTGAAATATGTCAAATCGTATTCCATCAATTCCTTCAGAGCAGCTTGAACTTCCTCCTTTATTACCATTGGTTCTTGACCATATGCTACTTCTTGAAATGGTTCTGTATTAACCAGTTTTGGTTGTTTTTTTGTTCTGGGTTGTTTTTTGTGGGGAGGTGTTGTATGTGTGTGGTGGTGGTATTGTTTTTACAGTGACTCTGTCAATTCCTTCTATCTTCTTTTGATACTTCCTGCATTATTCAAGAATTTGCCCATAGCATCTTTATGTATTGTAACTCAAGGCTTGAATTTGTTCTTCAATTTCTTCAACTTGAGAAATGCTGAACAAGTTTTTTACTTTTGAGTTTCTGACTCCAGCCTTGTGCATTATTATTGCTGTTGTGCACCATCGATTCGAAGGCCATAGTTGACCCTCCAGCAGACTTTCAGAGGCAGTGAGTCACACAGGACGAGATCGCCCATCAGTCAATCTCCCTTGGAGCAGCTGGTGGATTCAAACTGTATACGTTCAGGTTAGCAATGCAACTCCTTGCCACTAAGGCTCCTTATTGCACTATGTTGTTTTTGTTGTTGTTTACCGTCGAGTTAGAACTGACCCATAGCTGACCCTCTGGTGGCTTTTTAGAGACAGTTAATTGAACAAGAGGAGATTGCCCATCCTTCTCCTGGAGAGCAGCTGGTGGATTTGAACCACATGGCTTTGGGATTGCAAGGAAGTTTCTTGTCACCAGACTCCAGAGCTAGGACAGAGTAAATAATGGCATTCATTATACAGTTGTAATTATTGTCACCAAATGAAACCTATATGAGTGACTGGATGAAAAAGAAATTAAATAATAGTGGTAGTTCAGATTTTCCCAGTGCAATTCATCTTTTGGTTTCCTGACTGCTGGTGTCAAGTGTGTTGATTGTGGAGCCAAGCAAACTGTAATTATTAACAACCTCAATCTCTTCTCCATCTCTTATGGAGCTGCCAATTGGCCCCGTGGTGAGATTCTTTGTTTTCTTGATGTTGAGGTTCAATCCATATTGAAGACTGTAGTCTTTGACCTTCTGCAAGTGCTTCAGGTCCTCCTCAGTTTCAGCAAGCAGGGTTTTGTCATCTACATAATGTAGGTTGTTGATGAGTCTTCCTCCAATCCTGATGCCATATTCCTCCCCCAAAAGTCCAGCCTCCTGAATGATCTCTTCTGGATACTGGAAAGCAATGATGTCAGTCTAGAGACTAAGGTGTGCCTGACCCAGGCTATGGTCTTTGTAATTACTGGCTATGCATCAGAGAACTGGACAATGACTAAGGATGACAGAAGAATTAATGGCTTTAAGTTATGGTGATGGAGAAAGTCTTGAACATATCATGGACCACCAAGTAAACAAGTAAGTCTGTCTTGGAGAGGGTGAAACCAAGTTTCTCCTTGGAGGCTAGGATTTTGAAGCTCTGTCTCACATACTTTGGGCACTTGGCCAGGAGAAACTGGCCCTTGGAGAAGGACATAATACTTGAAAGGGTGGAGGGACAGAGCAGGAGAGGAAGACCCCAGATGAGATGGGTAGACACAGTAACTGGGGTATTGGGAGTAGATGTGTTGGAGTCAGTTAGACTAGCTCAGGGTAGGGTAGGCTTCAGAGCTGTTGTAGATAGGGTCACTATGAGTCATGGGCAACTTGATGGCACATAACAACAACAACAGTGGCAGTTTCAGCAAGTAATGAAAATACTTTTCTGGAGTTTTTTTAAATGTGTCATTTGTTAACATTAAGAATGTATGTTTGATTGTCATTCTCTTTTTCCTTCTAAGTAAATATCTGCCTTAATTCCTTAAAAAAAAAAATCAAAGAATCCAGCCTTGGAAGTCCTATGGGGCATTTCTCCTCTGTCCCACAGGATCTAGGCAGTGGTCTGCCTTGTTTGTTTTGGAGAATGAACTGTGGAAAGGAGTGATGTCACTTTCTTCCTCCCCTCAGCCTGTTTTTCTATCCAGAGAAAGGAACACAGATTTGATCTGGACGGAATCCAGGACGCCAGTGAGGCAATGCCGGCCAGAGGCTGGACTTAGCTTGTTTGTGTCTCTCTTCAGCTTCTCTCTGGTGCTCCAGATAAAGCCTTTGAGCTCCCAGGGCGTCAGAAAGTGGGGCCTGTTCGTGACAGTGCAGCCCAGAGACCGTCTCTGGGCTTATAATCCAGGAGGCCTGAGGTTCAGACCCAAAGACCAAATGTTTCTGATTCTGATGTGGGTGGTCCTAGGGCATCGTCTTGAGAAACACTGTTTTGGTTTGTTCTCTGGACTATTCGAGTTGGAAATGGTGTTGTGCTGGATCAGTGGTTCTTGACTACTGACGGGAAGTTGGGCAGTTTGGAGCTGTTTGACGAGAGAAAGAGTTGGTTTCCAGAGAGACTGAAAGGTGTCTGCTTCCATAGAGACTGTACCCTGTGGAAGGGCTCAGCTCTGTCCTGTGGGTCACTGTGAGTCCTCATCGACCAGATACCAATTCATTCCGCTCTGTCTTAACTCTTTTCCTTTGGAACCCCATCCAGGTTCAAACAGTAGACCACGACAGGCCTATTTTCTTTTTCTTTTTTTTTTTTGTGAGCCAATTTTTTTTTTTTGCAGTAGGCTTTATTTTTATAATTTTAATGAACATTTACAGAGAATTTGGATTTCCATTCATTCATTGCTGCACTTGTCTACCTGCCTAGCCTTCTCCCCCCACCCCCCAGTTTGCTCCTCTCTTTCAAAAGCTAAAGAAAGACTCCCTCCTTGGTACACACACCCCCCCCGCACCCTTCCCACCACCCCAAGTACACTCCACCATGCAACCTTAATTGTGGACTCTTGTGATAACCATAATACCCTATCGTACTGGATAAATTGTGTATACTGCACTGAAACAGATGAGGGAGTGAATAATTTAAAAGCAATGTATGACAGGCCTATTTTAAATGAAGCTTATCTCAACCCCCATCTTTCCTCCTCTTGTACTGAAGCTGTGTGCTCTCCCTTGGAAATACCTGATGTATAGTTGTGTATTTGCAGAGAACCAGATTGTTGTTGCAGATTCAACAATGTAGTGGATTCATTGTTTGTTGTGTTTGTGTAGTGTGTGACCTTGTAGGACAAGTCCGCCCCACTGGGTTTCCCCGGCTGTTGTCTACGTGGAGCAGGTTGAAATAGTCTTAAAAGATACATTTTTTTTAAATGTCTTCTAAGTATCTTAAATTCTCTTTGAAATGTTGAAATCATGAGCAATTCAATTGTTGTTATGTGCCGTTGAGTCACATGTGACTCACAGCGACCCTGTGTACAAGAGCTCTGCACCTGCCCTATTCTGAGCCAATCTTACTGTCTCTGACACACCTACCCTCATTACCCCACTCGCTGCGTGACTCCATCTCGTCCAGGGCCTTCCTCTCCTGCGCTGTCCCTCCACTCTTCCGAGCATAATGTCCTTCTCCAAGGCCTGGTCTCTCCTGGCCACATGCCCGAAGTATGTGAGATGAAGCTTCAAAATCCTTGCCTCGCCTTTCTACGAAGATGGCGCCGAAAGCAAAGAAGGAAGTGAAGCCCCTGCCCTTCCCAAAACTGAAGCCAAAACAAAGGCGTTAAAGGTCAAGAAGGCGTCCTGAAGGGCGTCCACAGCCAAAAAAAAAAAAAAAAAAAGATCCGCACGTCACCCACCTTCTGGTGGCCTAAGACGCTGAGACTCCGACGGCAGCCCAAATACCCGCTGAAAAGCACTCCCAGGAGAAACAAGCTTGACCAGTATGCCATCAACAAGTTCCCCCTGACCACTGAGTCAGCTGTGAAGAAGATAGAAGATAACAACACACTGTGTTCATTGTGGATGTCAAGGCCAATAAGCACCAAAGCAAACAAGCTGTAAAGAAGCTCTATGACATTGATGTGGCCAAGGTCAACACTTTGATTAGGCCTGATGGAGAGAAGAAGGCCTATGTTTGACTTGCTCCTGATTATGATTCTTTGGATGTTGCCAACAAAATTGGGATCATCTAAACTGAGTCCAGCAGGCTAATTCTAAATATAAATTTTTTTCACCATAAAAAAAAAAAATAAATAAATCCTTGCCTCCAAAAAAGAGCAGCCTGGTTTCACCCTTTCCAGGACACACCTGTTTCTCCTCCTGGCAATCCATGGTGCATTCAAAGCTCTTCTCCAGCTCCACAACTCAAAGGCATTGCTTCTTCTCCTGTCATTCTTAGTCACTGTCCAGCTCACTAAAGATATATACTCACTCTCATTGCTGTTAAGTCAGAATCAACTCATAGCTGACCCTCTAGCAGATTTTCAGGGGCTGTAAGTCACAGGGGGTAAACAAGAAGGGAGAAAATCACCCATCTTTCTAGCAGCATGCCTTTGGGTCAGCAGGACAACTCCTTGTAGGTGGCTAAGTACTCCAGTGTCAATCCACCTGTCCAAGCAGACAGATGAACCATCGGGGTTGGACAGTAGGAGCAGGGATGGCGAAGGCTACCAGCATGCCATTCCAAGGCCTCCTGTCCCAGACGTGGTCCATTCTGACTTATGGCAACCCCAAACCACACCACACACACACACTACACTACACTACACTACACTACACTGTACACACACACACAAAGATGCATGCTCTCACACTCAAGCTACACCAGGGTGCTGATGGCCTAGTGGTAAGTAGTGGCAATGACATCCCAAAGGCGAGCAGTTCATATCCACCAGCTGCTCCAGGAGAAAGATGGGCAGTCTCCTCCCGTGTGATTTACAGCCTCTGAAAACTTCCCTGAAGAGTCAGCTATCCCTGATGTGGTTCCAGTTGGCAACAAAGAACAGAACAGAGTAGAATTGCCTCCTAGAGTTTCCAAGACTGTAAACCTTTACAAAGCACAGGCTGCCACATCTTCCCCCACAGAGCGTTTGTGGGCTTGAACCAGCCTCTTGACAGCAGACAAGTGCTTTGAGCACTGTCAACCACCAATCCTCCTGGAGTTGGGAGCAGAAAAGTCAACAGGGTGCGGATGCTCAGCCTAGCACAGGGTGAGGTCTTGTGTGTGGTCAGAGTCAAGACAAAGGTCAGAACATTCTGGAGGGCCATCTGCGCGCTTCCACTGATATCAGGCATCCACAAAGCCGCAGCAGCAACGTAGCTGCGTGACAGAAGGCGGGGCAAGCCTGGAGGGGTGTTGCGGGCCTAGATCCAGCCACAATTAAGGCTTGACTTAAACTTGATAGTTTAACAGGAGAGGGGATGGAGTGAAGACATGCAGGTCAAGGAGGAGCCCTCAATAGTTTAACAGAAAAGGGGGCGGGGTGAAGACTTGAAGATCAAGGATGAGCGCTCAGTGTCTGCAGGGTCCGTCCTGGCAGCATGTGGGGGTGGGGAGCTTCGCGTGCAGTTCTTACGGAATCCAAGATCAAGCTGATATTCCGCTTCCTCTCCACTCCTCCCCTCCAGAGCCCAGAAGGGAAACAAGGCGGGACTTCTCGGCAAGTTCACTCTCTCCTATTGAACAAGAATGTTTAGAAATGTGATGGCCCGGACTGAACCCTTCACTTTCTCAGCACCCTCTTCGCATCCCCAAGCGGAGGATAGCAGAGAGGAAACTCTAATTAAAGTCCAATTAAATGACACACTGAGAGTATAGACACACTTTGGACTGGTTGGCAAATAGCCCTTCCAAAGGCTTCTTCCCAGCGCCCGCCCGGCTGCCCTGATGTCCTCCCCAGGCCCTTTCATGCCCCTCCCGACCCCTGCCCCATCTGCACCCGGCTAGGCAGGGTCCTACAGCAGGAGCCACTCAAGATCAGTCTAGGTCCACATGGTGGAATGAAAGGAAGGGACCTAGTGCCTGATTTATACTTGATTCTAATTTTAGCAAGTGAACCTTTATTTTAGAATTTGCATTTTACTGCCCATTTCCTGCCCCTCCCGTGTCAGGACGTCTTTCTTGTGTATGCATCCTCCAGAAAGCCTATTCTGCCCTCTGGTGACCGAATGTGAAATTGCTCAGGCCCCGTTCAGCCCGCCCCCCAACCCCAAAAGCCCCTACTTGAGTCAATTTCCACCCTAACATTGACGTATCTTTTCCTTTTTAAAAATTGTGTTAAAATTGTTCTAAGAAATTGATGTTATATTTATCTCACATGTAATATTTAACGAGACATGGCCAAATGAAACCATTCTGTGCAAAGCTAAGCCAGGGAGCTCTAATGACTTAGTGGTAAGGAATTGTGCTGCCAATCAGAAGGTACACAGTTCGGATCCAGAAGCTGCTCCTTGAGAGAAAGATGGGCAGTCTCCACCTGTGTGATTTACTATCTCCGAATACCCATTAACGGTTCAGTTCTGACTCAATGGGTCACGAGAACAAGACCTGAGACTTTAAGCAGACATTCATTTGTTGTCTGTCCAGAATCCATTCCACTCCTCTTAACAGAATCCTGATTTTCACCTGTGTTTTCCCCTCTACCACATACTGCCCATACACAACAGAGGAAGTGGGTACCACCCAAGGCCAAGGTTGCTCTGGGCTGGGCACAACCAATCAACTCTTGGCTTTTCATTGGTTCAGGGGTGAATATGTGTCTCAAAGTGGGTCAGTCAGAGTGACTCACTCTCATTAGAATGATGAGACAGAGGATATGAACCACTCACTGAGGACGGCAGAGTATGACACTTGGACATGGCTGGCCACTACTACCTGTGACCAGAGGACAGCCAGCATTCAGCTCAGCCTCTGGGGTGAGCAGCAGACCCCACTCAATGTTGCAAAGTTGGAACTGATGCATAGCTGACCTAGTGGGATTCTGGGGCTGTAAATTGCATGGGAGGAGTTTGCCTCCCCAACCCACAGAGCCACGGGTGGATTTGAACCACCAGAGAGACGAGTCATTTGGGTTAACAACACAACTCCCTATGGACTATGCCACTGGAACTCCCCTGAGAAACAGCCCGTGGTCAAAAGACTCTGCATCCTTGAAGATCTCTTTAAAGCACTAGATCAACCTTCCCTGAGATTACGACATGTCAAGTTAAATGAAGAGATCTACTCTTATTTGCTTTGAACACAAGAGCAGGTCAGGCCGGTGGAATGTACAGTAAAATAGAAGGTCAACCAAAAAACAAGGAAACTCCTATTAACCACAGCAATCTGCTCAAACAAACCAACAATCATGAAGATGGTGCAGGACCAGGAAAATCTTCGTTCTGTTTGTGTAAGGTCAAGGAGCACAGTGGTTAAAGTGCTTGGCTGCTGACCAAAGAAGATTGATGGGTCGAGCCCAGCAGACTGTCGGTCTCTGTCCATAAAGAAGACTCCCTCAGTCTTCCGGTTCTCCTTTGTCCTGTAGGATCATTGTGGGTGGGAAGGGACTGAGCCGCAGTTAGAATGCGACTTTAGACCCTGGAATCCAGGAGCACTTGGTGTGCAGCGACAAGGATCTGCAGTGGGAGCCTATTTTTGAGTCTTGACATAAGTCCAAATGCCATTTTGAATCTCCTATGCTTTTTCCTCTAACTGTTGACCAGCCAATGTGGCCATGACATTGCCGGGGAAACTCAAGGAGAGACAGTTCTGGCCTCAGAAAGAGTCAATTAATATTTCCATACAAGACTGAAGAACTTGCCCAGGCCAGCTGTCTTAAAGAAAAATAATACGCAGATAAAGGGTTGCTGTTGTTATGTGGCATAGAGTAGCTTGTGATTCATAGCGACCCTCTGTACAACAGCTCTGAACACTGCTCTATCCTGTGCCAACCTTTCAAGGGCCTTTCTCTCTTGTGCTGTTCCTCCACCCTCCCAAGCTTGATGTCCTTCTCCAAGAACTGGTTCCTCCTTGCACCATGGCCAAAGTATGTCAGAAAAAGCTTCAGAAACCTTGTCTCCAAGGAGCACCCTAGTTTCAACCTCTCCAGGACAAACATGTTTGTTTTCTTGGCAGCCCAAGGTATATTCAATACTCTTCTCCAACACCACAACCCAAAGGCATCAATTCTTCTTCTATCATCCCTAGTCATTGCCCAGCTTTCTGACACATAGCACATAACTGTGAAGACTATGGCCTGGATCAGGTGCACCTTAGTCTCCAGAGTGACATCATTGCTCTTCAGTACTCTAGAGAGGATTCTGACAGCATACTTTCCTAATTCATCTTTTAATTTTCTGGCTGCTGGTACCAAGAGTGCTGACTGTGGAGCCAAGCAAGATAAAGCTGTTAACTATCTCATTCTCTTCACCGTCTATCGTGATGCTGCCAATCCCTTTATTTCTTCCCCTGTGGGACCATTTAAGACCTTCATAACTACTGTTCCTGAAAATGTGGACCAATGGGAATGATCATATGAAACACAATGTAAATGAAGAAATGTGTAAAAGACAAAGTATATAAATGGGGGGGGGGGCAGAGTACTCCTAAAAAGAAATAAAACAAAAAACAATTGTGATGATTCAGTGGTGGTGGTGTTGTTGTTAAATACTCATAGCATGACCAGCAGACGCCCTATCCTGTGCCATTGTCACAATTTCCTTTATGCTCAAGCCAGTGGTTGCAGTCATGGTGTCATGGCAGACCGTCTAACATTCACAACATGATGTCATTTTCCAAGGACTTTCTCCTAAAGTATGTGCAAAAAGTCTTACCGTCTTTACCTCGAAGGAGCACCTTGGATGCCCTTTTTCCAGGATTTGTTTGTTCTTTTGGCAATCTATGAATATCCAGTACTCCTCACCAATATACAATGCAAATCCATCATTTCTTCTTTGACCTACATTACTCATTACGCACCTTCAGATGTACCGGAAGCAGTTGAAAATCCATTACTTGGATCAGATGCACCTGTGTCTTATAATGGATATCTTTGTTCTGCAGCACTTTGGAAAGGTCCTTGACAACAGATTCTTCCAGTGTAGCATGTCTTTTGATTTCTTTTTTTTTTTCTTCTTTTCTTATTTTTGTGCATTGTACCGTCAAATCAGATCTGACTGATACAGGAGGAGATTGTCCCTCCTTCCCCAGCAGAGCATCTGGTGGATTCCAACCATGCGCCTCTGGGATTGTAGTTGCAGCTCCTTGCCACTAGGCCACCAGAGCTCCCCGTCTTTTGATTTCTTAACTGCTGCTAACATGGGTCCAAAAGAACATTTCAAGATCTATCTTGAAGTTCAGTAGTGTGAGTGACAGGATACTATTCACACACATTCAAGGAAGATACGTTAACATAACTATTATTCAAATATAACATGATCCACTAAGGCCAAAGAAAAAGAAAATAAAGATTTGTATCAAGTTTTGCAAACTAAAATACATTGAACATGCAAGCAAGATGCATTAATAATAATAATCGGTAACAGGAATGCAAAAGTTGGACACAAATAAGGACTCATAGTTGGAAAATATAACCCAGGTGACAAGAATGAGACCAGAAATCAGATAATTACTTTTGTACAAGAAATTATTTATTCATGGCAAATACGTTTTTTGTAAAAACAAACAAACATAAACAGTGACTATACACATGGACGTTACACAGAACCACTACATCTGTGGAAAGAGTCAATCAAGAAATTCAACACCAGGGGAGCTCTGGTGGCCTAGTGGCAAGGAGCTGCAACTACAATCCCAGAGGCACACGGTTCGAATCCACCAGATGCTCTGCCGGGTAAGGAGGGCCAATCTCCTCCTGTACCAGTCAGATCTGATTTGACGGTACACTCACACAAAAATAATAAAATAAAATAAAAAAATTAATTTAAAGGAAATTCAACACCAGCTGTCACAACAAGGCCAGGGGCTGAGTGTAGAACAGACCATCAATTATTCATATACAAGTTCAAATTGAAGGTGAAGAAAATTTTTAAAAGTCTATGAGAACCCTTGGACTATGCAAAACATTATCCTATCTTTTCAGGTTCCCACTGGATCTTTCCTGATGGTGACTGATTTTACAAAACACAGTGTATGGCAATGATTATGTTTAGCAAAATGTCACTGAAGGAAAGTAAAACACACAAAAACACCCCCACCATGTACAAGAGTGGAACAATGTATATGGAAAATTATATGTATAGCTATAAATAAAAGTCCATGAGAACCAAAATATGGCCTTAGGACTATTCCAGTTGAATTTAAAAACCACCTCAAGAATAGATTTGATACATTGAACACTAATTACCAAAGGCCAAATGTGTTGTGGGATGATATTAAGAACATAACAACAACAACAACAAAAGGTCATTACAAAGAAAGAAAAGACCAAAATCCATATCAGAAGATACGCTGAAATTTGCATTAGACTAGAGAAGCCAAAACAAAGGAAAGAAATGTTGATGTGAGAGAACTGAACAGAAGATTTCAAAGGACAGCTCAAGATGGGAAAGCAGCGTGTTATAATGAAATGTGCAAGGAACTGGAGTTAAGAAACCAAAGGGAAGCACTTGCTCAGCATTTCTCAAGCTCAAAGAACAAAAGAACAAATTCAAGCCTGAAGTTGCAAAATGAAAGGAATCTATGGGCAAAATCTTGAATGATGCAGATAGCATCAAAAAAAGATGGAAGGAATACACAGACTCACTAACAAAAAAGAGTTTGCTCACCCAGAATTGTTTCAAGAACTAGCATAAGATCAAGTACCAGTAGCACTGAAGGAAGAAGTTCAACCTGCTCTGAAGGCCTTGGCAGAATAGAAAGTCTCCAAAACAACTAAGAGATATCATCTCAGCCCAGTAAGAATAGCAAAATTTAACAGAATAGCAAACAACAAATGCCGGTGAGGTTGAGGAAAAACTGGAACCCTTATTCACTGTTGGTGGGAGTGTAAAATGGTGCAACCACTTTGGTGCTTTCTCAAAAAGTTGCAAATAGAGATACCATTTGACGCAGCAATTCCACTACTGGGAATATACTCCAAAGACACCATAACTGACATCCAAGCAGATATATGCACACCCATATTTATTGCAGCTTTGTTCACAATAGCCAAAAAACTGGAAACAACCCAAGTGCCCACCAACAAACGAATGGATAGAAAAGCTGCTGTGTTGAAAAACAAGGAACTCATGAAATATTACATAAAATGGGTGACCTTGGAGGACATTATGCGGAGTAAGATATCTCAGTTACAAAAGGACAAATATTACATCCGATCACTGTTGTAAATAAAACAGGACTGACATTGGGGTTGAGGGAAAACTGAGAAATAGGGGATAAATTATGTATACTGCATTGAAACACATGAGGGAGAATGATTAAGTATTATTGTCATAACAGGAGTCCAGAATGAAGGCTGCACAATGAAGTGGACTTTGGGGGAGAGATTGTATAACAATGAAAGAATTATACTTTTGAAAGAGAAAAGTAAATTAGGGGAAAGAGGTGGGCAGGGAGAAAAGTGCAACAATGAATCAATGGAAACCTTAAGTCTCTGTAAACGTCCATTAAAATTAATTAAAAAAAAATTTAAAAAACTCCAAATACAAAGTCTCAGGAATTAATGGAATATCAGTTGGCATGCCCTGCGTGTTCACCAGCCTTTGGAAATTTGAAAAACAGCTTTGTGGCCAACTGATTGGAAGAGAGACATATTTGTTCCCATTTAAAAAAAAAAATGATTCCGTGGATTTTAGCCAATCTGTGAAAGGTGAAGCCTGTGTTAATTTTTAACTTTTCCATTTGATGTTGATTAGATGATGTGGTCTATAGAGCGTTGGCATTTCAATTCCATCAGTTTGTGAGTGAATTGGTTTTGTCTTGAATTGTTCTGTGTACTACAGAGTCAGAGCTGACCCTCCCCCTGGTTTTCAAAGTCAGTTAGTTAGTCACGTGGGAAGAGGTTGCCCATCTGTCTCCTGCAGAGCAGCAGGTCGCCTAGAACCGTGTGCCTTTGGGATTGCAGCACAGCTTCCTGCCACTTGGCCACCAAAGCTCCCATTTAGACATTGCCCTCATGGCACGTCAGGCCTTTTCTCACCTTTCTTTTGTCTTTGCTGCATACGCCTTATACAACCACTCTGTGGTTACTTTTCCCAGAATCACAGCCACAGCACAGTTCAAGGTAGCTTGAGTTGGAATTCTGATTTCTTCAAATCACTACTTCCTACCTAATGAGTTGGCTTCACAGGCCAGTGTTGGCCGTCGTGGGCCAAGAGAGAGAGAGCACTAGGTGTGAAGGATACAGGACTCCCACCGCGTGGGCAAGGCTGCAAGCTAAAGGCTGGCTGAAACTCACTCCACATTGTAGCTGTTTCAAAGTTTGATGGGCTAAGGATGAATGTGCAAGTCTCATAGGTTTGCTGGCTGAGCTAACTCTTCCTGAGAGAATGTGGTGACCAAATGGAAACCCCAGAATGAGTCCGAAAGCAGTTGGGACCAGTGGCCAGCAGGTGGAGACATTTCCCACAGCAAGGGAGTTGTAGACACAAGCTACCCGGGAAAAGCAGACTCCCAGAAATGCTCCCCAAGAAAGTAATCTGCCCTTTGCGTATCTTCCACTTCCAGGGAACACCACCGTCTGTTTACAACCGAAGTGGTCAAGCAAAGCCTGTGCTGTCCCTTTACCTCTCATCCCCTGTCCACTCCAGCCCCATAGCAGCCAAAGAACAGGCAGTCAAAACTCAGTGACCCTCTCAAGGATCAACCGGGAGTCAGTTCCAACTCTGCAGCAGTAAGTTGGAGGGTTTTGTAAATACCGGCTTAAAGAGACACAGTGATTTCACAGATTAGATAAGGACCTTAAGGTGGGGATGAACTTATGTTAATGGAATAATTCAGAAAGTGTGAGGACATACAGAGTGTTAATAAACCAGACACCTGGGAGTGGTTCAGTTGCTGTGTATTTTGTTGTGTATATTCTCAACAACCAAATACATTTTTAAAAAGAATACTTTTTAAAATAACTTGAATAAAATAAGGGCCAAGAAAAAACACTGAGAGCTCTGGTGGCATTGTCTCCTGCAGTTCAAGTTCACCAGTGGCCCCTGGGGAGAAAGGCGAGGAACTGACTCCTGTGTGATTTACAGCTTCAGAAGACCAAGGGAGGGTCAGCTATGAGTCAATTTCAACTCAACAGCAATGAGTGAGTGGGTAAGTAACACTACGGTCCCTTCCAAGCATCTAACCAGATTCCTGATTAGTCTCCCTATGCAAGAAACTTCACATTGCCAGTGTTGGCGAGCTTTCTGAAAGAAATTATTGAATTTTCTTCCTAGTCTGTCTCAATCTGGAAGTTCCACTGAAATGTGTCCAACAGCATCAACGACCCTGCTGGAATTTGAAACACCAGAGGCATAGCTTCCAGTGTTAATTACAGCAACATTGGAAGGCACCAGGTATGGCAAACTGGCAGACAAATGGTGACCCTATAAACTACTTGCATTCAAATTCATGTCTCAGGGTCTGTTACCAGAGAGGCCTAAAATTAAGACACCAGAGAGAGCGGAGGTCGTTTTAAAGATCTGGTTTGAGTGAACATGTGGGCGAAAGAACTCAAGTTTCTTGAAGTTCAGTCAAAAAACCAATTACACTGTTTTTCTGGTTTTACTCATAACTAAGCTTCCTGCCTAAAAGCTGGGGACAGGAGGCAGAGGGGATTTCCATTCTCCTCAGCAAGCTCACCCACATCTTGTGTCTGCAGTTAGATACACATCACACAACTCGACTAGTTCCTTCCTGGCTCTTGAACCTTCCACTTCCATCCGTGAGGCCTCGAAAGACTGTAACTTATACTTGGTGACCAGCGCTCACTCAGTGCAGAGCTTATAAAGTTGGGGAGGGTGAACTGGAGTCTATGTCTAAACAGCTGCATTCTGACTTCACTCTATGGCTCCCTATAAACTCATCTAGTCACTGCCAAGTTTCCTCCAATTTTGGTGACCCCATGGGGAGTCTATGTCACTTTAGCCAGCTTCCAATAGGAAGACTTACACCTTTGGTTTGGTTTGGTTTGGTTTGGTTTGGTTTGGTTTGGTTTGGTTTGGTTTGGTTTGGTTTTTAAACTAAAATGTGATTTCTATACAGTGAAATGAACTCTTGGTAAGGTGTAATTCCAAGACTTGACCAAGGCGTATAACTATCCCCACCATCCAGATATTGAACAGGTCCATCAACCAAAAGAAACTTCCTCATGCCCTTGAGAGCCACCTTCTTCCCTACCCCAGCTCTTGACAACCATTGATCTTCTCTATCCCTGTCATTTTGCCTTTGCTGGAATGCTGCATAAACAGAACCCTGCACTGTGTAGTCCTTTGAATCGAGCATAATGGATCTGAGATGTGCCCAAATTATTGCATTGTCAGCAGTTTATTCCTTTGCATGGTTGAATAGTATTCCACTGTATGGCTATACCACAACTGGCTTATTCATTTGCCAGCTGAAGGGCATTTTGATTACTTCTAATTTTAAAGTATTATCAATGAAGTTACTATAAAGGTTCATGTCAAAAACATTGCACTGTGCACTTTTAAACAGTGACATTAAAAAGTTTATTTAAAGGGTAACACTGATACCATAAGAACCATATCTTAATTTTTTTTTTATTTCAAATGAGTTGGTTGAATTCCAGGTGGTACAGAATTCTGGGCATAATGAAGAATGAAGATTCTGACAGGATTCTGGATTGCATGTACTTTGCACAGCTAAGATCGGAATGGCTGAACGAGAACTGGAGATGGACCATCATAGGGTTTCTTCTTTACTGTTTCACAAAGTTTTCTCTTAAATGTACAACAGGCTCCAAGACAACATTTCATTTTAACTACAGGTGGCAACAGATGTTACAGCAGAGAATCCAGATGTTTTAAAAAAGAACGGAAGTAAGGTTCATCATTGCCTCAATCTTATTTTTTGCCAGATTTCTTAATTCCACCCGTGACAAGGGGACCTTTGCCCGCGGCCTTCGTTTTTAGTTCCTCAAGTTTCTTCTGTTCTTCTTTTTGTTTCTGCTTGAAAGCCTTATCTCGTCCATCTCCTTGGTTTGCTTCTTGGGCTGTTTCAGGGGCTTCTTCTTACCACCTTCGCGGGCAGACATGGTGCCGGCCGCCCCTTCCCCAGACCTGCCGCCGAAAACATATCTTAAATTTTTAAGAAAATCTCACATGTGGAATTTATCCCTTTTTTTGAGTTATGTTTGTTTGTTGTTGGTTTTTTTGTTGTTGTTTTGGTTTTTAA
>NW_006399877.1:9484087-9490995 GCF_000299155.1 Elephantulus edwardii | reverse complement strand
TTGAATTCTTCCTTGTGCTTTGGCTTCTCTACGCTCTTGCTCCAGCTATACCTACGGTAGCAGCAGCCATAGTTAACCAGAGAACAACATGAGATGAAGCTGACTTGAGACTGCTACTCCTCACAGACAGACAAGAGCTAAGAGCTTTTGCCCAAGTTTGTTGGAAGACTGGAGGAAGAGAAGCCAGTATTGACAGGACTGAGAACGTTGGAACACTGGCCTAAAGCTGCGAGGCTCAAGGCTAAGATGCCTGTGAGCACATATTGTAAGCTTTCCTGATCAAGTGACTGTTTTCATTCAACTACCAACCTGCACCATACTTGCCTGGTATGATTCTGGGTGGTATATGAGCTACTTTGGACCCAGTAAAACAGTAAGATTGGTGTTGAGTAGGAAGAGGTACAGGAACATGGAGGATAATCTGACCTCATGGGAATTGGTTTTGTTCAAGAGATGCTGTTGACAGGTGATGCTGGTAAAGGTCAGTCAGATACGGCCCTTCCCACATGCCTCTTATTCTTTTTACAGTTGTCAGAAGTGGGATTCCTAGCAATGGCACCAGACTCATAGAAACATGAGATTTTGCACGTCTAAAAACTTCTCCAACAGGGTAAAAAGGGAAGCCATAGATTGGGAAAAAATATTTGAAAATTACAAGCCTGAAAAGGGGCTTATATCTAGAATTTATAGAATACTTGAGCAATGCCACAAGATAAAGGTAAACAACCCAATTGCAAAATGAGGACAGGATATGAACAGACACTTCACCGAAGAAGACATTCAGATGGCCAACAAGCACATGAAGAAATGTTCAAAGTCCCTAGCTCTAAGAGCGATGCAAATCAAAACAACTATGAGATATCATCTCACCCCAGTAAGAAGAGCAAAATTTAACAGAGCAGCAAATAACAAATGTTGACGAGATTGCAGAGAAACTGGAACCCTTATTTACTGTTGGTGGGAGTTTAAAATGGTGCAACCACTCTGGAAGGCAGTATGATGCTTTCTCAAAAAGTTGGAAATAGAAATACTGTTTGACCCAGCAATTCCACTACTGGGAATATACCCTAAAGTAACTATGACCACCACCCAAGCAGATATATGCACACCCATGTTTATTGCTGCTTTGTTCACAATAGCAAAGAGTTGGAAACAACCCAACAGCCCATCAAAAAATGAATGGATAGAGAAGCTGTGGTTTATTCACACAATGGAATATTATGAAGCACTGAAAAACAAAGAACTCATGAAATATTATACAAAATTAGTGACCATGAGGACATTACACTGAGTGAAATATCTGTTACAAAAAGAAAAATGCTGCATAATGCCACTGTTATAGTACAGGACTGATATGGGGGTTGGGGGAAAACTAAGAAAAGAGGGGATAAATAATGTACACGACATTGAAACAGATGAGAGAGAGAACTGTGTAAAAGGAATAGATGGTTAAGTATTATTGGCATGACAAAAGTCCCGAATAAGAGTTGCATACTAAAATCGGGGGATGGGGGACTGTATAACAATGAAAGAACTTTTTTCCAAAGAAAAAAGCTAACTGTGGGTGGGGGAGTACAGGGACGAAAATGTTCAACATGAATGAATGAAAATCTAAGTTCTTTATAAACTTTCATTAAAATCTAAAACAAAAGAAAAGAAATTGGTCTGGGTTAAGGATTGTGGGGAGCTAGCTGTCATGTGGCAGAAGGCAGAGAACATGCAACAGAAGGAAGAATTTTGACATGAATTTGACATGAGAGATTGTATGTATTATTAAAGATTTAAAAGTTATCCAGACAATAGTTCACAAATAAATGTTATATTAGGTGGAGAGAAGGGGGGAAAAAAGAAACATGAGATTTTGTAAGTCTAACAAGTTGGGGGCTTGGGAAATAATACACTTTAAATGGCTACTTTAACTGCTACTAAAATGGAAAGAAAAGTTAAGCAGCTTTTGACCTGAGACAAAGGGTAGGACCCTGAGGCCATATGCACATGAATGAGATAAGTTAAGGCTGTGGATGAAATCAAAACTATTAATTCCTCTAAAGGTTTATGTGTTAAGAGGATTTTTTTAAATTTAACTTTATGAATATTGCTGGGGTTTTGTTCAGATAGTAGTGTTAAGATCTATTGTATTGATGAGGTTTTTGTTGATTTAACGCTAATATGTATGATATAAGTGATTACTATCTATTATAAATCTTGAAAGTATGTAAGTCAGCCCTGAGGCCAGTGCTGAGTGGCTCTATTAAAAGAGGAAGATTTGCCTTGGAGAAATGTTCATTGTAAACAGCAGAGCTGGAAGGCATGGGGCTTAGCCTGGGGAAGGATTAAGCCCCACCCAGTACTCTTAACAGGATAGGATGGGGTTCGGATGGGGTTCAGATCTGCTGTTCATAGGTTGCTATGAGTCATACTCCACTGACAGCACCTAACAACAGTACTCTGAGAATATTTGCATTTGAATGGATTTATAGACTTTTATTGGACTTTTGATTAAAGAAATTTGGAAGAAAGATAAAAAGAGACTTTGACCTTTTAAAAGTGGAACAAGCTATTTGGCTTCTCACAGGGTGAGGCTGGTACCCATCAGAGCCCCTTTCCAGGACTTAAAGGGAGCTGGTGAATATGCTCACTCAGAGTGACTACCTGGATCTACTGGAGTGGAATTAAGAGCAGGGAAGAGACAGGCTGAGCTTGGACATGTTCCATCAGCACTGTTGACCTAACAAGCAAAGATATGAATAAGCACAAGGGGGTTGCTGGCTTGAGAAGCAGGGAGTCATGAAGACTTCCACCTTGATGTTGACAGGGACAGTTCCCCTTTGTGAAGTTGGTAAGGGTCTTCACATAGCCCTTGTTTTTTTGACATTATGCCATCCCAATTCTCTGCTCAGAACCCTACAACAGAGTTTTTGAGTAAAGAAATGGGATGATAGGGCTTTTTTGTCCCTTCTTTCAAAATTTATTGGCCTGCAACCTGGCTCCTTCTCTCTTCTACCACATTCTGGAGGACTTTTTTATGTATTCATTGTAACCACCTAACCAAGATCCATGTTCTCAGCTTCATTCGTTTGTTTTTGTTTTTGTTTTTGTTTTTTTGTTTTGTGTGTGTGTATCTGTGTGTGTGTCTGTGTGTACCATCAACTCAGATCTGACTGGTACAGGAGGAGATTGCCCCTCCTTCTCCAGCAAAGCATCTGGTGGATTTGAACCACATACCTCTGGAATTACAGTTCAGCTTCTTGCCACTAGGCCAGCAGAACTCCCTTCATTAGTTTCTTAATGTGTTAGGTACATGTAGGAATCCTCATGTTGTTATTGTTAGGTGTCATGGAGATGATTCCAACTTATAGTGACCTTACATATGACAGGATGATGCTTCATTTGGTCCTGGGCCACATCCCTTGAAGTCTTTTAATTATTATTACTTTTAGGTCTATTATTGCCATAAATCTCATATTTCTTGAAAACATGGGTGCATAAAAACCACGTGCTCCATAGGGAGTGATCAGATTGTGACATAATTTTAAACTTGATATGGTAGAATGTCAGTCACTTTGACATGGTGCGATGCCAATGAACCTGGGTTCGCTATGTGTGCTGCCATCACATGTGTGACTTCTTAGAACCAGCTCGGTTCTTCTCCAGTGTCTCCTCTTGGTGTTCTACCTGATTTTATTACCAGTTTTCATTCAAAACTACTGAGGAATGGGACAGTTCTGCTTTTGTTTCTTGGCCAGGGACCTCTTGACTCTGAAAGGCTTATGAGAATACGGTAAAGATGAAACAAGTCCGCATGAAGCGCGATGGTGGAGGAAAAGAAAGAGAACCTGAAGTCTTTTTAACAACAGCTGCTCTGATGATGTGGTTCATATCCAGTTGCACTATTAACCTGAAGGTGACGAGGCTTCAGTAGTTCACCAGGAAGAAAGGTGTGTGGTCTCTGTTAAAATGGACAGATTTGGAAATTTGCTAGAGGGTCACTTCAACTCTGAAGCAACTCCATCAATGGCAGGGAGTTGAGTGAAGGGGAGAAAGTCAGCCTTGTGCTCTTTCCCCATGGACTGCCAAAAGAATGAATAGATGTGTCTTGGGAAAAGTACACCCAGTGGAAGCAAGGATGGTGAGACTTTGACTCATATTTGGGACATGTTCTTAGGAGAGGCTATTCCTTGGAAATGAACTTCAGGCTTGGAAAAGTGGAAGACCAGCAAAAGAGAGGAAGACTCTCCCAACGAGATAGATAGACAGTGATTGCAGCAGTGGGCTCAATTGTGTCAGAGATGATGAGGCTGACGTAGAATAGCTGTTGTTCATATGGTCACTGTGAGTCGTACTCAATGCGTCAACACCGAACAACAGCAACTTACAGGATCAAATTGACAGTAGCAACCCCAAGACTAGCTAAGAACCTTAGGGGCAATGAGTTAATGCTAATGGGAGAGGAACAACTCAGAGAACGAGATTTTTAATTCTGTAATTGAAAATAAGTAACAGGAGGAGGGATAAAAAAAGAAAAAGTAACAATCCAAGTGTCCATTAGCAGTCAAATGACAAAAAAAATTAGGGTGGATTTCTATAATACAACAAAATGTATATGAACAATGAAAATGAGAAAACTACTACCATATGCAACAACATAGATGCATCCCATTCATATGTTGTTATCATGTGCCGTCAAGTCACTTGTGACTCATGGTGACCTGATGTACAACAGCTCTGAAGTTGTGCCAACTTCACCATCTCTGACACACCTACCTCCATTACCATAGCCACTGAGTCAATCCATCTCATTCAGGGTCTTCCTCCCTTGTGCTGTTCCACCATGCGCCCAGACATGATATCCTTCTCTAAGGACTGGTCCCTCCTTGCAACACATCCAAAGTATGTCAGATATGGGTAAAAGAAGCCACAGTTAATGAGTATAAACCACATGGTTACATTTTTAAGAAGTTTAATAACAGGCAAAACTAATTTTCAGGGTCTAAATTAAAAAATGTCACATACTTTGGACGTGTTATGAGGAGAGTCCAGTCCCTGGAGAAAGAGACCATGCTTGGGAAGGCAGAGTCAGGGGCATGAGACGGATTGACAGAGCGGCTGCCACAGTGGGTTCAGACATCATGACGATTGTGAAGCTGGCACAGGACTGGCAGCGTTTCACTGAGGACAGCGCACGACCCGCAGCACTTCGTGCTCTTACACCCAGAGTTGTGAAGAATCAGGCCTGACAACAAACAGCAAACTTAGGAGGCACTTGCATCTTCCCAAGCTTTTCTTTAATATTTGAATTTTTAAAAGAAAATATGTTTCTTCAGAATCTAAAGCACATAAAGATTTGTTTCTTGAGCAGGGATCTTGGAAGTTGAGGGAAATGTGACAGGTGTCATTTGATTGCTTTTCAAACAGATGTCTTCACTAGGCTGTTCAAGAATTCAGACTTATCTCCTTGCTCACGGACCCGTAACACAGCAGGCTAAATGTTTGACATGGGAAAATTCTCAGGGACAAAAGAGCTTATTCAAGCTGACCTAACAGCCATGAGCTAGCTCATAATCAGCAGACAAACAGACATCCAGCCTGTGCTGGGGGCGGGGAGAGGCTGGGTGGAGAAGGAGGCGGAGTCTTCGTAAAGGTAATGCCAGTTCCTGTGGAATTAGCTGTAGTGGCAGGGGCACCTGCGCAGGCCCAAATATTGGGGATCCTGGGGAGGAGGGCAAGGAGGAGAATCCAGGACGTGTTGCAGGGAGGCAGGAAGCCGTGTGCTTTACAAAAGGACCAGCAGACGTAAATAAGGCAGTTGAGAAAACACAGAAGGTGAGCTGCTGTGGAGTTGGAAGCCTAGGGACCTGTGTGCCTGGTGTATTTGTTTATAATCAGAAACACTTGAAACAGGTGGAAACCTGACTTCATTTATATATGTAAAACTACATATTTATGTTTGTTGTTGTTGTTAAGTGCTGTCGAGTCGCAAGTGACTCAGAGCGACCCTATGAAGGAGAGTCCTCGACGCTTGGGTGCCTTTCATCCTCTCTCCAGGTTCATAGGGTTTCCGGAGGCAAGCTATTACGGAAGCGGATGCCATTCCTCCTTCCAACCTATATATTTATATGTACAATATACATTTTTATGTTGTTGTTGTTGTGAACCATCGAGTCAGAATCGACCCACAGCTGACCCTCTAGCAGGTTTTCAGAGGCAGTTGAATCACATGAGATGATCTTGCCCATCATTCTCCCAAAATTACTTTTTTTTACCTTGGGGCTCTGTACCACTTGAGTTCTTTCTGACCAGTAAGCCAGTTATAATTTTTACTACTAGCCTAAATCCAGCTAGATGGCCAGTCATGGCCTCAGGAAGCATGCAGTTGAAAGTAGACTACAACTGCCAGGCCAGCTAAAGGAGGGGGAATTTGTCCTCAGGACTTACACAGAGAATCTGAGAACCCGCTAGATAAGGCCTTAGTGATTTCAATGAGTCGTTAATGTCAATTTAAAGACTAAGCAGTGCCTGCTTCAAGTCATGGTCTTTTAAATTACTTGCTACGCATCTGACTGCATCTGACTGGAGAGAGGATGAAAGGCACCCAAGCGTCGAGGACTCTCCTTCATAGGGTTGCTATGAGTCGCCTGAAACTCGACTGCACTTAACAACAACATGCGTCTGAAAATTGGACCATGAAAAAGAATGACAGAAGAAGAAGCAATTTCTTGATTCTTTTGAGTTGTGGCATTGGAGAAGAGTACTGAATATTCCATGGACTGCCAAAAGAACAGACAAGTGTGGGATTTGGGGGGGTGCGGGGGGGGGATTGTGTACCAATGAAGGAGTTTTTCTTTGGCTTTTCAAGGAGAGAAGCGAGTGGGGGAGGGGAGAAAAGTGCAACAATGAATGAATGGAAT
>NW_006399877.1:9471793-9483987 GCF_000299155.1 Elephantulus edwardii | reverse complement strand
AAGTATGTCTAGGAGAAAGTGCAACCAGAGTGCGCCCTAGAGTCAAGGATGGGAAAACTTCGTCTTAGTTACTTTGGGCATATTGGGAGGGGCAGCTGTATGCAGTGAGTAGCCGGATTCAACCCCATTTGAAGGACTTCCTTTCCTTCACTCTTTCCAAGCAAACCCTTCTCCAATGAGTAGCCTCTTCCAGCAACATGCCCAAAATATTCCCTATAGCAGTTGACTCTGAATCAGGGAAGGAATGATAACTCCTAACTTGCATACTACCTTCTGTTTTTTCCAAATATTTTCCTAACTAATGTTTATCTTGGCTGAGCCTCACAACCTAGAAAGGAGAAATAATCATCTCTCTGGACAGTGAAACTCAAGGTCATGCTCAAGGTGTCACATTCCCTCATTCCTCCGTGTGTGGCTTCCCTGCTGCCCATTTCTGGCTGTGTCTTAGCTTAGATAAGGGAGAGAACCTTATTATTTGAGGACTTCTTTTTGTATGGTAGCCCCCTTTGTGGAAGGAGATGGGGGAAAGGTATTTACGTCCATCACATTGTCAACAGGGCAATATTAAAGCAGAGTCTTCACCCTATTTTCAAGTCTTGACAGGAGGGTGGAATCCGTGTTGGATTTTGAAAAGCTGCCTTCTCAAATGACAGGCTCTTTAACCTTGGAGCTAACTCGGGCTGTGTGAGCTAAGGATGACATTCCTTTTCTCTGAGGTCTGACAGGTGCAGGATATTGCAATCTATTTCCAAAAGGTCTTTTTCATTCTAGTCAAACAAATGGGAGATGCTATGGTTTGGGCCTGGAGGGTCTTGGTTCACAGCATTATCGATAGATCTTTAAAATAGAACCTGCCTCCTCACCCCATCCCACCCGCAGGAACAGATGAGACTGAGGACGAAATTCTACTAATAAACCTTGAAACTCATGGACTTCGAGTCAGAACCAAGTGATAGCTGGCCTCCATTGGGTTTCTGCGGTTGCAAATCGCACAGGAAGAGATTGCTCATCTTTCTTCCCTGGAGTCTACTCACAGATGACCGGTAACCCCGTCTTTCTTCAAGGCAGTTGAGTAAGTGGAACACTGAATTCCCAGAACAAGCCTTAATCACATTAAAGTTCATAGGAAAGTTTCTTACCAGAAGGAAGTTGTTAATTACATCATACAGCTAAGCAGTAAGTGTTAGGCTTGAACTTAGGACTCTGCCAGACCAGTTTGGGGACAATTTTTCTCTCCTAGGTTGTTGGCCTACATAAAAGTCACCCGAGAGCTTATTGAAAGAACTGATCACGTGTGCAGAGATGGGTGTGGAGCCCACTCCTTCATACCTCATGTTTGTCCAGGTGACCACAGGTATCCTCAAAGCTGACCCTTCCCACGGTCCGCAGGTCACTTTGCGGCTGATCACCTCAGGACGGAAGCCTCTCGGGCAAGTGCACCTTCTCCCTAGAACCTCCCTGAGGGTGGGGAGTGAGGGTATTGAACTTGCATGACCACTACACCTTGGCTATAGCCTCCTTTATTGAAAGCGTGGGGAGACAGGCTGAACTCTCCCAACACGGGTAAATTGGGCTTCGGCCACTAAATTAGAGGTGCCTGAGAAGGAAGGCCCGACAATCTTCTGAAATATCAGCCACTGAAAACCCTAAGGCATGTCTATAGAGCGCAGTTCCACACAGAATCAACTTCAGACTGTTGGGAAATTCTTACAAAACCCTTTGGTCATTTTCCAGCCTCTCACACCAGTACTTGTCGGACCTCACATGCCCCCCTGATGATGCCCTCATTGTTGTTGTTCGGTGCCATCAAGTCAATTACTGTTCAGAAACCCCGTGAAAGACAGATGAGAACTTTGTTCTGGGCCATTCTCATTATCTTTGCCGTGCCCCAAGCCTTTGCTGTTTCAATTCTTAATAGATGTTTACAGTTGTTTCTCTTCCTTTTTAGTCTTGCTTGTTGTTGTTGGCCATCGAGTAGGAGCTGACCCATACCTGATCCTCCAGTGGAATTTCAGAGGCCGTTGATCGCACAGGAAGAGATTGCCCATCCCCCTCTCACAGAGCAGCTGGTGGATTCAAACTGCGTGCCTTCGGGACTGCAGGGCAGTTTCTTACCACTAGGCCACGAGAGCTTGCTAGGAGTGGATATTCCTTAGAAAGGAACATAAGAGGGATTTCTGATGGTAAGAAGCTGTGCTACAATCATGAAGGCACGTGGTTCGAATCCACCAGCTGCTCCAGGAGAGAAAAAACAGACAATCTCTTCCCATGAAATTAACGATGTCTGAAAACCCCCTCAAGTGTCAGCTATGGGTCAGTTCCTCCTCAATGGTACATAACAACAACAACAACAGGAGAGGACATTCCTTAGAGAGAGACATTATACTCAGGAAGGTGGAGGGGAGGCGAAAGAGAGGAAGACCCTCAACCAGATGGATCAACACAGTGACTGCTGCAACGGTCTCTAACGTGTCAGAAATTGTGAGGCTGGTACCGGACGGGACAAGATCCAGACCACGGTCGTGGGGTTGCTGCTGTGTGGGTCATGCTCATTCAATGGCATCTAACAACAAACATCAGGAAACGAAGATTCTTCATTGAGTGAGTGCTCCATCCACGTCTTTAAGGTAAAGCTCTGCTTGAGGAGACAGCCCTTCCCAAGTCACATCTTTTTTTTAACATTTTATGTATGTATGTATGTATGTATGTATGTATGTATGTGTATGTATGTATGTATGTATGTGTGTACCATCAGATCGGATCTGACGGTACAGGAGGCGATTGTTCCTCCTTCTTCAGCAGAGCATCTGGTGGATTTGAACCGGATACCTCTGGGATTGTAGTGCAGCTTCTTGCCACTAGGCCACCAGAGCTCACCCCCAAGTCACATCTTGAGTGTCTTCTAATCTGCAGGGCTTGTCTTCCGGCTCCACTTTGAACAACGATCCACAGCTGTTCACGGGCTTTCATAGGGCTTGTTATTCCGGAAGAAGATGGTCCGTCTTGTTTCCTAGTCCTTGATAGTCTAGAAGCTCCAAGGACACCTGCCAACCATGGATGACCCAGCTGGTATTTGAAATCCCAGCATCACAGTCACACACAAACAACCATAACAAGACAAACTGGCAGGGGAGTGGTGGTAATGTCCTTACCCAACTCCAAACCCACCTTCCCTCGACTATACTATTGTTGTTATGTGCCATTGAGTCGCCTGCGACTCATAGTAACCCTCATGCACACCCTAAGTCTAAACCCTTCTCTATCTCTTGCCAATCTTAATGTGTCACACATGTCTATCCCCATTACCCCAGTGACAGAATCAATCCATTTCATTAAGAGTCTTCCTCTCCTGTGCTACCCCTCCACCCTCCCAAGCATGATGTCCCTCTCCAAGGACTGATCCCGCCATGCAACATGTCCAAAGTATATCAGATGGAGCTTCAGAATCCTTGCTTCACCCTCTCCAGGATGAACTTGTTTGTTCTAGCAGTCCATGGTATATTCAATACTCTTCTCCAGCACCACAGCTCAAAGGCATCAACTCTCCTACTATCATCCCTAGTCATTTCCAGCTCTCTGATGCATAACAAGTAATTGCAAAGACCATGGCACACCTTAGTCTCCAGACTGACATCGTTGCTCTTCAGTACTTTGGAGAGGTCTCTGACAGCCAACTTTCCCAATGCAATTCATCTTTTAATTTCCTGGCTACTGGTTTCAAGAGTGTTGACTGTGGAGCCAAGCAAACTAAAGCTGTGAACAATCTCAATCTCTTCACCATCCGTATTGATGCTGTCAATTGGCCCAGTGGTGAGAATCTTTATTTTCTTGGTGTTGAGCTTCAATCCACATTGAAGGCTGCAGTAAGTGCTTCAGGTCCTCCTCAGTTTCAGCAAGCAGGGTTGTGTCATCTGCATAACGATGAAAAGAAATTATGTTGCAGTGCTACTTCTTGACACTAGGCCACCAGATCTCCCTGCAAAGAACTGATGTTTTCTTTACTTTCTACCACCAACCTAGAAGGTGTATTGCCAATCCAAAGACTCGTTACTGTCCCCTGTGCATTAATATGTCTTCCCTGGGGATCTTGCCCTCTCTCCCAGTCCTTGGAAGAAAGAATTTGGTGATATACTGTTAGATAGCCACCACTTTCACCTAAAGGCTGTGATCCTCCAAGCTGGAAGCTGAGATTTGGGATCTGCCAGGGAAAACCCAAAATCCACAGCTGGAGTGAATTCTAATTCATAGTGGCCTTAGAGGACAAAGTAGAACTGCCCCCCTGGAGTTTCCAAAGCCTCAAATTGCCCCTAGACTGTCCCTACGAGATCAAAGGAACACCACAGCCCCTCCAGGAACATGAGTCTCTCCAGAGCCCTTGAGAAGCCTCCTGTTTCCAGGGAGCCTGTCTTCTTTGACTCACTCCAAGGACTACCGAAGGGCACCCACCCAGTGTGCGATTGTCTTCTAGTAAAAATGCCCCAGGAGCCTGTGAGAAGAGGGACTCTCAATGATCCACTGTTATAGCAGAGACCTAAGTAGTGGTGTCATAGGGGTGGGACCCCAGAAGCAGCGAGGCTTCCACTCCCACAGAGGCCCTGCTCGGAAGGACTGGATTGTGGGCGGCCACACGGAGAGACTTCAAGGCTGTGGGGGCCTTGTGCACATACACATGGGGACTCTGAAGGACCAGGCTGGAGGAGGCAGATCCATGCAGGGGTCCCCAGTTCAGAAGGACTAGGTTGTGGGAGACCTGTCTACACAAAGAGCCCACGTCTGATGGTGGGGACAGGGAAGAAGTTAAAGGACATAAAGCAAAATGGCCTACAATGAAAATGATCCCAACAAAACCAAACTCTTTTCCTGTTGAGTCGGTTGCAACTCTTAACAACCAGACAGAGTAGAATTGCCTGCAGGGTTCCCAAGGCTGTGAATCCTCGCAGGAGCCGACAACAACAAGTAGCTGATGGATTTGAACCATTGACCTTTCAGTTAGCAGGAGAGCACTTACCTGCCTCACCATCCGGGCTACTTAATGGAGTGTGGTAATCACAGCTAGTGTTCCCTAAGCAGGCCCTTGGTCCATCACTGGATCGTCTCATCTCGGGCTCAGTTACCGGAGGGACAGGTACCCGTCAAAACCTCACTGCTGTTTGACGAAGTGCCCGCTGTGGTGACCCTGTAGGCCAGAGCAGAACCCTCTCGGGTTTCCACGGCTGCAATGGTTCCACAGCAGACTGTGACATCCCTGCCCTGTGCAGCAGCTTCAGGATGTGAACTTCCAGCCTTTGTGTTAGCAGCAGAGCAACTTAACCACTATACCACCAGGACTTAGAGGTACAATTAGTAACCCCTAATTACTGAGAACTGAATCAGAGAGTCATATGATCTACTGTGGAAGTGGAAAATAGGAGAGAAATGGTGTCACGTTTAGCATCAGAACCTTTCACAATCTGAGCCAGCTCGCCTGCCAGCCACCTCACTAAGTCTTGTTATTGTAATCTTCATGGTGAGTCTGCTGAGACCATTCCTGTACCCCAAACTTTTCCCCCTGGTTCTTCTTTTCAGCCCACAGTGTCCCCAAGTCCTAGTTTCAGGAGCCCCTCATTCAGTGTCCCTGGACCACCCTCCTCTGATGTCCACACTCAGTATTTCCTTCTCAGGGTTTGTAGTCCTCCTGGGTGCTGTGTTGAACTTGAACCTGGGGCTCTTCCTGCCCACCTTCCTGATGCAGGTCAGAGCGTTCAGGAACTTGGCATAACAGGGGAGGAGGAGTGGTAGATGGGACACATGCCTGGGGTCTCCCCAGAGGGCCTGTCCACAGACTTTGTGTGGAGACCACAGCCCTACAAGTTGGAGAGCAGTGGACTGCCCCACAGAGTCATGCTGGGCACCCCTCCTCCGGCCGTCCCCCTCACACATCCTGTGTAGGGCCCCTGTTACGGCCATGGAGACCTCACATAGGCAACACCCTTCTCAAACTCTCCCTGCACATCTCAGATCCACTCTGACATGCACAGCTGCTCTGCAGGGGGGCGGCAGGGGGGTGGGGGCACGGGAATCCCCAAACCACCCGGCTGAGCTGACAGCACCGTTCTGGGTGGGCCTTTCACTGCAGGGCCCAGGTCAGCAGGCAGGTCCTTCCCATCCTGCTTTACAGCCTGCTCAGGTTCCTCACAGCACCACCTGCCACCCGCCTTGGCACCCCCGAACCCGCCTAGTGAGCCCAGATCACTTCCAGGCCCTCCATTCAACCCCTCTCTGCCCCAGTTGCCAAGTTGCTGTGGAGTCAAGAACTTTCATTTCTGAAAGGAGACAAGAAGAGCACATTCTCAGAACACAGCAGAGTCTAATTAGTCTAATTTCTAGAAATGCAAGTCATCCAGAAAAGCAGAAGCCGGACGTCAGCATCTGATTGGTGGAGATAGGGGCTTCAAGGGGCTGCAGGCCATGGGAAGGTCAGGGAGGGCAGTGATGTTTGTGTCTTAAGAGGCATCCACACATCAGCCCAGAATCTCAGGTGGGTGTGGTTAGGGAAGGGATCCCTGCCAGGGGCCAAACTCCCACCGTAACACCCCTCCTTGACAGCCTCTGCCAAGGTCCCCCAACACTAGGAGCCACCGGGTGGTCTAGGAGGAGCTGTCAGCACCCACGTCCAGCCCAGGGCTGCGGAGGCTCCCTCATTCTCGGGGAGCAGGCCTGGCCTGGCACTGCCTCATCATGCCCGCTGGCTTCCAGCCACGGCCGCCCCATCCACCTGCCTGCATGTGCAGCCTGTTGACACCATCACCCTCCTTCTGTGCCAGGCGGTCTCCACAGCCACCCAAAGGCTGCAGCTGGCTAACAGACACCCTCTCTGGGCTCTCAAGCGCGCGCGCGCACACACACACACACACACACACACACGGCACGTGACCATGGAGGGCATCACCCTACCAAACTCAGCCTTTCTAAGAGGCCCCCTGGCCTTTGGGAGGGAGAAGTCAAGGCCTCCCCACTGCCAACTTCACCCAGACTCTAACCCAAGTGTCCTGGGCTCTGTGTTGGCATTGTCACAGGGAAGGGAGGATGTGCCAGCTAGACCTTCTCAGAGGAGCCCCCTTAGGGATGGTCACCCATGGAGAAGGTCACCTATGAGGATGATGACCCATGGGGACAGTCACCTGTGGGGATGGTCACCCATGAGGATGGTCACCTATGGAGATGGTCACTGATGGGCCTGGCCATCTCTGAGCATGGTCACCTATGAGGATGGTCACCTATGGGGCAGTCACCTGTGGATATGATCACACATAGGGATGGTCACTCATAGGAACGGTCACCCACAGGCATGATCACCCATGGGGGCAGTCACCTATGGAGATGATCACCCATGGGGACGGTCACCTATGAGGATGGTCACCTATGGGGATGGTCACCTATGGGGATGGTCACCTATGGGGATGGTCACCCATGAGGACTGTCACCCATGGGGATGGTCACCCATGAGGACAGTCACCTGTGGGGATGGTCACCTATGGAAATGGTCACCCATAGAGACAGTGCGAAGGCCCCCTTCTTTACATTCTTTCTGCATGAAAATGAAAGCATCCCACTGTTACAAAATCAGTCAGAGAATATGTCCAGAAGGTCACTCTTGGGCCAGGCAGTTCTCAGCTCTCTACCCACAGACTTGCTCTAACCGGTTGCCATTGAGTCGACCCCTAGGGCCCCCATGTGTGTCAGAGGAGAACTGCATGGTGGGACTTTGAAAAGCTGATTCCTCCCAACACAGCACCCAGGGGCATCTGGGTGGACTCGAACCTCCAGCCTTTCAGCTGGCAGCCGAGATGTTAACAGCTTTCATCATTCAGTGACTTCAGACTTGGACCCAGTGCCATCCTTGCCCCACCCTCAAGCCCTCCTTGGACAATTCCAGCTCCAGGGAGATTCTCATGCATGCCACTCTGGTGTGGACATGGCCGGGTATCTCCCAATCTGGTACAGCTCACCCAGAGTGTGTAGTAGTGGGCAGCACCCCATCCCCTAACCGTGAACCCTAGAGGAAAAGGGCTGAAATGAAGACAGGTGGTCTTCAAGAAAGAAAGTGTCAACTCCTGAGAGTGGGAGAGTGGCAGGAAAGGGCGGGTTAAAGACTGCAGGCTCAAGGCTTCAGATCTTTGTCACTCTGCTTGGCAGCTTCCGGCCTCTTCCCCACAGCTTCCTTCCCAAGTCCAGCCCAACACCAAGCTTTGGGGAACACGCCCAACCTGCAGTCTAAGGCGGCCGGGGCCAGGCTCCATGGTTGGTGTAGGAGAGACAGCACCGGGGGTGGACACTTACTAGTGGAGTGGCCAAGCCACTCAAGCTCTCTAAGTCCCTCCATCTGTAAAATGGACATAAATGCAGTAATCCGACATCTTGCAGAATTGCTGTTGTTTTGAGGTGTTTTTTTGTTTGTTTGTTTGTTTATTTCCATTCATTCATTGTTGCACTTTTCTCCCTACCCACCACCCACCCCCAGTTAGCTCTTCTCTTTGAAAAGTAAGAGACAAATTCCTTCATTGGTATACAATCCCCCCATACACATACCCCGCCTCACTGCCCCAAGTATATTCCACTCTACAACCTTCATTCCGGACTCTTATGATAATCATAATACCCTGTAATATATTGCTTTTGAATTGTTCTCTCTTTCATCCATTTCAATGGAGTATACATAATTTATCCAGTTTTTCTCATTCTCATTCTTACCCCAACCCTGATGTCAGTCCCATTCTATAACAGTGGCACTACGCAGTGTTTGTCCTGTTGTGACTGAGATATTTCACTCAGCATAATGTCCTCCAGGGTCACCCATTTTAAATAATATTGCATGAGTTCCTTGTTTTTTCAATGCAGCGTAGTATTCCATTGTGTGAATATACGACAGCTTCTCTATCTATTCATTTGTTGATGGGCACTTAGGTTGTTTCCAACTCCTGCTATTGTGAACAAAGCTGTGATAAACATGGGTGTGCATATATCTGCTTGGACGGTGGTTATGGTCTCTTTAGGGTATATTCCCAGTAATGGAATTGCTGGGTCAAATGGTACCTCTATTTGCAACTTTTTGAGAAAGTGCCACACCACTTTCCACAATGTTTGCACCATTTTACACTTCCACGAACAGTGAACAGTTTCTCCACAACCTCGCCAGCATTTGTTGCTTGCTGTTCTGTTAAATTTTGCTAGTCTTACTGGGGTGAGATGATATCTCATAGTTGTTTTGATTTGCATCTCTCTTAGAGCTAGGGATTTTGAACATTTCTTCATGTGCTTGTTGGCCATCTGAATGTCTTCTTTGGTGAAGTGTCTGTTCATATCCTGTGCCCATTTTTTTATTGGATTATTTACCTTTATCTTGTTGTGGTGTTCAAGTATTTTATAAATTCTAGATATAAGTCCCTTATCTGACATTAAATAATTTATTTTATTTTATTATTTTGTGTGTGTGTACCATCAAATCAGATCTGACTGGTAAAGGAGGAGATTGCCCCTCCTTCTCCAGCAGAGCATCTGGTGGCTTCGAACCACATACCTCTGGGATTGCAGTGCAGGGTCTTGCCATGCAGAAATGCTGTTTAATTACAGGCACCTCCTAGTAGGACATCTGTGAGCAAGACAGATCAAGACCCTTGTCTTTGTAAAGCTTCTATCTGGAGGGGAGTGGGGGAAGGGTGGTGGCAGTTCTCACAGGGCAGACGTTAACGAAGTCAACAAACAGCATTGTAGAAGGTGATCAGTTTGATAGGAAGAACAGGAGCCCAAGAGCATATGTCCGTTCCTGAGGGTCGCTGGCACAAAATGCCACAGTGGATGATTTAGAAATTAGCACCCAGTTCTGGAGTTGCGAGTCCAAGTGAGAGAATGAGGGAAGGCAATCTGTGGAGAGAAGCCATCTGTTTGATTTCTTTCTTCTGGCTTTTGGTACCTCCAAACGTTACTTAGCTTCCTTCTAGGGTTGAGAGTTCAAATCAGGCTATCAGCTCTGATGGTTCGGAGAGAAGCTGCTCCGCGCCTTTTTCCAGCTTTTGAAAGCTTCAGGCAACCCTTAGCTAGAGGCTGCAGTGTCACCTGTTCCTCTGTGCCACTCTGTCTCTCCTCTCTTATAACGACACCAGTCATCTGGAGGCGGCACCACCCTACTCCAATGTGACTTCATGTGAACCTAACACGTCTTCAAAGACCGTATTTCCAAACTAGGTCACGTCTGAAGATGCCAAGAAGGGTTAGAGCATCAGCCTGTCTTTTTTGAGATTGTGAGGATGGTACCGAATTGTGTACGGTTTCAATCTGTTATACACTGGGTCGCTATGATCAGTTTCCACATCTGAAAAATGGGTGTATATCTCTGAGGGTTGTGGTTAGAATCAAACGAGACAAGCCACTTAGCACCTAACAACAACCATGAATCCAATTCAATCCACTACATCAGGGGAGCAGGAGGCAGGGGTTAAGATTGTAAATGGGCTGATCAGACTCAGCCTCGATTGTGGGAACACGTGAGCACAGACTTTGAGGGGATGATTCATTATTTCTGAGGAAGCACTTTGAACCTTCACCCACTTTGGTACAGGAGAAGCAGCTCGACTCTGAATCAGAAGATCTTTAGTGGTAACTGGGGAGATGCAGCCGCTCCAGCTTCTGCTTCTTATCTGCATAATGGGAATCAACAGCACCCGTTCTTTAATGCCCCTTAGTCACCTGAGTCCATGTAAAAGGGCTGGCCAATCCTTCCTTTTTCTTTCACACACCCATCCAGGCCCTGAGACCTCCTCTCCCTCCCACCAAGACCTGAGAGGCCCAGATGCCTGGACAATGTGGGAAAGGGTCCTGACCATCTGTACGTCACCATCAGTTTCTTTGTTGTCAGTTGTGCATTCGGTCCCCCAAGACCCAGTGCATCTGTCACCATGCTCAGAGGATCTGTCTGCAAGGCAATGCTCCATCAAGTCCCCTCATCGCCATTCCCAGGTCTGGTCACCTCTTCTGGGTGTTCTAATAGTACTGGAATCTTTGGGGACACAGCAGGGTCTTTCCTGAGGCCTGAGGTCTCACTTTTCCCAGGCCAGTATCTCTCTCTCATCTCCCCTCTCAGGACACCTGGGATGATCTCATTAGTATCTGGCTCAATCTTACCTTTGGATTTATTGCAGGTGAAAACACAAATGCCCTCAGGGCCAAGAAGAGGGGATGACGCCATCAGACCACAGGGAATGGTGGGAAGAGGAGGAGGAGCAGGCACGAGCTCTGAGGAGCACCCGTGGCCTCTAAGAGTCAAGGTGAGTCCTGGAAGTGAGTGCGCCCATGCGTCCCTCATCAGACGTGCCTAAGATGACCAGGTATCCTGGGACATAGGACTTTCTCTGCTAAAACTGAGGCCTGAAAGACGTGCCTATCTGCTACTTTCCAAGAGAGACTAGAAATTCTGATTTTAAAAGAAATTCCTGCATTTTCAAAACATTGGCAATGAACCCAATCAAAGTTGAAAAGTCGTGCATGGTCCCTGGTGTGTTTGCTTGTGGCTCACTTGTGTTTGAAGCTTTTTACCAAAAATAGACCCTTCAACACTATGTGGGTTGAGCTCTGCCCAGAATCCCAAGGCAAACATTCTGTCCACCAGAAACTGGGTGATGGGAGGCCTGAAGGGAGAGGAAACCCAGGCTGGAGTTTCAACAGATCATGGAGAATGCTTCATCCAGTGCCTGAGAAATTGTGAGCCCCTGTAAGTGATGGCGAGTGTTGCTGTAGACAGCGCATTATCATCCAGGGTCCTGCTTCCTGGCTCACTCCAGTCTCTCCCTCAGAGGACGTTTTCCTGGGCATCTCCTGCCTATACTGAACAGCAATTCATTCTAGAACCTTTTGCCACCACTGCAGCTAAGGAAGCCTCAGGATCAGGGCCAGAGATGTCATTTGCAAATTGCAACTTGAGATGAACAAAAGTTGAGGTGGGTGGCCACATGGATTGAATTGTGTCACCCTAAATGTGTACTAGAAACCTAACCCTATACCTGTGAGTGTGCAAACATATCACCTTTCATAGAGCCATCTAATATAAGATAGATGTGGTGCTGTCACCACAGGGCAGAAAGAGCAAGCTAGAGACACAGACACATTCCAGGGGCAACAAACACCACATGAGCATCATCGAGAAGCAGAGGACCTCCCAGAGG
>NW_006399877.1:9457916-9471573 GCF_000299155.1 Elephantulus edwardii | reverse complement strand
GAAAGGAAAGGAAAGGAAAGGAAAGGAAAGGAAAGGAAAGGAAAGGAAAGGAAAGGAAAGGAAAGGAAAGGAAAGGAAAGGAAAAGGAAAGGAAAAGGAAAGGAAATAAAAAAGGCAGGAAGCTGCACTGCAATCCTAGAAGCAGAGGACTGAGCAGACACGAGGAATCAGAAAAGAGGCTTGCGGAAAGAACCAGCATTCTCCTCCTGACAGCCATCCAGGAGCCCTGGTGTTATAGGGGCTTATGTGTTAGGCTAACAGAAAGGTCGGCAGTTCAAACCTACCACCGACTCCCTAGGCGAAAAATAAGGCAGTCCATTTCTCTTAAGATTTGTAGTGTTGGAAACCCAATGCAGCAGGTGGGTTTTTAATTTTATCTTTTTTTATTGTTGTGTACCATCGAAGCGGATCCGACTGGCACAGGAGAATATTGCTTCTCCTTCTCCAGTGGAGCATCTGGGGAATTTGAACCACGTGCCTTTGGGATTGTGGAATTGCAGCGCAGCTTCTTGCCACTAGTCTACTAGAGCTCCCTCCTATGGGGCAGTTTGACTCTGCTCTGGAGAACGTGCATGAGGTGGAAAATGATGTGAAGACGGCGTTAGGTGTGTCAGAGATGATGAGGCTGGCTCAGGAGAGCGCAAGGCTTAGAGCCGTTCTCATAGGGTTGTTAGGGGTCATGGTCGACTCAACAGTACACAACAACAAAAACATAGTGACAGGTTGAAAAAGGCTGTTGATACAAAAGATTGCCTTTGAGCTGTGGTGCTGGAGAACAGTACTGAATACCCCATGAAATGCCAACAAATAAACAAATATGTCTTGGAGAAAGTGAAGCCAGAATGCTGCTTGGAGGCAAAGATGATAAAGCTTTGCCTCACATACTTCAGGCATCTTGGTAGGAGAAGGACATCGGCCTTGGAAAGGTGAAGAGTTGGCAAAAGAGAAGATCCTCAACCAGACAGATCGACACAGAGACTGCTGCAGTGGACCCTCGTACGTCAGAGATTGTGAGGATGGCACAGGATAGGACAGGGTCGGATCTGTTCATCGGGTTGCTATAGGTAGAACCCAACAACAACAATAGTGATAGGACCATATAAGGGCAAGGTCCCTGAATCAGAATTGACTGGACAGCAGTAGGTTGGTGGTGGGAAAGGCCATCCATCACCTACCTGTATTTTTGTTACAGCAGCAGTAGGTAACTGAGACAGTGATCCAGGAGAACAGATACGTACAAGAGAAATATGAGGAAGGGAGGGAAATGAGAGTGTAGGTGACTGAGCTGAGTGAGCTCTGCTGGGACAAAGGGGTCAAGAGGCCCCAACGAGGCTACCTGATCCCCACAGCCCCATCACTACCCCAAGGGGCCAGGCTGGCCCAGCTCCCACCGCTGGCCCCTCCACCCACACCAGCTCCCCGTGGGCCTTACCTACTCCAAGCCTGCTCTAATGCCTTCTAAAGCAAGGTCAGCTGCTTAACTACTCCCAAGCTTGATGACAACATGACTCTTTGTGGTTTGGGTGGTGGTGACTAATGGAGGGAATTTTAGGCCAGGTCAGAAAGGAGACCAGCTGGGGAAGGTGGGGGAGGAAGAGGCTGGCAGGGGCTCCTCCCAGGGCCCCAGAAGGCCTGTCGAGGCCTGTCCATGGTGGGCTTGCCAGCTGTGATCTCTGACTGCCTCCTGGCCACCCTGCCAGGCTTGCACCCTTCCCACGAGGAGCTGGGCCTGCTGAAAAGGAAATGAGGAACTGAAAGAAGAAGCTGCGTCAAAAGAGGGGAAGGGCAGGGGCTCCCCCTTTCCTCCTGCTGGGCCCTGTGAGCCTGGGGAGCCCCTGAATGGGAGACAGCGCTCACTGAGAGCAGCATCTCTGAGCAGCCTGGCCCTGGGTTCCCACGCTGCCTGCCCTGACCCGGGCAGAGGACCTGTCCCCACAAACATGTGCTCTCTGAAATCCGAGGAGGCCGATGGAGGCAGGGGTCCCACTCAGCTCAGCCCAGCTGGCCAGGCTAATTTTAGGATTTTTCCCAGCCTGACCACGGCCCACTAACCCCCACCTGCCCAGGGAATGTGTGATGGTCAGATGATGCCTTCACTCAGGGTACCCCCATGACCCCCACACCTAAGAAAGCAACTCCTCTGTCCAGTCTCAATCCCTCTTTTACCTGCCCTGCCCAACCCCTCCCAGGACACTGCTCTGACCACCACCTGAAGGGGCAGCGAGGAAGGCAGCCGCCACAGAGCAGTGTCCCAAGCCCTGACCCAGGACTGAGCCCAGAATAAGTCTGCGTGGAATGAATGAATGAATGAGCATTTTATTACACAGCGGCATGGCTTGGGGTGGGGTTGGGGGTAAAGGAAGTTATGTCTAAAGTTAGCAGATAAGGTTAAAAAAGCACAGAATTAAGAGGCTTCTCAGAATCATCGGGAAGGGAGCCCGTGGTCCGAGACATGCTCTCACGAAGCCCTAGCATAGTATGTGTCTCCCTTATATTGCCACCTCCCCTGGAAGCAGCCCCCCTCTACCGGCTAGCTGAAGAAGGGGCACTTGGTCCCCTTGTCCGGGCCCCCCCACAAGGCCACAATATGGAGCTGACAGGCGCTTGTTCTGGTTCTGGAAGCCTCAGGTTTAGGCAAATTTGCACCCCAAAGAATTCACATCTAGAAAAACGTAAAGGCAAGGCCTTACCAGTCCCCTCTCAGGGCAAGGCAGGGGTCCGCAAGCACTGCTCTTCTGGTGCCATGGCAACCACAAAAGTGGCCTTCTCTGGTCTAGTGGACCCTGACGCAGGGTAAGGTGCTGGCGGAACGGGTCAACGAGAGGCAGAGGAGACCTCAGGGCGGAGCAGAAAGATGGGGCCTCATGTCTTAGGCGGGGTTCTCCAGAGAAGCAAAACCAATGATGCTTAGAAATACTGAGCTCAAGTGGAAGCTTTGGTGGCTTAGTGATAAGAAGTTATACTGCCGACCCAAAGGCATGCAGTTCAAATCCACCAGCTGCTGCAAGAACAAAGGTGAGCAATCTCCTCCCAGATTTCCTTCTTCTGTGAATCCACTGGAGGGTCAGCTCTGAATCAGTTCTGAGCAGACAGTCCATAACAACAATAACATTGACCTCGAGAGAACAGTACCTCAACCTCACCTCATTACGGTCCAGTCAGAGTTGAGGCAGAGCTGATCCCTCAGCAGAGTTCTGGAGCCTGTAAGTCACATGAAAGGAGAATGCCCGTGTTCCCCCCACTGACTGGCTGGTACAGTCGGAACTCCCCAGGGATTCTGCCACCAGAGCTGCCAGATCCGCCGGGACAGGCTCACAGATCTCAGATCCTCGCACTAGACGGCAAGCTAGGGGTCTCATCTAACTCAAGTACCTGCAGGGACAGACAAACCCAGACAGGTGGGCCATAGAACCGACCGCTGGCTCACGTGCAAAGCACAGCAATGAGCTGGATGCAGGATCCGGATGGAGCAAAAGGCAAGCAAGTTTTGTCAGACACCCCGTTACGCTGTGGCAGGCCTTGCTGCTCGTGGTGGACCTCATGGTGGACATCATTCCATTATAGCCAATCTCATCAAGGGCATGACTGTATCATAATTACCAGACTATCACAGCTACCACAGGCAGCCAGCCTGGCACACAAAGTCAGCCATCACACCTTATGACCAGCTGAGTGTCCAGGCTCTGTAGAACCCTGGTGGGTACAAATAACACGAAAAGGTGGGAGGTGGGAGGCTGCAGCTCCAGGCATAACAAGGGATGTGTCTTAGGCCAGCGTATCTGTTGTTAAGACTGAGTTGGAACTGAGACTAACCTAATCCTGCAGCAGGTTTTCAGAGAGTAAATCACATAGAGGTGACTGCCTGTCTTTCTCCCCTGGAGCATCTGGTGGGTTTGAACCATGGGCCTTTGGGTTGGCAGTGCAGTTCCTTACCACCAGGGCGCCAGGGCTCCCTGAAAGTTAACTAGGGTAGGGGTGGGTTTGGTTTTGTTTGTTTTGGCAGTTTTCAAACAGATTTAAAGAAATGAACAGTACAGTTCATAACCCTCTATCTACACTCAACAGCTGCTAGTGCTTTAGCTTCTTGTCGCGTGCCCTCGAGTTGCAGCTGATCCATAACTGACCCGCCAGTGGATTTTCAGAGGATAGAAATCGCATGAGAAGAGATTGCCCGTCTTTCTCCAGCAGAGCGGCTGGTGGATTCAAACCATGTGCCTTCGGGATTGCCGCCAGCTCCCTACTACTATACCACCACGGTGCCTCAATGCTTCATCTCACTCTCTGGTGTCTACCTGAATCCTGGGTAGTGCAAGTGGCTCCATGCAATGCTGCTTATCAAAGGGTGAGAGGTCTGCGTGCACCCAGCGTACCTTGGATTACACACCTGAAGATCTACTTCCAAAACCTCAGGCATCAGGAACCCCGGGAGAAGTCTTACTCTGATACATATGGGTGCCGGGAGAAGTGACTTTATGGCACCCGGCTTCCACATGAGAAACATTTGAGAGTGTGTCACTGACGTCATGTCACTTCACCCCTAAAAAGCTCAGCTGTGTCTCCTAAGAATTCTCCACAGACGTTCTCCCACCCAACCACGAAACCGAGGTCAGAGGGTTTTGACTAAAAAATAAAGAAATAAATTAGAAGTCATTTCCCCCCACCCCCAAAAAATAAAGAAGCTTTGCAAGATTTAAAAATAAGGGAAGGTCAGGAATTACAGAGTAAAACCATACTAAACTAAGCCTAAGTTTGTTCTGAAAAACTTCTAAATTGGGTTCTCATCACAGCCAAACAAGGGGCTTTTCAGCCCCGCCAAGCATCTACCCAGGAAGCCTCTAGATACATATTTAACATCAATGTCTTGTATTCCTACTCCCCAGAGTGATGCTTTATGAGACTAGAGTTGTTCTATCAGCTCCTGCCCGTTGCGTTTTACTGTTGTGGGGCTGACTCTGAGACAGGGAGGCTCGGAGACATGGAGGCATGCCAAACGGAATGGTGCTCCCTAGGGCTATGTTCTGAATACTTTATTGTGCTTTGAGTGAATATTCACACAACAAATAATTTTGCATTTAATAATTGCTCAGACAAGCAATTACTAAGACAATGACTAAGGATGACAGAAGAAGACTAATGCCTTTGAGTTGTGGTGCTGGAGAAGAGAATTGAAACATGGACTGCCAAAGGAACAAACAGATGAGGAAAAACAGAGTCACATTCACAGTAAAAATGACCGTTTCCAGATCCATCTTGAAATGCAGTGTTGTAATGGGATACTATCCATATGCATACAAGGAAGTTCTGTCAATACCACCATCATGCAAATACATGCACCAACAACCAGAGCCTAAAAGGAAGAAACAGACTATTTCCACCAACTTTTGTGGTCAGAAATCAGTCATACAATCGGATGCACTAATAATAATGCGTGACTGGTATGCAAAAGATGGAAATAGAGAAGAAGGATCAGTAGTATGAAAACATGGCCCTGGTGACAGATATGAGGCTGAAGATAAAAGGATAGAATTTTGCACAGTCAATTATTTATTCATTGCAAATACCTTTTATAAGAAACATTAATTATATGTTGCATTAAAAATAATTCATAATTAAAAAGGAAACCAAGAAACCAATTATGGCTGTATACGTGGACCTCACTTGATGATCTGCACAGGAATCAGATTGACTTGACTATATCTGTGGAAAAAATCACTGGAGAAGCTCAATATCAGCTGCAAAAACTAGACCAGATGCAGACTGTGGAGCAGACCATCACTACTCATATACAAGTTCAAACTGAAGCTAAATTGAATCTATAAGAACCAAAATTTAACCTTGAGTCTATCCCACCTGAATTAAAAAAATCATCTCAGAAACAGATGTGAGGCTTTGAATACGAAAGAGAGAAGGTGAGATGAGCTGGGCAGGCTATCAAGAATATTATCCATGAAGAATGCAAAAGGTCATTACAAAGACAGAGGAGGAAGAAAAGACCAAGATGGATATTGGTCTGAATATTGCACTAGAGCACCAAGAAGCTAAAGTAAAGGGAAGAAATCAAGAAGTTAAGGAGCTGAACAGATTTCAAAGAGCAGCACAGGAAGACAAAGCAAAGTAGTATAATGAAACATGCAAAGAACTAGAGTCAGAAAATCAAAAGGGTAGAACTTACTCAGCATTTCTTAAGCTCAAGGAACTGAAGAACAAATTTAAGCCTGAGTTACAATACTTAAGGATGCTGTGGGCAGAATAATGAATGATCCAGGAAGCATCAAACGAAGATGGAAAGAGCACACAGAATCATTGTACCAAAAATAACTAGCTGACACAGAAGTATTTCATGAAACAACTATGTCCAAGAGGTAGTAGTGAAGAAGAAAGAAGTTCAAGCTGCTTTGAAGGAACTGACAAAAAAAACAAGGTCCTGGGAATTGATAGAATACTAATTGACATATTTCAACAAACAGATATAGCCCTGGAAGTGCTCATCAGGCTGTGGTAAGAAATTTGGAAGTCAACTACCTAGCCAACTACTGGAAGAGATCTATATTTATTTTTATTTTTTTTTTAATGTGCAAATCCATCAGATGCTCTGCTGGAGAAGGAGGAATAATCTCCTCCTGTACCCATCAGATCTGATTTGACAGTACACACACACACACACACACATCACACACACACACACACAAATAAAATAAAATAAACAATGTGATCCAACAGAGTGTGGAAATTATTGAATGATATCATTAATATCACAAGCAAGCAAAATCCTGCTGAAGATTATCCAAAAGTGACTGGAACAGTACATCAACAACTACCAGAAATACAAGCTGGCTTTAGAAGAAGCTGTGGCACTAGGGAGATCATTGCCAATGCCAGATGGATCTTGACTGAAAGCACAGAGTACCAGAGGAATGTCTACCTATGTTTCATGGACTATGCAGAGGTATTTGTGCATCACAACAAATTGTGGCTAACCTTGAAAAAAAATGGGAATCCCAGGACACTTGACTGTACTTGTGCAAAACCTATACTTGGACCAGGAGGCAGTCTTCGGAACAGAATAAAGAAACATTGCATGGTTCAAAATCAGAAAAGGGGTGCATCAGGATGTGTCCTGTCTCCACACCTTCTCAATCTGTATGTGCAACAGGTCATTCGAGAAGCTGGACTTTACAACTAGGAATATGGCACCAGCATTGGAGGAAGAGTCATCAACAACCTGCTTTACGCAGATGACACAACCTTACTGGCTGAAACTGAGAAGCATCTGCTGCAGAGGGTCAAGGACTATAGATTACAATATGGATTGAAGTTCAACACCAAGAAAACAAAGATTCTCACCACTGGGCCTATTGACAGCATTGCTATAGATGGAGAAGTGACTGAGGTTGTTAACAATTTCAGTTTCCCCAGTTCCACAATCAGTAGTCTTGGCACCAGCAGCCAGAAAATAAAAAGATGAATTGCATTAGAGAAATCTGCTGTCAGAGACCTCTTCAGAGTACTGAGAAGCAAGCAACAATGTCAGTCTAGAGACTAAGGTGCATCTGATTCAGGCTATGGTCTTTGCAATTACTTGCTATGCATCAGAGAGCTGGACCATGACCAAGGATGACAAAAGAAGATTTGATGCCTTTGGGTTGTGGTATTGGAGAAGAGTATTGAACCTACCATGGACTTCCAGGAGGACTAATAGGTCAGTTCTGGATAGGGTGAAATCAAGCTGCTCCCTCAGAGGCAAGGAATTAGAAACTCCATTCACATACTTAGGGCATGTAGCCAGGAGGGACGAGTCCTTGAAGAAGGACATCATGCTTGGGAGAATCGAAGGACCACATAGGGGAGGAAGATTCTGGATGACATGGATTGACGTAATAACAGGGGTAATGAGGGTAGGTGTGTCAGAGACAGTGAGATTGACTCAGGATGGAGCTGGGTACAGAGCTATTGTGCTGAGGGTCGCTATGAGTTGTAGTCTACTTGATGGCACATAACAACGAAGACAACAGCAAACTGCTTGAGAGGAGATTGCTCATCTTTCTCCCTCGGAGTGGTTGGTAGATTCAAATCACCTGCCTTGAGTTAGCAGCACTACTCCCTACCCACTAGGCCAGGAGTACTAAAAGTCTTGGTGGCGATTGCCTCATCTTTCTCCCTTGGAACAGTTAGTAGATTTGAACCACTGACCTTTCACTTAGCAGCCACACGTGAAACTCATTATGCTACCAAGGCTCATTGTACTTAGCGAAGTTGTCCTGTTTCTGGGTGCCGTTCAGAGTCTTCCTTTGCTTTAGTCATGTTGGGCCGACTTCTCTCATTTTGCCTATTGCCTTCTCCATCACCAGAATGAATGCATGCCAAGCTTCGGTGGCTGTGCTGCTAGCCAAAAGGCAACACACTTCTCTGGTGGTTCGAATCCACCAGTGGTTCCATGGGAGAAAGATGGGCAATCTCCTCTTCTATGACTGACACCAGAAACCCAATGGGAGATTGGTGATGAGTTGATCTGACTCAATGGCTTGAGTTTTGAGTTTTATATCTAGTTAGTGATTCTTTCTCCCTCCCCTTCTATCTCCATCAAAGACAGTTTCTTTCTCTTTGTAAAGCTATTTTTTACTTTTAATGAATCGTGGTCTAATTCTATATTTGTCTTTCTACGATTAGCTTATACACTCAGCATCACTTCTACCACCATGTTGTGGGATGTTACATAGATTTAGCGATATTCCTTATTGTTTAAACAGCATCCCACATATATTTGTACCATAATTTGTTTATGCACGCATTCTTTGATGAACACTCTAGTTGATTTTGTCTTCTTGTTATTTCTTGTGAATCGTGCTGGAATGAACATGGGTGTGTATATGTTGACTCGTGTCATGACTTTTCGCTGGAATATATTCCTAGAAGTGGAATTGTTAGAGCAGATGACATTCCCTCTTTAGCTTTTGAAGGAAGTGCTAATACCATTTCAATAGATTTTGTACCGTACCACTGTACAGCCTCATCAACAGTGTGTATAAGTTTCAATTTCCCCACAACCTTGCAGCATATGCTCTTTTCTGTTTCATTGATCGGTGATATTACCATTTCACTGTAATCTTGATTTGCATCTCTCTTATGGTCATAGAGTCGCTATGCATTGCAGGCCACTCAACCAAAAACATTCTTTGACAAGTTTGGAAGCAGGAGGGTCATCCACTTCCTAAACAACTTGCTTCCAGAAACTCTATGAACTTTGATAAATGTCAAGAGTTGTAGAGGGGCTTCAGGCCTTTTGTTCACAGGGTCGCTATGAAACATGCTTGACTTGATGGCAATCAACAACAACAACTTGGCTTGTAAGAGAGCTCTGGTGGCCTAGTGACAAGAAGCTGTGTTGCAATCCCAAAGGCGCGCAGTTTGAATCCACCAGCTTCTTCTTGGGAGAAAGGTGGGCAATCTCCTCTTGTGCATTTAAATGACGCTGAAAACGCACCGGAGGGTCAGCTATAGGTCGGTTCTGACTTGATGGCACACGACAACAGTTGGTAAGGGAGCTCTCGTAGCCTAGTGGTAGGGAGTTGCACTGCCGACCTCAAGGCAGCATGTCTCCTCCTGCACAGTTTGTCCTTTCTTTCTCTTGGGAGTTTAGTTTTCTCAGTCAGAGCCCAAGTTCTACCTCTTCTGAACTCTCAGCCAACTCTTGATGGATTCTAAGAACCTGGTGTATGTCACTTATCACAGAATCTCTAATGAAGCTAGGCATGTTACAAATGTGATCTCAATCTTCATATAGCCTGTGGCGTATTAACATAATCCCATTTTATAGAGGAGGAAACTGAGGCTCAGAAAGATTAGCTCATGTCACGCATTGGTGAGTAGCAGAGGTAGAGTCTGAACTGGTTACTCAGAAGCTAAATTTCAGACTTCACCACTGTTGTTGTTTGCTGCCATGGAGTTGGCTCTGACTCAGCCTCACCACGCGTGACAGATCAGAACTGGACCCTCTCCTTCACCATCCTCTCAATATCCACCACACTCAAATCCAGTGTTACACCCTCCTCTCCTTCTCTTGACCCCCCCAGCTTTCCCAGCATCATGTCTTTTTCCAAGGACCGCCCCCCCATGACAACATGCCCAGAGTCTATCAATTTCACCAGCCTTGCTTCCAGGGACCCTGGTTGCACATCCTCCGTGGGAGTTTTGTTTACTTGTTCTTTTGGCAGCTATTCAGGGTCCAGAGACGGGATGTGGGGTGGGGGTGGGGGGCCTGAGTGGTCTGTGCTTGTAGCTCCCATGCAGAATGAGGGGTGGGGCAGGGTCTTGATGAAGTCCTTGTGATCGATCCAGTTTTGCTGAAGGTATGATCTTTGTAGCCTCCTATTGTGAGACTTGTGTATGTGTTCTTGTGTTGATGTCTAGGTATCTTGTATGTATACACCTGAGCTTCTTGTTAAAATGCAGATTTTTTTTTACCAAATTTTTTTTTATTTTATTATTTTTGTGTGCGTGTACCATCAAATCAGATCTGACTGGTACAGGAGGAGACTGCTCCTCCTTCCCCGGCAGAGCATCTGGTGGATTTGAACTGTGCGCCTCTGGGACTGTAATTGCAGCTCCTTGCCACTAGGCCACCAGAGCTCCCCTTAAAATGCAGATTTTTATATCTGGGGTAGAAATGCAAATTCTAATTTTCTCTTCTCACCTCCTCAGGTCTTCTAAGAACTACAACAAAACCAAACCCCAAATCCAGAAGTCTACTGCTAGAGACCTATAGGACAGAACGGCATAATTCGGAAGTGTCCGATAGAATTGCCAAGGTTTATAGGAAGGGAACCTGGTGGCACAGTGTGTTGCATGATTGAGTCCACCAGCTGTTCGAGGGCAGGAAATTTGGCAGTCTCCTGCCACAAAGGCTTACAGCCTCCGAAACCAATGGAGGGTCTCTGCGAGTTCTCTGGAGAGCCGGGGGTTTAGTGGGAGACTTAACAGAAGCAGCCTGATTTATCTCTCTCCCTTAGAGCAGTTGATGGGTTCGAGTCACTGATATTTCACTTAACAGCAAAGTGCCTATGTACTGTGCAACCAGGGTACATGCACCAGGTGTTCCCCAGATACACAGCCAGTTCAGTCAGGTACGAAGAAATGTGACTGCTTCTTCCTTCCTCCTCCCCCATGAGAACATGCCCAGATCGCATGGCACCCCCATCTGTCTCCACTTGACCTTTCTGGGGTGACCTCGAAGCAACTGTGTGGGGGGAGCTTTCCTGCTCAAGTTGTGTCCCGAGACACTGGCTTATCTCTGGGGGGGGGAAGTTTTTCCACAGCAGATGACCAGGGGTACATGGCCTGCATTCTTGCCTAAGGTATGGAGGGCAGCTGTGTGGAGAAGAGGAATGGGGACAGGAGGGGCTGAGGAGGACAAAGCAGAAAGGGTTCCACCCCCATCCCCACCTCTCGTGACACGGAAAACACAAAGACGAAAATGAAGATGAGTTCCAACTAGCTCCTAGCAACTCAAACAGTGGATTGGAAAACTTGACCTTCTGTCCTCATAGTAAGGTTATACAGGGAAATACTGAAAGATTCTTACAAGCCATGTTCTGTTCTTTCCTATATAAGCCATGTTCTTCCACAGAGCCCCTGAGTGTGTGTGAATCACTGCTTCAAATCAGTCCGTTCCCATTGGACCCCCATCTGAGAGTTTCCATTTCTACTCCAGACACAGGGAGCTCTGGTGGCCTAGTGGTAAGAAGCCGTGCTACAATCCCAAAGGCACACGGTTTACATGCACAAGCTGGTCCTGGGGAGAAGGACGGGCAGTCTCTTCCATTGCAACTTACTGCCTCTGAAAACCAGCTGGAGGATCAGCTCTGAGTTGCTTCCAACTCAACAACACACAGCAGCCACGACGCATGATTCAGACATGCTGAATCAGAATCTATAGTTCAACAAATCCCTGGTGACTTACATATCTTGTTCAACTGTAGATCCTAGTTCAATGTATGTGGATGGAAATGCAAATTTTCAGCAGAGGATTGAACCAGAATGAACCATTTCCAAGCCCTGGTTTGAACTACAAACCTAATTTAGATTAGCACCCCCATTCAGATTCCTGTGGACCCTGAGTGACCCTGGAGGACAGAGTAGAAGTACCCTGAAATTTTTCAAGGGTTCACATCTTTATAGTTTCATTTTACATGGATCTACAGTCAACACCCATTCCAGCAGCAGTCAGGAAATCAAAGGACATGTTGCATTGAGGAAATCTGCTGTCGAGGATTGACAAAGCACTAAAAGGCAATGATACCAGTTTAAACACTAAGGTGTACCTGATTCAAACCATGGTATTTTTTCATCATTTCCTATGCGTCTGAAAGTTGAATAGGGAATAACGAAAACAGAAGACTCTATGCCTTTGAATTGTGGTGTTGGAGAAGAGTACTGAATAGCCCATGAACAGCCCATAGAACAAACAGATAATGTTTTGGAGACAGTGCATCCAGAGTTCTCCTTATAGGCCAAGCACTGACGCTTCATCTCACGTATTTTGGCATGTTGTTAGCAGAGGCTATACCTTGGAAAGGGGCAAGGTTTGAAAGTGCAGGATCCATGAAAGATAGAAGACCCTCAATGAGATGGATTGATGCAGTGACTGCACCAATGGGATTAGGTATCTCAGAGATGGTGAAGTTGGCACAGGATAGGACAATGTTCAGATCTGTTGTTCATAGGGTCACTATGAGTCGGATTCACGTTAACGGCACTGAATGACAACATGAGCACAGGAGGTGGCAGAACTCAGGGCCCAAATGTACCGCTGGGGTATTGACTGTAGGGCTCAGGCTGTGGACAGGCAACAACTCCCAGGGAGTCTCCCTTGACCCTGAGTATAAACTGAGCAGTCAGACTTTGGGGACCAAGGACGGGCACCTGTACAGACTATGCTAAAAGTCAGCTAGCAAGGGCAGGGTCCTGGCAGAGAAGCAGCAGCCCCTAGGACCTTTGTCCACAGCAGCTTCACATGATGGAGTCAGGAGCAAAGCAACCAAGGCCAGAGGTGGGACTGAAGTGGCCACCCATCCCATCCATCCACTGTGCCCTGGGGCCTGGAGCTCAGTCCCCACCGAGGTGCACATCACCAGGTCCCCACCCCGTGCCTCTCGCTCACCAAGATCCTACACCCTCTGCTATTACACACTGAGTCCCCAGATGATAGCGCTGTAGCTCAGGTGACTGGCAGAGGGCTTTATTGTCCAAGTGCAGGAAGACATTGTCTCAAGCTAACCCCACCTTCTGCCCCACCCTGGGTACTATCTTAGGCCCTAACACAAGAGTGATAGCTAAATATAGGTGAACTTGACCAGGCTGTGGTGCACAGTGGTTTGGCCAAACACTAGTCTTGATGTTGCTCTGATGGTGTTTGATTGTAATCACTTACATATCTTGATCTTAAGTAAAGCAGATTGCTCTGCACAGTGAACCCCATCCAACTAATGAGTTCATCCAAAGGCCTTATGAGCAAAAAAGAAGGTTTGCTACAGGGAAATATCCTGCCTTAAAAATAGTAACAGGTGGCGAGCTCTGGTGGCCTAGTGGCAAGAAGCTGCACTGCAATCCCAGAGGTGAGCAGTTCAAATCCACCAGATGCTCTCCTGGAGAAGGAGGGACA